>NW_024412403.1:68916969-69002964 GCF_014898765.1 Herpailurus yagouaroundi | reverse complement strand
AGAGAGAGAGAGAGAGAGAGAGAGAGAGAGAGAGAGAGAGAGAGAGAGTGTGTGTGTGTGTGTGAGATACAGAAAGAAGAATGAGGATCAGGCAGGTAGCAGACCCCAAGGTTTAGCCCCATTTCCACCCTGTGGAAATGACCTCTGACCAGGGCAGATCTCTTAATCTCTCGTCCAGTTTCCTCCTTTTTGAAGTAAGGGGAACAGTTCAAATGATGGTTTCCATGTGTCTCTCAGCCATGATCAGGCTTACCTTCAGAAACCTGATCCTAGAGCTCCAGGATCCCACTCCGCGTTCAGCTAGACAACTGCCTAGTGTCTGTGTTTGTAGTTTTCAGACTTCTATTTAAAAGCAGGAAGACCCTTCCTTCAAACCTAAATAAATAAGAGCAGAGCTGTTTGGTGAAAGAAAGAGGCTTTGCTCCTACCCTAAGGCCTCTGAGGAGATGCCAGGGAGCCTGGTTTGGGAACTCTGCTGCATGAGATGGTATTTGTGGCCCCTTTGAAGTCTAAATTTTAGTCTGTGCCTACGTGTAGACAGTGCTGTATCTTATTACTTTAGGTAAGTTCTTTTCCATGTGTCTGTAGACCTTGAGATATATAAGGGTAAGTCAGGCAATATTTTTAATAGTCCCTGGTTCCGGGAGTTCCCTCAGATTTTACGTGTTTCTGCCCATTGGAGGATTATTCAGAATGTTTTACGTACAGCCTTATTTTCCCCTAATTAGTGATGCTCCAGTCTCCTTTCCTGGCCTTTTGGAACATTTACAGGATGGTACAGAGGGAAAAACAGAAATGGATATTTCCAAGTTCTCAAACTCTTTAGACATGAAAAGGATTATAAGTGGTTCCAAAAGAAACAGTAAATAAGTGTGTGAATAGATTTCACATGCAAAGTATTTTGGAAACTTTTTGAAACTCTTAAAACATGGTATAAGATAGTCTACTTCTGGATTCATTAAGTCTTTCTAAAGGGCATAGTGTGTTTTGGATACATCATTAAGTATTCATTGTGGATGCCACAATGAATCGTGTGCATGGTCCTTGCCCTTATGGAGTTCATAGTCTGAGCCTTAAACTTGGTAAGAGAGGTATTGTTGTAAGTAGCTATTTTGCATGTGTTCTGAATTGGGAAAGAAATTCAGTTAGGAAAACATTACAAAACAAAAAACAAAAAAAACCCTGTGTTCTTTCTGTGATATAGCAGGTACCATGTGTTACAGTAGGAATGGAGGTGAATGAGTAAGATCCCTCTCTGCCCTGAGTGAGTTTATAGGAGTACAGGCAAGCCCACAGGTAGCTGTGATAGAAGGCAGAATGAACATGCCCTTCAGGAAGGTTTCAAAAGAGCTGTGGTACTGAAAAGTAGGATAGCGTTCCTGCTGGAAAGTTGAAGATTTCAGAGAAGAGCTGCCATTTATTTATGTTAGGCTTTAAAGAAAGGGTGAATGTTCAAAAGACATGGGTGGGAGGAGCAGAGGGACCAGCATGAGCAGAGCCCTAGGAAAATATGGGGTGTATAGAGAACCCTGTGAGTCATCCTGTGTTAAATTGTGCATTGGAAGCAAAGGGATCATCAGGCAGGAAAGGGAAGTTGGAGCCTGAGGTTGACTTCCAAGCAAATACCTCTTACTCTCTTTCAGCATGAAGGACAATGAGAGGTTTTTTGATCAGGGAATGACATGGTGATTGATCACTTTTTCTGACTGATAAGAGAAGGATGCATATGCAGTTGACTCTTGAACAATGCGGGGGTTAGGGGTGCCCACCCCCTGCGCAGTTGAAAATCCACATATAACTTTTGACTCCCTAAAAACTTAACCACTGTTGACTGGAAGCCTTGCCAATAACATAAACAGTTGATTAATACATATTTTGTATGTCCGAGGTATATATACTTATTCTTACAATAAAGTAAGGTAAAGAAAAGAAAATGTTATTAAGAAAATCATAAGAGAAGATATATTTACAGTACTGTACTGTATTTGTTGAAAAACCATCTGGGGCACCTTTTGGCTCAGTTGATAGAGCATGTGACTCTTACTCTCGAGGCTGTGAGTTCAGACCCCACATTGAGTACAGAGATTTCTTAAAAAGAAAAGAAAAAAAAAGAAAAAGCATCTGCACATAAGTGGACCTGTGCAGTTCAAACCTATGTTGTTGAAGGGTTGACTGTATATTACATTTTAAGCCAAACAAAACAAATTGTATGGGACTGTTACCATTATGGGTATTCCTGTGGGAACACAGCCATGAGGCAGAGGTAGGAGCTGGGACCTGAAGAGGTCAGGAGATCTGTGACCTAGTTCTGGGTCCACCACTATCCACTGGTCTAGTGAATGACGCTGAGCAAGTACTGGGTTCCTCTTCCACTACTTTGAAAATGAAATTAGACTGATGATCTCTTAAGAGTTATTCCAGCTCTAATGTTCTAAACATAATAAATGCCGAGAATTCTCCCAAACTGTAGTCATAGCTATAGTGAAATGGAGCAGCTTTATCATCTCTAAGGCAAAATAAGACTTTGGTGTCTACTTCTTAGTTTGAGAATAGCAGCCAACTGCTTCCTCGTCCTGAAAGGAATGCAATGGCCCTACTGTAACTGTAACTGTAACTGCAAGGGGGTCACTAGAGAGCTTTAAGTCTTTTCTCAGAAGTAGTCTTTCTCTCTCTCTCTCTCTCTCTCTCTCTCTCTCTCTCTCTCTCCTTCCTTGTCTGTGTATCTTCTTATGTTATACTTCTCCCTTCTTTGCCTCAAATGTCCCCCCTTTATTGGCTGGAAGTGTGGGTGTGTCTAGTGTTTTGAGATTTAAAATTTATCACCTCCATTTTTCAAAAATATTGAAGTGACTGAAACATCTTACAGTTTTCTCTTTTTGAAAATTCCTGTATTATATCAGTCTTTAGCTGTGGGTCATCATTTGTGCATTTCTCTTCCTCATGGATTAACCTAACACAGGTTTCACTTAAGGAATTTACAATCCAAACTGGGAGAAGTCTAGAAACTATTTGGTGGATAATACTGTGGGTGGCTCCTGGAGAAGATGAGAATACAGATATTTGAAAGGGAGGGGTTATTCAGGGTAGCTCTGGAATCAAGGACAGAATCTGATGAGGAGGCAGACTCTGATCTGAGATAAGAAAGAATGATCTTACAAACTAGATCCTGTCCCAGCAATAGGGCTGCCTCAGGGCATCAGGAGATACCCACTAGTTGCTGCCTTACCTGCACCCCTGTCTGCATAGGAGATTCCACCACTGAGAGATGGGCCCAGTGACCACTGAGATTGCTCTTGTATTCCTTTATGGACTGAATGAAAATGAACACTTAGCCACTGCCTTCTTAGGTGTTTTGTCTCAAGTTCAGAGTATTAACTTATATCTTTTTTTTTTTTAATTAGGAAAAGATGGCATCTCTTTCCACCTGAAGATACTCCTTTCCTTTATCCAACTAGAATCCCTTATGAAGAATCTAGTGTGTTCAGTAAAATCAATGTTGTCAATCCTGATTTAAAACGTTTTCCTCGGTTCTGCAAAGCTCGAAGACATATGGTTACCCTGAATCCAGGACAGGTAATGGGGGCTTTAAAACACTGATGACCTGTCAGCACACACTCCAGCTATAACTTCTCTCATGTCCTTATGCCACATGCCCCACCACCAGTACAAATGAGAATGATTTTCTTCCCTGCTGCTCTGCTATTAGAAGGTTTCAGACATATACTTCTTAGTTTCACAGGTCCTGGAACTATGGGAAAAGGGAATATAGCTCCTCCTACTAGTGAAGAGGAGAATGAACTTTGGAGGAAAACAAGAACTTCCCATGTTTTGTTTTGTTTTTGTTTTAAATTTTTTTTTAACGTTTATTTATTTTTGAGACAGAGAGAGACAGAGCACGAACAGGGGAGGGGCAGAGAGAGAGGGAGACACAGAATCGGAAGCAGGCTCCAGGCTCTGAGCCATCAGCCCAGAGCCCGACGCGGGGCTCGAACTCATGGACTGTGAGATCGTGACCTGAGCGAAAGTCAGACGCTTAACCGACTGAGCCACCCAGGCGCCCCTGTTTTGTTTTGTTTTTAATTTGAGAGAGAACATGCATGAGCAGGGGAGGGAGGGAGGGGGAGAGAGAGAGAGAGAGAGAGAGAGAGAGAGAGAGAGAGAGAGAGAATGAGAATGAGAATGAATCCCAAGCAGCCTAAATGCCCAGCCTGGAGTCTGACGTAGGGCTTAATCTCATGAGCCATGAGATCATGACCGGAACCGAAATCAAGAGTCAGACATTCAATTGAGCCACCCAGGTGGTCCTAACAGTCATTATTAATAATGTTAAGAGAAAGTGTCAAGGCATGGGTACTAGAGCAACTTTGGAATATTTATTCACAATTAGTATCTTTCCAACTATACTAGAACATAAATGCAGGTTGGAATGCATCCAAGTGATGGGGTAACAAAAGCAGAATGAACAGAGAATGATTTGCTGTTAAGCAAGAATGGATGTTCCTTTTACAAAGGACTGTCTCTGAAATATTCCAAAGATTTTGTTCTTAGTGCTTCGGTCCAGTGGGGAAAATCACCTTTGCAACATTGGCATTTGCTGTCTGGTATTTTATTAACAATTTGAAAAGTTTTTTAGGTTCTTTAGGAGATTTTATTTCCTCAAGTGTTCCTCTCCCCTGCCTGTTTTCTTCCTTCACTCCCTTCTCACTGGCTCTTTTCCTGCTTCCTTCATTTATGAGTACAAATAATGTAACTTGACAAAGTTGCTTCAACCCGTTAGCTGTCACTCCCTAGACACCTATCCCCCAGCCTCTGACAACCACTCATCTCTTTTATATCTCTATAGATTTACCTAATCTGGACATTTCACTTAAGGGCAGTCGTACAAGTGGCCTGTTGTGTCTGGCTTCTTTCACATAGCACCAGGCTGTAGAATGTTATCAGTACTTCATTCCTCTTTATGGCTAAATGTATTTCATTCTATGGATATACATTTTGCTTATCCATTGATCAGTTAATGGACATTTGGGTTGTTTCCACTTTTTGGCTATTATGAAGAATATGAACACTTGAGTACAGTTTTTGAGTGAACATATGTTTTCAGTCCTCTTGGTTATATACCTAGGAGTGAAATTGCTGGCAGTGATATGGCAGCACTGTGTTTAACTTTTTGAGGAATTGCCAAACTTTTCCACAGCAGCTACACCATTTTACATTCCCATGAAGCAATGTGTGAAGGTTCTGATTTCTTCACATCCACACCAACACTTGTTATTTTCCATTATTACTATCATTATCACTATTTTATTATTCTAGCCATTCTAGTGGATGTGAAGTGGTTGGTAATTCATTTGTCTTCTGTTTTCATAGCCAGATTTGAATGTGTGGTTCTATTATATCAGTGTGTCTTATATTCTGCTCATTCTTTAATCTACCAATGACTGGTTCCCTCTCTTACCACTTTACTGAAAGTATAACCTGATGGGACATTTATGACCTTCTAATGACTAAGTACAGTAGCCGTTTTTAGGGCTCAGTTCTCCTAAAAGGTGCTTCTTCCCATATCATAGCTCCACTTTGTTCATAGCAAATGCCACCAGTTTTCTAAATCTCTGAAGATCATCCTATCTGCTCTGCCCAACTTCCATGGGTGCTAATCTCATATTGCATCTGGACAAATGCAATCCTTCTTGACTCTGTCTGTTGCTTTTGTTTACTAAATCTTCCATTTTAAATCTTAACATTTAATAATTAGACCATTATAAGAATCTCCTGTCCTTCCTAGGCTCTCCCATAATGTCTCTATTCTGACTATCCCCCTACTAAAAACTTCTTAGCAACTCTTTAATGCTTACAGAGTAATATCCAGATTTTTTATTCTGAATTCAGGGCCCTCCACTGGCCCTACCCTAACTCTCCCACCTTATCTCCCATTACTCTGTCTGTAATAGTAAGACTAGCCTACTTGCTGTGCCTCAACAGCCCCACCTCCCTGTGCTACTTCTCCCTCCTGATATGTCCTCATTCTTTCCTCTGTCTACATTCTCTCCTAACCCTGGTTCAGACCGCACTTCCTCCATCTGGGCTGCCCCTGCCCTCCCTGGTTCCTGCCTGCATCTCCCACCTCTGACGTTCTCTAGCACCAACGTCCGATCCTCTAAGTTATCACGTATCCAGTGCTCCCTTTCCACCTATTGTTTCTTCATTGGCTTCATTTTTAGACCATGAGAAGACAAACTACTTCCTATATTTTTACCTATGCCTTCTTTCAGAATGCGTACAGCTAGTTTGCATTGGAAAGGAGGAAAACTTAGAATCTCAGAGTCCTTTACTAATATTTAGATGCAGACAGAACAGGTTTAGGATTAAGGAGACTGGAAAGCTAGCAATATTCTTTGTAGAAGATATGAACTTGTCAATTAAAAAAAGGAATAAAAGATTGCGTGTTTGTTTTTGTTTCTTGTTTCCCTTTCCGACAGCAATGTTACTATAAATTTGTGTGTATTCCTAGCAGTTTTAGCTAGGGTCTGATTCTGACATAAAAACAAAATGTGCTGTTCTTGTGCTAACTTACTTTTTGTTTGCTTTTCAGGTTCTGTTTGTTCCCAGACACTGGTGGCATTACGTAGAATCCATCGATCCCGTCACTGTCAGTATAAACTCATGGATTGAGCTGGTACTTTTTTTTTTTTTTTAAGTAAATGTAATCCCTGCTTTTAAGGTATATATAGTCTGTCTATAAAAAAAGTTCCAGTATTAACTTTGGTTTGATATGCTATCATTGATGTATTCTATGCTGTGTTAATGGGTGTTTAGGTTGGAATTAGGATTCTCGGTGATGCACCATTCTTTCTTTTCAGGGCACCTGATGGGCCCCAGTGTTGGTGTGCAGGGTCTTCTCCTTTGACTAGTGTTATTAGGAGAACTGTGTTGGGCCTGTCTAGATCTGCCGTGTATGTTCCACATTACCAGTCCTTTCTATACCATCTGGGCCAGAGATAACTGCTTCTTGGTTCAGGGTCCTTATTACTAATTGCACAATTCTTTGTCCTGGCTTATACATTTCCTTAAAGTAGAGTCTTTGAGTGCCAAGACTTTATCATTTCATTTCTGCCAGAGGACTTTTCCCTGAAATATGCCCTGCTTAATTTTGGTCACCTGCTCTACTTGACAATGAAAATGGCTGCCCAGTGTGGTTCTACCAAGGCCTTCATTGCACCTGTGCCTCTTTAACCAGAGGCTTTGATTGCAAAGGTTTTGAATGCACCTCTCGTTTCTCTTTGGCTACTGTATCCTCCCCTCGGGATTTCCTCATCCTTTGGTAATGGGGAGGGCTTTGTCATGGGTGGAGCATAATGAATACTAATCACAAGAGGCTGTACTATTGGGATTAGGTGAGAGGAACGGTGGGAGATTTGTAGACTCAGTTAGTTACTCAGTTCCGCTGGTAGCATGCTGAACTGTAGTTGGGGCAAATGTCAAAATACCATCCACTCCCAGTCCTGACAGTGCTTCACTCTCAAGGTAGCTCTTTTCATTGTTAAATAGTGGAGCTGTTACCGCCTGCTTATCAATGTACCGATTATTTCTGAAACTGTGCACATTTTTTTTTTTAAGTAGGCTTCATGCCCACTGCAGAGCCCAGTGTGAGACTTGAACTCACGATCCTGAGATCAGGACCTGAGCTGAGATTAAGAGTCAGCCATTTAACCGATTGAGCCACTCAGGCACCCTGAATTTTTTCTTTTTTAAATATTTGAAGATACCTGCCATATGTCTCCTTAAATTTTTCTTTCCCAGGCTCAAAACCTCTGGTTTCTTTAATACTGTTTTTTATATGACTTTTATTTTTTTCCAGATTCTTCACCATTTTGGTCATAGACTTTGGAACTTGGTAGGTTTAAGTTTCAGGTCTGTACCTTTATTAGCTGGCTAACCTAGATAGTTAGCTAATCTCATTAAGCCTAAGTTTCCTCACTTGCAGAATGGAGATTATGATTGCACCCACCTCAGTAGGGTAGTTGTGAGACTGAAGTTGGGGAAAACTAATCCGCTGCCTAACACATGGGAAGTGTTTAAAAACAGAAATTGCTATGAGGAGGAGGAAGGACTATTATGTCAAGAGTAGCCCTCCTAATGTACAAATACCAGGAGGCCTCAGTTCATGGAATATGATTTCTGTCTCACATGACTTAGATCCTGAATTTATTCAGTGCTGCTTATAATATTGCATTAGCCTTTAGGAATCTGATCTCACTTTGGGTTCATATTCAGCTTGAGAATATCCAGTGCTTTTGTTCACATGATCAGCTTCCATGTCTGGCTGGCTACCCTCCCTTGTGAAGCTGTAAAGCTGGTTATTTAAACCTGCATCCAGGACTCCAGTCACCTCTCTCAGCTGTTGTCATGGTCATTTGGTTGAGCATTCCAGCCTGCCAAGATAGTTTTGAATTTGGTTCTCTTCTGTGTTGTTAGTGAACTCCTTCAAGCGGGCCTGTGCCCTTTTGATATGTCCTCATTCATCCTAGAATGTATCCTTGCTTTCTAGTACAAGAAGATATCTCAGGATTGCCTTGTATTTTCCTTGCCTCGCACTTGGAAATCAGTAATTTCTCCAAGTGGTCATGGTTCGTTTCAGTGAGGGATGGTACTTAGAAACTGAGATTGGGGCTCTGAGGCTGTCGTTCGTTTTTACTGGTGTGTCACTGTTTCCAGACCTTTAAGTGATAAAGCTAGATTGTAAGATAGGTAGATAGGTAGATATGGATATATTTATATTTCTAATTCAAGATTAATATTATAAATTTTTTCCCTATTTGTTTCTGTGTTTTTATCTCTTCTCTTACACTGAAAATCCAGATCCATCCTCACAGTAACATCTGCTTATTTCCTTTATTCACCTATATATGTTTAAGATGTTCACATTTGCAGTTTCAAAATTCCAATATCAGTATTACTAACCACAAAACTTGCAAATAAAATTTAAGATTCTTTTTGGTCCTTTTTATTGTTAGACCATATTCCAGTAAGGGGGTACAAAGTACTGTGTTTAGAAATTACTGTGAAGGGATTCATTTCACTTGTGGTCATGTTACTAATTTTAGGTAGATTTGTTTGTTTCAGTTTGTTTTCAACATTAGGATTTACTTTTTTCCCATTTTGAACTAATTTAATATTTTGAATATGTTAATCATTTAACTTGTTAAAATGGTATTAAAAAGTATATGTAGAGAATTCTCCTTTTCCTCTCTGTCCCTCTCTGGATTCCATCCTTCTTCCCTTGGGCAGGGCTCTGTTTTTAATTATTTCTAGTTTATCATTCCAGTGTATCTTCTTTGTGAACATATATGGAAATAATTAAGTAAATGAACAAATATATTTATGACTTTATATGTGAATAAGAATGTAAACAAACCTTTATATATTTGATTTATATGCTTATCCATATATATTCCCTCTTAGTTCCTCTCCTTTCTTACACAGAAAGTAATAAGTTACAGTGTTCTGCACCCTGCTTTTTTCACACAACAATACTATTCTGAACTTGACTACATGATATTACAGAGATATCTTCACTTTTTTCCCCAACAGCTGTTCAGTACCCCATTATATGGCACAGAATCATTTATTCACTGGTTCCCATGTGGATGGATGTTTGGGTTGTTTCCAGCCTTTTGTAATTACAAATAGTGCCAGTGAGTAACCTTGTGCACATGTTGTTTTATATTTGCCAGGAGAGTGTCTTTGGGTAGTCTTAAAAGTGGGTTAGCCAAATCACGAGGTAAATGGATCTTTAATTTTGTTAGGTTTTGCCAAATTCTACTTTACAGTGATTGTGCCATTTTGCATTTCCATCAGTAGTACATGATGTGTTTCTTTCCTCCACAGCCTCACCAACAGGATATATTGTTGAACGTTATTGCTTCTGATTTCTGAATCATAGTTAGAAAAACATTTCCTTTTTCCAGGTCATAAAGGAGTTTAGAACTTGGATTGTTTCATTTTTTTACATTTAGGTCTCTCATCCACTTAGTGGTTTTTACTAATGTATGACGTAAGGTTGCGATCTATTTTTTTTTTAATTTTTTAATGTTTATTTATTTTTGAGAGAGAGAGAGAGAGAGAGAGAGAGCGCAGTGGAGGGGCAGAGAGAGAGAGCAGGAGAAACAGAATCCAAAGCAGGCTCCAGGCTCTGTGCTGCACAGAGCCCGAAGTAGGCTCAAACTCACTGACGGCGAGATCATGACCCGAGCTGAAGTCGGAAGCTTAACCGACTGCGCTACTCAGGCACTCTGAGATCTATTTTTATCTTTTACCAAATGATAATAGAATTGTCAGGGACATCATTTATTTTAAAGTCTGTCTTTTCTCTGGTGATTTGAAATGTTGCTTTAATCATGTACTAGATATCTATGTGTACTTGGTTGGGTCTATTTCTTCCATTGGCCTTTCTTCATGTTCTTTCAACACTTCACCCTGTTTTATCTAGAGAAGTCTTGCAGTATGGTTTTAGTATCTGTAAGGCCAGAAACCTTTTTTTTTTTTTGCAGTGTTTCCCTGACTCTTCTTGAATTTGTTTTTTCATGTGATCTTTAGAGTCAGTTCATCTACCTTCAGGGAAAAAAAAGATTGATATTTTTATTCCATTTATATTAAATTTTATATGAGCTGTATGGTGTTGAAATGTCCTATCCAGGAATGAGATATCTTTCTTCTTGTCCAAGTCTAGTTGTCTTTGTTCCAGGATTGTTTTAAAGTTTTCCTCACATTGGATTTACACATTTCTTTTCAAGGCTTATTCCTGGGCATTTTATCTTTTTTTGGCTGCTATGGTAAGCGAGGTGGGTCTTCTCTTCCATTGTATCATTTGAGTGGATGTTGTTGGTGTATATGAAGACTATTGATTTTTGTGTTAATTTGAATTATTTTCTTGTGTGTAGTGATTTTTTTATTGACTTTCTTGGGTTTTAAGGTATCTCTCAGATTATCTGAAAAATAAGATACTTTTATCTGTTCCTTTCCAGTTGGTTTTCCTGTAGTTATTTTCCTTTGTCCAATCACATTGGTTCGTACTTCCCAATCAATAATACAAAATAATGGAGATAGGGGGCATCCTTGTCTTTTTCTGATTTTAGAGAGAATTCTCTAGTGATTTTTCTTTTTTTTTTTTTTTCAACGTTTATTTATTTTTGGGACAGAGAGAGACAGAGCATGAACGGGGGAGGGGCAGAGAGAGAGGGAGACACAGAATCGGAAACAGGCTCCAGGCTCCGAGCCATCAGCCTGGATGGGGCTCGAACTCACGGACCGCGAGATCGTGACCTGGCTGAAGTCGGACGCTTAACCGACTGCGCCACCCAGGCTCCCCTCTAGTGATTTTTCTTGAAGTAAAATGCTGGATTTGTGGGTGAGTTGTATATATATATATATTATCATGTTAAGTATCTGTCAACTCATTGCTTATTTTGTTGGGGTTTTTTTAATTCAGGAAAGGTGTTAAACTTTGTTGAATGCCTTTTAAGCGTCGATGGAAATGATCAAATAAGACTCCTCTTTAGTAAATATCTGGTATTTGAGTAAATTAAATCAATGGATTTTCTAGTATGGGCCATCAATTTCTGGAACAAATCATACTTGGTTGTGATGTATTCTTTCTTAACGTACTATATAGAATACCATTTGTTCCTGTTTTATTTAGATTTGAGTTCACCTGGCCCCAAGAGTTTAAAAGCCTTCACTATGGTCTTTTTAGAAGCTTGTTATATACTGTCTGTTCAGCTGTCTCTCTTAGAATTTTTCAAAGGATTGGTGTCATTGAGTATACAAGTTACGCTGACTTAAAGTAGATGATTTCTGTCCTTCACCAAGCCAGAAATGTAGTTCCTTCTATAACTTCTATAGTTCATTCATTCTTCACAGTTCATTCATTCTTCCTTGAAAAACTGCAATGCAGATTAGGAGCTGAGTAATTATATCTTCCTCTGTCACGTGTTGCTTTTATCCTTATCTCTTCAAGCACTGAACCATAGTTTTTTCACGTTGCCAAATTTGACTCCAAAAACCCTTAGGTTTTAAAACGTAAAATATTCGGTAACTCAGGCAAACTCCTGACTCTGGTATTCTTGTCACAAGTCACATAGATTTGGGGAAAAAAGTAGAAATTTTAGTTCTGTTCAGTTGGTACAATATTCATCCGTTCTTTGTTTCTCTGTTTAAGTGGTGCAGATTCTATTTTAATATTTTCCAAAGGATAAAGTATATTCTCAATTCTTCTCAATTGTGCCTTTTTAAAATCTGTTTCTTTTAGTATTCCTCCTTATTCTTTTAGTATTGAAATATATTTACTTTATTAATATTTTCCCCCAAACTTTAAAGAATATTTTTGTTAATTTTTTAACAACTTTCCTCTTGCTCTAATAATTTTTCCACTTTTGTGTCTTATTGTATTTATACATGTAAAATAATATATATGTAACATATTTGTAATGGTGTAAGTTCACTCATCCCCCACCCCCACTCCTCTCCTTTCTGGATGAAGGGTAGGGGGAGGTACAGCCTTCCAGTTATGGAATGAATGAGTCACAGGGATGAAAGGTACAGCATAGGGAATAGAGTCAGTGGAATTGTAGGAATGTTGTATGGTGACAGATGGTGACTACACTCGTGGTGAGCATAGCAGTGTATAAGTTGTTGAGTCACTATGTTGTACACCTGAAATGAATGTAACATTGTGTGTCAGTTATACCTCAATTAAAAAAATTTCTTGGAGGTTTTTGAGAGCTTCGAGGAGTTTTACTTCTTTTACTAGTTTTGGTAGCTTTTAAAAAGTGCAGCTTTTTAAAAGCCCATTAAGAAGCAAATGGACTAGAATAGAACTATTTTAGGATCCCAAATAAGTGCATTTGAATACTCTGTGGAAAAACAATAAAGCGTGAAGTTCAGAAATTTTAAGTATATTCAGGAATTGTGCGATTATGGAAAGAGCCTAAATGTCCATCAACTGATGAATGGATAAAGAAATTGTGGTTTATATACACAACGGAGTACTATGTGGCAATGAGAAAGAATGAAATATGGCCCTTTGTAGCAACGTGGACGGAACTGGAGAGTGTTACGCTGAGTGAAATAAGCCATACAGAGAAAGACAGATAACATATGTTTTCACTCTTATGTGGATCCTGAGAAACTTAACAGGAACCCATGGGGGAGGGGAAGAAAAAAAAAAAAAAAAAGAGAGGTTAGAGTGGGAGAGAGCCAAAGCATAAGAGACTCTTAAAAAATGAGAACAAACTGAGGGCTGAATGGGGGGTGGGAGGGAGGGGAGGGTGGGTGATGGGTATTGAAGAGGGCATCTTTTGGGATGAGCACTGGGTGCTGTATGGAAACCAATTTGACAATAAATTTCATATATTTAAAAAAAAAAAGTGAATTGGGGCACCTGGGTGGCTCAGTCGGTTGGGCGTCCGACTTCAGCTCAGGTCACGATCTCGCGGTCCGTGAGTTCGAGCCCCGCGTCGGGCTCTGGGCTGATGGCTCAGAGCCTGGAGCCTGCTTCCGATTCTGTGTCTCCCTCTCTCTCTGCCCCTCCCCCGTTCATGCTCTGTCTCTCTCTGTCCCAAAAATAAATAAACGTTAAAAAAAATTTTTTTTTAAAGTGAATTGATTTCATAAAAAAAAAAGGAATTGTGCGATCATACTATAATCAATTTTAGAACATTTTCATCAACCTGAAAAGAAACCCCTTGCGTGTTAGTAGTTGCTCCCCTCTAGCTGTAGGCAGTCAGCAACCTATTTTCCCTTCTAGCTTTAGGCAATCACCAACCTATTTTCTGTCTCTATAGATTTGCCAATTTGGGAATCATGTAGTATGTGGTCTTTTGTGGCCAGCATCTTTCACTCAGCATTATGTATTTTCAAGATTCATCTATGTTGTAGCATATATCATACTATCTTCCCTTTTTTAGAAAACGTTTTAGGGGTGTCTGGGTGGCTCAGTCAGTTAAGCGTCCGACTTCGACTCGGGTCATGATCTCGCGGTCCGTGAGTTCGAGCCCTGCGTCAGGCTCTGTGCTGACAGCTCAGAGCCTGGATCCTGCTTCAGATTCTGTGTCTCCCTCTCTCTCTCTGCCCCTCCCCTGCTCATGCTCTGTCTCTCTCTCAAAAATAAATAAACGTTAAAAAAATTAAAAAAAAAAACATTTTAACGTTTTGGCTTTTTTTTTAAACGTTTATTTATTTATTCTTAGAGAGAGTGGGAGCAGGGGAGGGGCAGAGAGAGGGGGAGAGAGAGAATCCCAAGCAGACTCTGTGCTGTCACTTCAGAGCCCGATGCCCGGCTCTATCTCACCGACAGTGAGATCATGACCTGAGCTGAAATCAAGAGTCGGTCACTTAACTGACTGAGCCATCCAGGTGCCCCGATAATTCATTCCCTTTTATGGCTGAATAATATTCCACTGAATTAATATACTACATTTTGTTTATCTACTCATGACTTGGTGGATATGTGGCTTGTGTCGATTTTTTGCTATTATGAATAATGCTACTGTTAACATTTGTGTACAATTTTTTTTTTAAAAAGACACATTTATTCAGCGTCATGATCAGACTATTACATTTAGCAATCAACAGCATGGGTGCAAAAAAAAAAAATCTACATTAAAACCCTTTATTGGAATGCTTTACACTTTCCACAGAACAGAAACTAAAATAACCTGTTATACAATTAGTCACAAATACAGTCCTCGAGTTTTTTGCCCATACACATGAGTATTGTCTAAAACATGTCTTCTTTGTAGCAGCTAGGCCCTGCCACCACTGTGCTTGGCTGAGTTCACAAATCTGTTGTAACCTGTAGCTTCCCTGTCACTTCTCTGGTTCTCTTCTCCTGCTAAGCTTTGTTTCCTGGCAGTAATTAAAACCTTCTGCCACTGCCATAGCTACTGCTGCTGCTGGAACCGCCATAGCTACCTTGGTTTCGTGGTTTGGCAAAGTATTGGCCTCCACCACCATAGGGGCCAGAGCTTCTGCGTCCAAAATTTCCTCCTTTCATGGGTCCAAAATTTGAAGATTGATTGTTGTAATTGCCAAAATCATTATAGCTCCACCACCTCCAAAGTTGCTTCCATCGTTACCAAATCCGTTATAGCCATCCCCACTGCCACCATATCCACCACCACCTCGACTGCCGCCAAAGCCACCTCGCCCACTGAAGTTTCCTCCACGGCTCAATTTTTTATGTGAACATATGTTTTCATTTCTCCTGTGTGGCCATCTAGGAGTGGAATTTCTGGATCATATGGTATATTAATGGATCCTAAGGACAGGCCAGGAGGCTGGAAACTCAGACAAGAGTTGAAGTTTAAGTCTGGAGTCTGAAATCTGTAGGATGGCTGGCAGACCAGAAACCTACTCACTCAGGGTCTCAAGATTTCTATTACAATCATGAGGCAGAATCCCTTCTCCAGGAAACCTTAGTCTTTGCTTTTAAGGCCTTCACATGAGGTCCACCTACATTATTGAGGATAATCTCCTTAAAGTCAACTGATTGTAAAGGTTAATCACCTCTATAAAGTATTTTCACAGCAACATTTAGACTAGGTAGGGTTTGACAACTGGGTACCATAGCCTAACCAAGTTGACTAATAAAATTAACCGTCACAGGGGCACCTGGGTGGCTCAGTCAGTTAAACATCTGACTCTTGATTTTGGGTCAGGTCATAATCTCACAACTTGTGAGCTCAAGCCCTCACTGACAGCACAGAGCCTGGTTGCGATTCTCTCTCTCCCAATCTCTATACCCCTCCCCCACTTACAATCACTCTTTCTTTCTCTCAAATTAAATAAACTTTAAAATTAACTATCACATATAGCAACTCTGTGTTTAGCCTTTTGAGAAACTGCCAGGCTGTTTCCCAAGCAGTATTGTTTCACCAGCAATGTACAAAGATTCTGATTTCTCCACTTCCTCACCAACACTTGATATTATCTTTTTTATTATAGCCATTCTAGTGTGAAGTGGTGTCTTATCATGGGGATTTCATTCCTTTTCACAGTGGTATAATACTGTCTTATATTAATGTACCCAGTTTATTGGTTCTTTGTTCTGTTGCTGGATAATTGAGTGTTTCCTATTTTTTGTTTTTATAAATAGAATATTCTGTTACACATGTACAAGAGTTTCTCTAAAAACTATGTACTTCTCTAGGAGTAGAATTGCTGGTCTGTAGAGTATACAGCACTCAATTTTACAAGATAATGCCAACATGTTTTCCAAACTGCTGTCCCAGTTTGTACTCCCACCATCAGTGAGTCTGTCAATGCACATTTCTCCACCACTTGGAATTATGAGACTCTCTTTCACCAATTTCATCAGTTTCTCGATTTGTATCTCCTTATTATTAATGGCATATTTTCATGTTTATTAGTCATGTGATTGCTCTTTTTTGAAATGCTTGTCTTCATGTCTTTTGCCCATTTTTAAAAAATTTTTACTTATTTTGAGAGAGAGAGAGTGAGTGAGCTCAAGCATGAGCAAGGGAGGGGCAGAGATAAAGGGAGAGAGAGAGTCCCAAGCAGACTCCATGCAGTCAGCGTGGAGCCTGGTGCAGGGCTTGAACCCATGAATCATGAACTCATGACCCGAGCCAAAATCAAGAGTTGGAGGCTTAACTGACTTAGCCACCCAGGCACCCCCTTTTTCCCATTTTAAAAGATTGGGTTGTTTGTCTTACTGATGTGTGCAGATTCTTTACATATTCTGGATATTAATCTCCTACCAGTTTTATGTGTTACAGACATCTGGTTTGTTTTTTCCCTTTTGGTGCCTTTTGATGAACAGAAGTTGATTTTAATGTAATTTGTCATTAACGCTATAGTCTTTGCTTATTGTAGCTTTAAAAAAAAAACGTATTTGGACTTTTAGCCATTCCATTCTTGTGGTCAAGAATGTTTATTACAACTTTTCTTCCATTCCTCAATTAGCTTATCAAATTCAGTGCTTTTTAAAAAAAAAATGTTAAACATGTCAACAAATGGAAAAAATTGGAAAAAACATCACAAGATGGCTCATACTTAAGGCCTATGTCTTATAGACAGGATAATACTTCCGTTTGGTTGGTGAAATATTCTGCAGCTCTTCTAGATGGCAGGTGATAGTGAATACATAAAAGTTGTGGTCTTCCAACAACATGTTCATTCCTTCTATAACAAAGCTTATATTAATAAGACAATAGGACACACAATTAAACTCTATTCTGTTTTAAGCCATGAGACATACAGACAAGTGAAAAAAAATGTGTTTTTTGATATTGACTCAGGAAGAGGACCACCAAGCCCGGGTAGAAGAAGCAATCACACGCATACTTGTGTGTGCCCTCAAAACTGCAGAGGACCCACACAATACCAGAGCTTGGTTAAACCCAACTGAGGTAGGCCGCTTCTGGATTTCATCATGGCAATTAATTTCCTGTAATAAATCGACCCTGGCTAGAACATTTGCTTTCTAATTCATGTAAATGCATATATCCATTCTAAAGAGTTTTTCTTTTTCCTTAGGTTGAGGAAACATCCCATGAAGTCAATTGTCGCTACTTAAATAGAGCTGTTTCCGCCCTTTTCGATTATTACAGAACATCTAAGGTAGTAGAAGTCCAAGCAATGAGAACAAACAGAGAGCACATGAAAAAGGAAGGATTAAATGTGCACAATTACATGGAGATGGAACAGACAGGCGGCCACGACTTAAGCTTGGGAGTGGTAAAACAGGAGGCAGCAAGTCTCTTTGGCCCTGATCTGGTTCCTGTAATACTGACTTCTGAAGAACTACCCTCAAAGACAGGAAGTATATTTGAAGGTGATGGTAAAGACTTTGTTGGAGAAGATGGAGAACACTCTGGAAAATTGCATTGTACCAAGAGGCAACGAATGATGAGTAAAAGTGAGGATGCAATTGTGGAGCAAAATGCTTCAAATAGTAATATGGCTCCTTCTCAAACACTTATTTCTACAGATGACTTGCTAGACTGCTTGCTGAACCCACAAGTAACCAGGATAGTGGCACAGCTTCTGATACAAGGAAGAAGTTTGTGGTTCTAAGGAAAATGGCTTTAAAAATAATACTTTAAAAATATTTTTTTGAAACGGTGTGATTTTTAAATAAAAGATGGAAGAGCAAAAATTAATGGTACATGCTTATAAATGTACTTGTTCTTACCTAATTGTGTTTCAGTCTCTTGCCACCTTCATTCATGAACATTGCTCCTTGGACAAACTGGCTCTTTGTTATTTGTTGGGCCTTCTTTCTTCAGTGACTTTGCCTTTCCTGTCCCATCCTATCCTTTCAGCCTGCCTCAAGTGTAAGTCCCAGGTGTTCTTAACAGAAAGTAATCTCTTCAGCAGCCTCAAGCAGAGGTCAGCCTGCTGCTTTTTTTGTAAATAAAGTTTTATTGGAACACAGCCATGCCATTCATTTACATATTGTCTATGGCAGCTTTAGAGTTACAGTGTCAGAGTTGAGTAGTGACTAAGACAGTTGGCCCACAGAGCTGAAAATACTGTCTGTCCCCTTACAGAAAAAGTTTGACAAACCCTGGCCTAATGCATCCATTGGGTGGATTCTAGCCTTGATCTGAAGTGATCACACTTGTGACACCTGCAGAATTCTCACTGGTTAACCCCTGCCATCTAGAGCAGGGAAAAAAAGTAGATGGGGGTCCAATATAAGTCCTCTGTATGGAAGGAACTGAGACGTCTAGAAACACCAGTCCTGGGAATGAAAAGCACTGGAGGTTACTGACTCCTGAAACTAACTAAAAGTTTGATTTAGTGAAATTGATCCTACCTACTTTCATTACATTTGCAAGAAGATCTGGGGATAATTATTACTATTACAAAGTAAGAATTTAGAATTAGAAAAGTATGTTGATTTCTGAGTAACCATTTGTGAAACAAATATATAACAGAAAAGATAAGCAAAATAATATTTTTTTTGAGAGCGAGTGGGGGAGAGGGGCAGAAGGAGAGAGAGAGAGAGAGAGAGAATATCTCAAGCCGTCTCCATACTCTGCACAGAGCCCAAAGCAGAGCTTGATACTACAACCCTGGGATCATGACCTGAGGCAAAATCAAGAGCCAGTTGCTCAACTGACCGAGCCACCCAGGTACCCCAAGCAAAGTAATCTTTTAAGATGAATTGACAACTGTCTCCATCCTTCTCAGTCTTCAGACTCAGGGTATCAGTACATCCAAAAAAAAAGTATATGCCCTCTAGAAGAGAGGAAGGTGTTATATGAACATGACTAGGAAAAGAAGGGTCTGGAAGAAACCTGTCTGTAGGACTTACTACCAATTGACCACTATATACCTATTTATTTGAATTACCTATTTATATAATTATTGTTTATTAACCAGAATGTTACTCCATGGGAGTATGGACCTGGTTTTGATTATTACTGTATTCATAGAGCCTTGATCAGAGTGTCCAGCATACTGTTGGGGGCTTGTTAAATATTGGGCTGAGTGGATTATAAAAAGAACTTTTTGGCAATACTCCATCAAATACATTGGAGTAAAGGATGTTGTGGCCAAGGGCAAGATGTCTGTTCCCCTTAGGAAGCGGATCCTTAACTGCAGAAGTAGACATATTAATATAGTAAGTGAGACCAGCATTTTTAAAAAGTGGAACAGAATAGGTGATTTCAGTGAACTCTTTAGAAAGTATTATTGGGGCGCCTGGGTGGCGCAGTCGGTTGAGCGTCCGACTTCGGCCAGGTCACGATCTCGCGGTCCGTGAGTTCGAGCCCCGCGTTGGGCTCTGGGCTGATGGCTCAGAGCCTGGAGCCTGTTTCCGATTCTGTGTCTCCCTCTCTCTCTGCCCCTCCCCCGCTCATGCTCTGTCTCTCTCTGTCTCAAAAATAAATAAACGTTGAGAAAGTGTAAGTATTATTTCATACAATTTTCTGGGAGAAGTATTTTTCCAGGATAAGTGTATTTCATAAAACTTTTCAGTTATATTTGTGTGCGTACTAGGCCTGATATAAAGTATATTTCTTCATGTCCTCATGTAGGTTGGGGTCAGAGAAATTTGAAATATATTCTGAGATAACACATTTAATTCAGTTAGAGGTAACAGTCTTTGACACGCTGAGACCTGGGAAGAGAGTTAAGACATTGGTATGAATGGATTTCTAAGTGTAAGTGGGTGATGGGAGATATTTCCTGATTTTATCGAGATGGAGATCCTGGCTATGTGTGGAGTATGGCAGTGAGGAAAGATAGTAAAAGGGGAAGGCCATCAGCCACCAAAAGGAGCTGGATCGCATTTCATCCTGCATTTCTCAGATAAGCATGCCTGAGTGAGTGAAATTATTAGATAAATGCATTGACCCTGCAGAGGCCAGAGGCGTCAAAGAATACAGGCTTATTCTCCCCTGCTCCCAGGACCGGGCCACATCTGGGTAGGGCAGTGGGTTCCAGCTCTGCTCACAATGAGAATGGAAGAACTCCAAACAAATTTTTTAGTAAGAATACAGACTCAGCATCACACCCAAAGTACCCAGGCATTAGCAGGGCGAACCTGTTCAGTTGGCACAGTGACTAGAGCCCATGAGCTTTTAGAGTTCCCCAAAATGCTTTAGATTCTTTTGAAATTAAAAAAAAACAAAAAACATGTAATCCAGCTTCAGTTGCATTCACAGTTATATCATTTCAGTTGCAAAGTGTAATTGTTAATACTTTTTACTTTTTATGGAGTAAGGGGCCCATGAAGGCAAAAGTCCCTGGAGTCATGAAAGTCCTACATGGCTCTGAGTATCAGGATATCAGAATCATTTGAGATGCTTGCTGAAAATGCATATTTCTAGGCACCGCTCTAGAGCTACAGAACCTGACTCCTTTGGGATGGGCCAGAACTTGCTAGCTCAGCAAACACCTCAGGTGATTCAAATACCAAAAATATTTAAGAATCTCTGGCCCTAGGGGAAACCCCCAAGACCTCTCATAGTCTCAAAGTGGGCTTGGTTTAGCAGGGACTTCTTATTGGGGTCAATTTGCCCTTCAGATTTACTGAACTAACCCTGTACTGTGCCCTTACTGTAATTTTCAGCTGAATATTATTAACACTCTGAGGACCCCTTGATGCTCTCGTGTTTAGTTGTAGTCTTGTATCAGCAGTGGCCTGTGTTTACTATCAGGCTCTCCTGTATCTGCCCTTAAGGATAAAGAGGTTTACCACCAAATGTATTTTCCAAATATTTTATTCAAAAAGGAGGTAAATGACATATATTTGTTTAGATTGAGGATAACTATGACATTTACTGACTGGATCATTACACTTTGGTGCAATACACCCTGATACTCAGGTTTGCCCTGAGTTAACCAAGCCAGTGGAAAACAAGAGCAAATCAGAGAGCAGGTCTCTCCTTTTTATTTCTTACATTCATTGTCAAGCCTGCGTTCAGACACCAGTGGCTGTGAAGCCACTCCTAAGCAATAAGGAGTCTTTGCCAATCCACTTAAAAAACAAATAGCAACAGCAAGAAACATTTCAAGATGTCCATTAATGAAGCAGTACCTGTGGCCCCCTCAGCCTCCCAAACTTGGAGTGAGGTAGTTCGCAGCAGCCAAGGAAGAGTGCCTTCAGCCTCCTAGTGACACCCCCTGGCATCAGTCTAGTCTCTTGGCCTACAGAGTTTCAAAGGAAGAGACTATAGTGGAAATCAAAGGCAGAAGGAAAAAGCCAAGGAAATATGAGGGTCATTCATAGATAACCTGAGCTGTTTCTGAAATGGTAACATTAATCAGAGGCCATATTCTGTAATGGGAAGAGCAAAGGGCTTGATGACACAAGGACCAAGATTGTGTTTCTGTCTCTGAGGACTACTACCTAGGTGACCTCAGGCAAGGAAGCTTCTTCCCTCTGAGCATGTTTCCTCAACTTTAAAATGCGGATATGGGAGCGCCTGGGTGGCTCAGTCCATTAAGCATCCAGCTCTTGATTCTGGCTCAGGTCATGATCTCATGGTTTGTGAGGTTGAGCCCGCATGGGTCTCTGCACTGACAGCACACAGCCTGCTTGTGATTCTCTCTCTCCCTCCCTCTCTCTACCCACCCCTCAAACTCACACTCTGTCTCTAAAAATAAAAATAAACATTAAAAAAAAGAATAAAATGGGGATATATTCTTACCTCACAGAATTGTTTGAAGGAATAAAATAAATACTCTATGTGAAAGCACTTATTACCTGGTACAATCTAGGTGCTCAATGAATAGTGTCTGAATCTAAAATTTACCTGGGGAAAATTAAAAAAAAAAAAAACACAACACAACACTTTACTATCTAATAGATACTGAGCTAGCAAATTAGCAATATGACTGCTTGATTCCTTTGGTTTATTTATGCACAAGTCTTTAAAATCATCAAAATTGAGTGCATAAAGAAAATATGCTATTTAATAACATTAGAACTCAATCTTAACATAGTAGAAGGGTTTCACGCTGACAGTGTGGCAGGCTTATCTCACTGTTGTCACTGGGCAGAACTAAGACCAACAGAAGTTAGATGAAGGCAGATTTGGGGTCAACATACAAATGGACCAGTCTGAGCCAGGGTTGCTGTGCTGCACAAGTGGGTGGGACACAACCCCCTTGGGCCACAAACTAGACCACAGCCCCTGAACCATGTGGGGCACATCTGCACTGTGATTCCAGAAGCATGACTGGAGCTGTCCCACCTGTCATGGTTCTATTCCCTGTTGTACAATCTTCAATTTAAGGCAAAGTCTAGGATGTAAAAGAGATGGCTCCTACTTTGGGTTGGAGTCTGACTATGCTTTGTCTTTCTTAGTTGGTTTATAAAACGTTTCTAGAGCTTCTATTTACATCAGGCACAGACCTCAGCCCAGGGATTAAAAAAAAAACAAAATGAGTTAGACACCATCCCTGTCCTCAGGGAAATAAGCAATCCTACAGTAATATTGTGCTCAGTAATATTGTGCTCCTCAAGGAATATGGCATCCCAATGTGATACCAGCTGTCTCCTTCAGCAGCAGCTGAAATTGCATGGCTGTGCCCTCTGACTTTAAGATGAACATTATTCTGAGGTGTCTGGGTGGGTCAATTGGTTGGGCGTCCGATTTCGGCTCAGGTCACGATCTCACAGTCTATGAGTTCGAGCCCCACGTCAGACTCTGTGCTGTCAGCTCAGAGCCTGCAGCCTGCTTCAGATTCTGTGTCTTCCTCTCTCTGTCCCTCCCCCGCTTACACTCTGTCTCTGTCTCTCTCAGAAATAAACATTAAAAAAAAAATCAGATTATAAGATGAACGTTATTCTCTCCTTCCTGAAAATACAAATATGATCTTTCCTTCTACAGATTTGATGTCCACAGTTGTGGACAAACAGTTGTAACTAAGTTATCTGATTTAAATTCCCAAATTTATTGCTCTCAAGAGAGGTACATTCCAGTTATGAAGAAGCTGAAGAAAGTCTGATTTCAGTGATAAGTATCCTTTGATCTAAGAAAATGCTGTTAAGAGGGGGGAAAAAAATCTAAACTTGTTTTACAACACAGTATGTATAGATGAGCAATGTCTTCTGGGAAGGATACCAAGATGTTAATATGTAAAAGTAATGAGGTACTCTGGGTAAGCCTGGTAGTCATAAAATACCACAAATAAACCCGGATTATGCACACGGTCTGTGACAGTGTCATACAGATCAGTAGGGTTGTCAGGGCTCTTTGGTGGAGGCACAATCAGTGACTGATTTCCACGTGTGTAGGTTCCAGTAAGTACTCGCACATAGTACATATGCTTTTTCCCATTTTTGTCTGGTCTGGAGTATGTATCGCTGGCAGAATAACAGGCATTGACGGCAAAATAGGTTCCCTTTCCATATGCCACAGCTGTGAAGATAAAGACATTTTTTAAAAGTTCAATTTGGTCTATAATCTGACATATTGACCCGGTACGTCAAATAATGTTATAATAACGTTCAGTTCTTCTCTCCAAAGCCTCTTAAGAATTTTTTTCATGTGTTTTAATTTTTTTAATGTTTGTTTATTTCTGAGAGAGAGAGAGAGACAGAGACAGAGCACAAACTGAGGAGGGGCAGAAAGAGAGGGAGACACAGAATCTGAAGCAGGCTGCAGGCTCTGAGTTGTCAGCACAGAGCCCGACGCGGGGCTCAAGCTCATGAAATGCAAGATCATGACCAGAACTGAAGTTGGACGCCCAACCGACTAAACCACCCAGGTGCCCCTCATGTGTTTTTAATTTTTAAAAATCATTTCTCCACCCCCGAGGCCAGTCAGTCCTTCTGGGAGGACACATAATGACTCTTAACCCTGAAACTCTGGCTGCAGCACAGCCACCAACCCTGCAAACCACACTGTCCCTTGCCCAGGTTGGGTTCTCGCAGCTGACACCCCATTCGTAGCAGGCAGATTGCTTGCTGCCTTACCGTTTTTCCCAGCGTAACTGCGGTTAAAGCCATTTCGGTTGACATGTGGCACTGAGTCAACATCTGTCCCATGGAAGAGCTGCTTCTCATTGTTTTTATGTCCATACTTGGCATCCATGGCTTTTTTCTTTGTTTGGTAGCTATTCCAAAGATCTGGATTCTGGATCCTCTCAATCTACAAATCAATAAAGAAAAATATTCTGTCGGTGCCAAGAGCCTTTGGCAAGATACAGCAAATGAAACATGACCATTATTTTTCATAAATGAAAATTAAAATAAACAACAATTTCAATGCCAGATGGCACCTTTCTGCATTCAGAAATCTTTTTAGATCCAGTGTTTCACAAAAACAGACCTTGGGAAGAATATTAATTTCATTTTTTAACATCTTTTATGTACCACATGAGAGCAAACAGCGTTTAGGATCTTAAGTCCTCGTTGTGTGAAGTTGGCTGACCAAGCCTCCCCAACTCCTGCTTTTCACCTTCAGTTCAAGGGCAGTTCAGTTTCTGTCTATGTCACTTTGTCACTTTGCCTCTCTCCTCCTCCGTCCTTCTGGGACACTGGTTCACCTGGTTAGCCATGTTCTAATTGTGGGAGAAGTGCTAGAGGGTCTGGTCCAGAAGGAAATTAATTAATGAAAATCAATCTCTGGTCCAGTTGGAAGAGTGGGGCATAAATCCTGGTGGAATAGGGTCTGCTTGCAGACCACAGTTATGCTTTGACCATCCATCCTCTTTGGGAAGTGGCCTCCAGGGCTGTGGGGGAAATTCCTTGAGTCCTGTATTGCAGGACCCAGGAGGAATCAGACAAATCTAGAATCTGTAAGCAAACTTGCTTGGGTTCTTAAAAAAAAAAAAAAAAAAAAAGATGGGGCACCTGGGTGGCTCGGTCGGTTAAGTGTCCGACTTCAGCTCAGGTCATGATCTCACAGACCGTGAGTTCGAGCCCCGCGTCGGGCTCTGGGCTGATGGCTCAGAGTCTGGAGCCTGCTTCCGGTTCTGTGTCTCCCTCTCTGTCTGCCCCTCCCCCGTTCATGCTCTGTCTCTCTCTATCTCAAAAATAAACATAAAAAAAAAAAATTTAAAAAAAAGAGAAAGAAAGGAAGGAAGAAAGAAAAGAAAGAAAGAAAGAAAGAAAGAAAGAAAGAAAGAAAGAAAGAGAAAAGAGAAGAAAGGAAAGGAAAGGAAAGGAAAGGAAAAGAAGAAAGAAAGAAAGAAAAAAGAAAATCTAGGCAAAACAGAGCCAGAATGTGGGGCATTCTATAATACAACTGGCTTAAAGTCTTTAAAAAATTCAGCATCATGAAAAATGATTTTTTAAAATGCAGGAGTATATTCTAGATCAGAAGAGACAAAGGAGACAAAATGACCAAATGCAGTGTGTGAACACATATTTGGAGAGGGGGGAGTAATTACAAAGCAATTGGGGAAATTTGAATATGGACTCTATTAGATATTACTGTATTACTGTTAATTTTCTTATATGGGATAACGCTGTTGTTATTTAGGAGACGGTCTTTATTCATACGAGATATGTGCTAAAATATTTATGAGTGTCATGAAGTCTGCAACTTACTGTCAAATGCTTCAGCAAAACCTGAGAGAGTAAGAGAGAAAAAGCAAATGTGGCAAAATTACTGAATCTTTGTGTAAGTTTATGGATGTTAAAAGTCTTAGTCCTAGGTCCTAATAGTCATGGAGGATGACAGCCACCTATTTTTCCTGTTAGTGTTTTCATACTGTCAGGGATTTCCAAAGAGGTGTCTTAAGTATTACCTAGCTCTACTTTTATCTGTTTCACACACTGGACTTTCACTTTAAGATTTTATTTTAAAAAAGGGTCTACAAAAAAATAGTAAAATCATTTCTCTGGCCGTCCACTAACACATGGCAAACCTCCAGAGCCCACTGTAGACATGGCTGGTCCACCGGACAGTTCTGCTCAATCTGGACTTGGCATCTCCTCAAAATGTGCCAGTCAGCCACTACCAGATGACTGTACTTGATATTTGAGATGAAACATATTTGTTATTGCAGAACCAGACCATCAAAGTGCCGCACACCTGAATCACACTGTCTTGGTACCTCAGAATTGCTTTTGCTCAAATGGTTTACGTTGAGGATTAAAAAATGGAAGCTGTGGTACAAAATTTGACATTGAATTTATTGTGAGGATGATTTTGAAAATATTCTCCAGGACTTGATTCACAGTATAAATCTCTCAGTTAGCCAGTCTCAGTACCGTGAAAAGCTATGAGTCTCCTGATTACATGATTTTCTTTCTGATTTATGAAAATTATGAATCTCAAGAATGCGTGTTTACTTCTTTGCCTTGTCTACCAGGAAGCTCAAGGAAACAAATCTGTGGTCCTTCTAATAACTACCTAGGAACTCCTGTTATATATTTTTGTAAATGATAATACCTCTGTATTATCTTATTTTTCCTACCCTCCTTTTCTTTTTTGTCCATTTTTCTTTATTTTATCTGAAGATATGATATATATCCTTGTTAAGACGCTTCAAATCGTTTTGAGTTATTATGTGCTTAACTACATAAATAAACAGAGTGGTGGCAGAAATAGAAAATTTGGTAAGAAAGAAAATGCAGGCCTTATTGGCAGACTTGTTTTGATGGATGAAGGGAAGGTACCCAAAGGTCTCTAACTTTACTCAGAAAGTGGTGGAACCAAGGACAAAAGTGGGGAAGGAAAGGGAAATAGTGAGATGATGAGTTAGATTTAGGGAAATTGATTTAGCAGACAGATATTAAAGCAGAGATGTTTTTAGGCCATTGAGTATATGTTGTAGGGGCGCCTGGGTGGCTCAGTCAGTTAAGCATCCGACTTTGGCTCAGGCCATGATCTTGCCATTCCGAGTTTGAGCTCCACGTCAGGCTCTGTACTGACAGCTGAAAGCCTGGAGCCTGTTTCAGATTCTGTGTCTCCTTCTCTCTCTGCCCTTCCCCTGCTCATGCTCTGTCTCTGTCTGTCTCTCTCTCAAAAATAAATAAACATTAAAAAAAAAATAAAAAGTAAAAATACATGTTGTAGAGTATGATCAAAGATCCAGGTTGGTGATGTTGATTTGGGAGCTGTCAACATTGAAATAGCAGCTGAAGCCAAGAAGGGTAAAAACATTTCTTGATGAAGTACAGAGACAGAAGAGCAAACTATAAATCCTATGGGCCAAGCTAGGATTAGCAGTTTGGAGAAGAAATAAATAACAGGGATAACGAAAGGAAAACTAGTTAAAGAAGAAAGCATTAATATAATATTGCCATAGAGGTCAAATGGGACCATAATTTCAAAGAGCAACACTGAAGCTTAAAAGTGCAAGATGGCGGGGCGCCTGGGTGGCGCAGTCGGTTAAGCGTCCGACTTCAGCCAGGTCACGATCTCGCGGTCCGGGAGTTCGAGCCCCGCGTCAGGCTCTGGGCTGATGGCTCGGAGCCTGGAGCCTGTTTCCAATTCTGTGTCTCCCTCTCTCTCTGCCCCTCCCCCGTTCATGCTCTGTCTCTCTCTGTCGCAAAAATAAATAAATGTTGGAAAAAAAAATTTAAAAAAAAAAAGTGCAAGATGCCAAAATGAGGGAGATGAACAAGGAAAGGACCATTGGAATTAATCACAGAAGCGAGTGCTGCTGATCTGTGAATGGTGGAGCAGAAGCACAGAATCCTGATCTGAGGGCCTCTGTGTGTCTTTGTGGTGTTTTCTAGTTATTGAATCCAACCCTGCAGCTCTATCTTTGAATTTTTACTAGCTTGCTTCACAGATTCTTGTGAATTCGTTTCTGCTGGGATATCAGGGTGGGTGGGGGAATGTTGCTGTGGGTCCGTTTTCATTTTCTTGGGCTAGCTTTTGGAACTTTTTCTTTTTCTTGAAGCTGCTGCCCTTGCTGTCAGCAGCCTCTTCAGGTCCGCTGCTGAGTGGCTCCTCCTTTGGAGGAAGAGAGTTTCCTCTTTTTGGGGGGGATGTTCCTGTTTTCTTCCTCTACAGGGTCACTAACTGGTTCCTCTTTGGGAAAAGACTTCTTCCTTTGGGAAGGCTTCTACTGTCAGCTGTCTCTTCAAGATCACTACTAACCAGCTCCTCACTGAGTCAACATGTGTTTTTAGTATTCTAACATCATATTGCAATCTAATATTATATTGTAATAACTGACACGATCTCAATCTTAATGTCTCTGTAATTATAGTGATGGGAGTAGAATCTACAATCAAAAATCGGATTGCCATAAAATATTCTAATTCTGGGAAAACAGTGTGGTTGCAAATGTATTTGTAGATTTATCCAGGACCATGATGCCACTCATCTCCACCATTCTTAAGAAACTCCATGTCAGCAGAAGGCTTACCTTCTCTATGTAGAAGTGCGAGCAGGTCTGATTAAACTTGCTTGCCACTGTGGCATATTCTGCATGACCAGGCTGTAGCTCAACCACACAGACATCCTGCTGTTTCATATCACTCCAGTGCTCGGGGATCCCAACTGCAAAGAGGACATTTGAGGACTCCCACACACCTGGGGAGGCCCATCCACACGCTCCTGGTATGCTCTGAAGAACTGAGTATCATCTGTGTTCTTACTTTATTATCTCCTAACTCAACGTGTTCAAGAAGTTCTTATCTTTCTCAGAAAATGTCTCTCAAAGCATGGCCCACAGACAACCTACATCAGAACCAATCGTAATGCTTGTTAAGAGAAAACCCCACAGGGGCACCTGCATGGCTCAATCTTAGGTTAAGCATCTGACTTGACTCAGGTCATGATCTCGTGGGTGTGGGTCCGAGCCCCACATCAGGCTCTGTGCTGACAGCTCGGAGCCTGGAGCCTTCTTCAGGTTCTGTGTCTCCTCTCTCTGCCCTCCCCTGTTCATACACTCTCTCTCTGTCTCTCTCTCTGTCTCTCTCTCAAAAATGAATAGATGTTAAAAAAAAAAAAAGAAAAAACCCACAGATCTACTGAATCAAACTCTCTGAGGGGTGGAACCCATGTACCCGCATCTTAACAAGTTTTGATCATGCTCAGATTTAAGAAGTGCTGGTGTGGTGTAACTCAAGCTGCTTATTCTGTTCAGTCTCTAATCTGTCATCATTTAATAATTTAACAATAAATTATTTCCCTACAATGGTCTTGTTAGAAAAGCGTGGAATTTTGCCAGAACGCCTCACTACCACAAGGCCCTCCGCATCTATTCAGTATTTTTCTCCACATCCTTAAGAGCTGGGTGGCTGGCAGGTTTTGCTGTCTTCTCTTCTGCTAAACAGAACATCATACTTGATTTGTCATTCCCCTAGGGTGGCTCAGAGTCTGAGGAATTCATTCACACGAATCTCATGAGAGATAAAGATAATGTACCAGAAGCCAATTTACTAGTTTTCGGTGCTGGACTTGTGCGGTTCAAAAACAGGAATGTCTATCTACACAACACAAACAGTCCCTTCTCGGGGAGTCGATCCAGTCAGAGAATTCCAAGGCTGCCTCCTGATGCATGCATTGAGGAAGACTTATGTTCAGGGCAGGAGAGGAAGTGAATTCTGGGAGAAGATCCTACAAGCTCCCAGTGCTCTCCAGGTTATCAGTCACAGAGAGAGTGCCCACTCTGACTAGGCTGTCTTCTCCTTTTGTTCTAGAAAACCTTGAGCCACTTTTCTTTAAAGCCCACGGCTTTCCCTCTTCTGACTGAAGGAGCCATTATCTCTGCAGCAGAACTGGCCCTGGAAAGCTGATAAACTGTAGAGATGGGAACAACTGCAAGGCTTGGGTACTGTCACCATTAAGATGGTCAGCCTCAGACTGTTGAGTGCACCCATGCTACGTTTCCCCAGCCATAATGTAAGCGCATTAAGCTCAGACACCCAAGTTTTCTATTTCATCCCATAAGACTTGCCTGAATTTGATCTGCTTGAGTACAATTTCGATGTATGTACCAAATAGCGTTAAGCCCAAAGTAGGGGTAAAATAATGGATCACAAGCACACAGGTTTGACTCACCTTCAGATTTCATGAGGCGCCGAACAGGTAAACTGCGTCCTTCTGCATCTGTAGCACTGTACTTGCACAGGTCCACGGTGTAGGTCTGGTGATTAACTTTGACAACAGCTATCCTTTTTTTTGCCTTCCTTGCATTCTCCAATTGCAGATTGACTATTTTCTTAAAACTATGAAAAGTGTCTTTGTCATAATATTGCCATTCTACAAATTCACTGATAAAATCTGCCTGGGATTTCTGTTCTTTGGCCAATCTAATTCTCTTGATCATTTCCTCAATTGCATTTCTAGCCTCTGTCAAATCTTTGCCAATCCCAAAAACTTCAATCAGAGGTCTTTTACTGTCCAAGCAAATGGCAATATTTAAGTTCTCCTGCAACTCATTCAATTTCTGATATTCTTTTTCATTAAAATCTTTGATACACTCATCTTCATTGGTGTAAGGACACAGTTCCTTTGTAATCAGATCCTGTATCCAGGTGAGAGCGTTTTCCACACATTTTACATTTTCACCACACACCTGAAAACTTGCTGATTCTGTTTTCTTTTTCAAAACCAAAGGATTCTGCTTTTGGGGAGATTGACTCGGGGATCCCATAAATGCTAAAAAAAGGAAAAGAAAAAGAAAAAGAAAAAAAGAAAAGCAAAGAAAGGAAGATTAGCTATTTCTCTCTCTCTCTTTTTGGTTACTGTGCTGTACATTAATCTCCAGGACTTATTTATCTTATAACTGGAAGTTTGTACCTTTTGTCCCTCTTCACCCATTTCATCCCTCCTCACCTCCCAATCCCACCCCCTGCTGCCTCTGGCAACCACCAATCTCTTCTCTGTATCTAACAGTTTGTTTGTATTTTAATATTCCACATATTAAGTGAGATCATCTTATTTCATTTAGCATAATGCCCTCAAGGTCCATCCATGTTGTCACAAATGGCTGGATTTCCTCCTTTGTTATGGCTGAATAATATTCCATTGTCTGTGTGTGATATATATACATATATATATATATGTATGTATATATATCACATTTTCTTTATCCATTCATTTGTTGGTGGACACTTAGGTTTTTCCATGTCTTGGTTTTGTAAATACTACTGCAATGAATATGGGGGTACAGATAATCTTTTTAAGATATTTTTTTTATTATTACCTTAAGGTAAATACCCAGAAGTGGAATTGCTGCATCATATGGTAGTTCTATTTCTAATTTTTTGAGGAACCTCCATACTGTTTTCCACAATGGCTGGACGAGTTTGCATTCCCACCAACAGTGCATGAGGGTTTCTTTTCTCCATATCCTCCCCAACACTTGTTATTTCTTGTCTTTTTGATACTAGCCATTCTATCAGGTGAGGTGATTTCTCCTTGGGTTTTGATTTGCATTTCCCTGATGATTAGTGATGTTTATCACCTTTTTATGTGCCTGCTGGCCATCTGTATGTCTTCCTTAGAAAAGTGTCTATTCAGATCCTCTGCCCATTTTTAAATCCAATTATTTGTCTTCTCCTATTAAGTTGCAACAGTTCTTTATATATTAACCCCTTTGTATATTAACCCCTATCAGATACGTTATTTACAAATATTTTCTCCCATCCCATAGGTTGTCTTTTCATTTTGTTGATGGTTCCCTTTGCCATGAAAAGCTTTTCAGTTTGAGGTAGTCCCACTTGTTTATTTTCTGCTTTTGCTATTTGTGCTTTGGTGTCAAATCCAAAGAAAATCACTGCCAAGACTGATATCTAGGAGCTTACTCCCTGTTTTCTTCTAGAAGTGTTATGGTTTCAGATCTTTAATGCATCTTGAGTGGATTTTTGTGTATGGTGTAAGACAGTAATCCTGTTTCATTCTTTTGCATGGGGCTGTCCAGTTTTCCTAGCACCATTTATTTTAGCATATGTGCTGCTGAAGCAAGCACCCAAACACTATTCATTGAAGAGATATCCTTTCCCATTGGCTCCTTTGTTGTAAATTAATTGACCACACAGATGGTCCCCAACTTACAATGGTTCAACTTACTATTTTTCAACTTCATGATAGTATGCAAATCATACTCATTCAGTAGAAACTATACTTTGAACTTTGATCTTTACCTGAGGTAGTAATATGTGGTGGCATACTCTCTTGTGATGTGGGACACTGGCAGTGAGCCATAGCTTTCAGCCAGCCAGGCATTGTGAGGGTCAAAAACCACTACACTTACAACCATTCTGTACCTGTAAAGTCATTCCGTTTTCACTTCCATTACAGTATCCAATAAATTACACGAGATGTTCAACACTGTTCTATAAAATAGGCTTGTGTCAGATGAGTTTATCCAACTCTAGGCTAATGTGTTCTGAGCATGTTTAAGGTGGGATAGGCTAAACTATGATGTTCAGTTGGTTAGGTGTGTTAAATGCATTTATGACTTATGACTTAAATGGATTATGACTCAATTTACAGTGGGTTTATCAGGATGTAACCCCACTGTAGGTCAAAGAAGATATGTATATGTGTGGATTTATTTTTGGGCTCTCTAATCTGTCCCATTAATCTGTCTGTTTTTATGCCAATGCCATACTGTTTTTATTACTATAGCTTCATAACATAGTTTGAAATCAGGAAGTGTGATGCCCCCAGCTTTGTTCTCCTTTCCTTTTTTCTTTCTTTCTTTCTTTCTTTCTTTCTTTCTTTCTTTCTTTCTTTCATGTGCATGAGCGAGTGCAAGCAAGGGAGGGGCAGAGAGAGAGAGGGAGAGAGAGAATCCCAAGAAGGCTCCAAGCTGCCAGCACAGAGCCCAATGCAGGGCTTGAACCCATGAACTGTGAGATCATGACCTGAGCCAAGATCAAGAGTCAGATGCTCAACTGACTGAGCCACCCAGGCTCTTCTGTTCTCTCTCAAGATTGCTCTGGTTATTAAGGGTTTTGTGGGTCTGTACAAATTTAAGATTGTTTGTTCTATTTCTGTGAAAAATGCCTTTGGAATTTTGATAGGGATTGCATGGAACCTGTGGATTGCTTTAGGTAGTATGGACATTTGAACAATACTAATTCTTCCAACCCATAAGCATGGTATATTTTTTCCATTTGTCATCTTCAATTTCTTTCATCAATGTCTCATAGTTTTCAGAGTATAGGTCTTTCACCTTCTTGGTTAAATTTATTCCTAGGTGTTTTGTTCTTTTTGATAAAATTATAGATGGGATTATTTTCTTAATTTCTCTTTCTGATAGTTATGTTTAATATTAGCTATTTCTCATGTGACATCCATATTAGGACTATGCATTTCATAAAAAAGGTCAACTCACATGTTAATTTAGACGGCAGAGACTGTTGGGGAGAAGTCAGAGATGGTTCTCTTTTTTTCATGCTGGCCCAAAACACGTCCAGTAGGTGAGGCATAAAGATAACAACTTTAACTTTTTTCACAGATCGGACAAATCCTTTTTGGATAAAGTCTTCAATGGCATCAATGATGGCATCAGCAACCATACCTGGGTCTTGTCTGGCATTTCCTAGAAAAGCAAATAATAAAAACAGGGAGGGGGAAAGACCCAACTGGGAAGGCTGAGCAGTAAGTTGGGGATTCCAGTCCTCACAGAATGAATGCCCCCCTGCCCAACTCTTTCATCATCTCAGGCTTTTCTAGCAATGCACGGCCAAACACTTTTGAGGTCCTAGATGCAACAGGGAGCTCCTATTCCAGGAAGTCAGGAAGTCACTAGCCCAACAATGAACAAAGGACCCAGAAATCTAACTTTTGGTTTCGGATGTTCGTATCTACTCTGTTGAGCTGACCCTACCTCACTGTGCTCTTCTGTGTTACAAGGATAATTAACTATTCTCGGCTCATTGGTGTCCTCAAAAGGTCCATAAAGAGCAAAATATTCTAATATATGTGGAAATATCAACTCTTTTTTGCTCATAGTCACCTGACTATATGCATGTATCTTTATTCTTCCAGATGTCTTTGGGGACCTGATTTAAACTAAGCTAATTTTGTAAGATACCTGGAGCTGTAAACTATCTGTTATAATCTATAATTCTTTGCACACAAGTTATCCATGAGCCTCTAGGAAATCTTTTCTAGAACACTCAGTGAGATTTTAGCTGACTTGCTAGGTTTGAAGTGCCACCTAAGCAAGTCTTTTTCTTTGTATAGCATGTTCCATATCTTGTTTCTCAGGCCTAATGCCCAGGTAAGATCATGAAAAGTCCCTTGAAAAGTCCCATGAAAAGCCATGGAAGCAGTCGCATACAAATAAATGGCAGCTGGAAAATCACAATGAGGAGCAGTGTAAAAATCCCATGACCAACCTGGTGTGGTAGACTAACAGCCCACTTGGATGTTCCCTGTTGACGGTGTCCACCTCTAATGCAGAAATGAGAGTAGACCACTCTGGCCTGGCTACATAGACACTTGTGGGAATGTAGACAAACCCTGTACAAAACTAATCAAATGGGTTTGTTCAGGCTTTTTTTTTTTTTTTTTTTTTTTTTTTTTAGATGATCAGGAAAAGAGAGCAATTCTCCTTTGCAAAGCTATGGTTATCCCGTGATTTTTGGAAGATTTTAAATGGGAGTGTTCAGACACATTCATTCACTGTCAACAAACATTTACTATGTCCCATCATGGGCTAGCTCTCAGCTAGGCACTTAGAACACAGAGGATGTGATATATGGGCATAAATAGGTATTCAACAGGTGAAGTAAGAGAAGCTGAGGGAAAGACTATGCCTGATAGAACTGTAACAGGGGTTTGATATGCTTAGCCTGGTGTGTTCAGGGCAAAAGATCTGTTTTTTGAGAAGGATAAATCTAGGGTGGGTCTCCTCCACAGAAGCCCAGATCTAGATAGGAGGCTATAATAAAAGTTTAGGCAAAATACCAGAGCTGAACAAAAAGAAGAGGCCAGAATGAAGAGTCAGGTACAGGGACTGAGAAGATAGTTGGGAAGTGAAGTCAGCAGGACCTAGTGACCAGCTGGGTTTATCTGTGACCCTGTGTTTGTTCTTTTTTGCCTCCCACCCACCAGTATGTGTGCATCATGAGTCGTGCTGTATTGCAGTAGTTTGTTTACATGTCTGTCTCTCACAGTAGGCTAGGTGCTCCTTATGGACTAGATCCTTTTCTGAGACATCTTTCTGTCTCCAGTGCCTAAACACAGTGCCTGGCATATGGCAGGCACTTGGTAAACATTTAATCAAATTAGTTAATAAGCTAATGAACATAGGAGTGATAAAGACTATAGAGTCAAGGATTATAGGTAGAAAGTGATGCTTTTAACATGATCAGGGATACAAGAGGAAGGGCAGGTTCAGGGCAGAAGACAACAGAAGAAAGTTCATAGTCTACATTGAACTTGAGGTGCTTGCGAATATCGCTGGACACCCACCCCTTCCCCCACGCAGGTGTCTGTAAGGAACCAGGGAGAGGGCTTCTTTTACTGCCAGAAGCTGTCTCAATCACAGTCCCAGTTCAACACATAAACACCACTAAAGGGTCCTTAGTGCTTTAGTCTAAGGTGGTGATAGAGACTGGTAAAGACGACAAGCAAGGAGAATCTGCTAACCTTGATTTATTTGTGCAGACCAGCAATGCAACCAGGTCAGTGGAAGAGACAATAGGTTTTCAGTAACCCAGAAATACTCAAACATGTGTATATTTATATAAAATTAAAACTGCCTCATTTCCTTGTTTTTTCTTGGGAAGGTCTGTGCCACCCTTGAGTTGTCTGATTTCTTGGCCCAAATAAAATTTATGTAGAAATACAAGACCAGAGCTCAGAAGAAAAACCAATGGAGACAGAGACTGGTGAGTCATTAATGCGTGTTCATAAAAGATAGATACACAGATACATAGATAGAGATAGAGAGAGAGACAAACAGGCAGACAGACATGTTGGCTAATCTCCCAAGATTGGATAATACTACATGGGGAATGAAAACATAAAGGGACTATAAATTATACTTTCAGAAATAGGAAAGTAATAAAATAGATGTAGCATTCCATGTGGGAACATTAAGAGGAATGGTAGAGAATTACAGAAATCAAAATAACAGAGGATTAGAAGAAGGCTCAGAAGGGGCGCCTGGGTGGCGCAGTCGGTTAAGCCTCCGACTTCAGCCAGGTCACGATCTCGCAGTCCGTGAGTTCGAGCCCCGCGTCGGGCTCTGGGCTGATGGCTCAGAGCCTGGAGCCTGTTTCTGATTCTGTGTCTCCCTCTCTCTCTGCCCCTCCCCCGCTCATGCTCTGTCTCTCTCTGTCCCAAAAATAAATAAACGTTGAAAAAAAATTAAAAAAAAAAAAAAAAGAAGGCTCAGAAAATGACAAGGGTGGTTAAGTGTACTGAGCTAAGCTTTTGGAGGGCTTAGAATGCCAGTGGGCAACACTCAATTGCTGCACAATGGAATCACCAATCCAGGGCTCTTTGGGACCAGTCAGCCACGTTCCACTTCAAGTCTGAGAATGTTTGCCTCCCAGACCAGCTCTCTTACGGAAAACTAAGCAGAAATTCCTAACCAATGCCCATGACTCAGATTCCTGGGAAAAGAGCTCAAAGAACATCACTTCACTAATGGTAAACCCAAAGCACCATCCTTATACATGAAGACCCACACAACTATTAAATAGTTTGAGGAAAACAGAGGCAAGTAGGCTGAAAAGGGGAAATTTGGAGTTGAATTTATGACCCATTAGAACCAAAACCCATTAGGCTCTGGTGACTGAGAGGCTTCTGTGTGGAGATGTCCTAAGGCCAACCCACGCAGCCAACTGTCCAAGAGGTGTAAGAAGAAGGCAGGAATATTCATCTGAGAGTCAGCAACTGCGAGGTGCAAGCAGATGCTCTGATGTTCTCATGGAGAAGGGATGGAGCAAGAGGTTACAGACTAAATAATGTAGGGGACAGAAAAGAGAAAGAGACTGAGGAATCAGACGGAATGGGTGGTTTCTTTCTTTTCTCTCCCTTCCTGTCTCTTCCCTACCATAGTAGAGAGCAAATGTCACTCTAACTAATATTCAACACTGTCTTCAGTTTTCTTGATGTTTTCCTCTTACTTAAACCACCCACAGTCTTTGCTTACTCCCTCAGGGGGCTGCGTTGGAGTGAAGACCCTTACTCAGTCTCATCATTAACTATATTAACAGCACCAGATCCAAGGAAAGGTGGACGCCTTGATAGCCAGAGGTTACAAACCTGTCCCAATGGCTGGGAGGCAAATGGACGAGTAATTCCGTTTTTCACACTCTTGCAAAACATAGGAGATTGATCTCTTGACATCGTTTCCACCAATAACGTGAACAATATTTTTGCACCTCAATAATCCACCTTCGGTAATTATATAATCACTGTTGCCCTTTTGAACTGGGAAGCATAAAACAGAGAGGTGCAAAATTAGATACTGAACCTACCTTTTTTGTCTCTTTTTTTCATTTCATTTTATTTTATTTTTTTAATTTACATCCAAGTTAGTTAGCATATAGTACAACAATGATTTCAGGACTAGATTCCTTAATGCCCCTGACCCATTTAGCACATCCCCCCTCCCACAACCTCTCCAGTAACCCTCTGTTTGTTCTCCATATTTAAGAGTCTCTTATGTTTTGTCCCCCTCCCTGTTTTTATATTGTTTTTGCTTCCTTTCCCTTGTGTTCATCTTTTCTATGTCTTAAAGTCCTTGTATGAGTGAAGACGTATGATATTTGTCTTTCTCTGACTAATTTCGCTTAGCATAATACCCTCTGGTTCCATCCACGTAGTTGCAAATGGCAAGATTTCATTCTTTTTGATTGCCAAGTAATACTCCATTGTATATATATGTACCACATCTTCTTTATTGAACCTACTCTTTGATTGTTTAGGAAGCAAAATGTTTGGTTTGGCACATAAAGCATTCTATGTGAATAAGAGACTCCTAAAATATGGTCTTTGATGAATCTTTTTTCTCTTTTTAACTGTGAGATTGCTTTTCACTTCTAATTGTCTATGCTTAGAAGTCTTTGGTCAAATGTATGATTTTAAGATTAATACGTTTTCTCCCCAATCCCAAGACTTTCCCCAGCCTCTCCAAAGCCTTCCATATTCAGCCTCCCACTTACAATTTTGAAGCAAAAAATAGTATTGTGCCTTACCTTGGCGAGAACATTCCATTTCCACATTTTGTCCAGCACATTCTAAAATTGCTTTGGACACCCCTACAGGAGAAAAAGCAAAGTTACAAACATGAATTTTAAAAAATGAAAATAATACATCTGAATCAGAATGATTGCCTCATTAACTAAAAGCTTTCCCGATCATCAAAGGAATCCTATCACCTGGTATTTCTGATAAGAAAGAAGAAAAATTTATAAACTGTTACCAATTAGTAGAAACCATGTCAAAATAATTTTAAAGTTATTAATTAACGTTAATAAGCCAAAGTTGTAGAAGCCAGTTTGTAGCAATTGTAGAATAGTTGACTATTACCCTACTCAAAATCTGACAAGTCAAGTACCTGCTTTGAGATTAAATGTCTTTGATGTTGAATTTACGATCATATCTGCCTCTTCTTTGGTGATATCTCCAAAGGCCACTTGGAAGATGATGGGACCAATCATCATTTCATGCATTCCTACATCTGGGCTAAACCCAGTCCCATAGAAGACTGAGAAGAAAAATGGAGTCCATCACCAAGTTGACAACAGCAAGAACAACTTATATCACACACTCCTCACACGTGCTCCTCTCATACTTCTTCCCCCGCTCTGTGACTTCCGGCCCTTAACCAGCCCTGACTCTAAGCCCCAGTGATGGTCCATTTCTGAAAAAGCATTATAACATATAATACATATTGGGGCGCCTGAGTGGTTCAGTCAGTTAAGCATCTGGCTCTTGATTTTGGCTCAGGTCATGATCTCATGGTTGGTGAGTTCAAGGCCCGCATCGCACTCTGCTCTGTGCACAGCCTGCTTGGGATTCTCTCTCTCTCCCTCACTCTCTGCCCCTCTTCTGCTCGCACTGTCTCTGTCAAAACAAAGAAATAAACTTTAAATATATATACATATAATAAATATATAAAATATATTATTTATATATAAATATATATAAATAATATATATTATATAAATATATATAACATAATACGTATCAAACATGACTTCTGCTGCTGGCCAGGGTGAAGTCAGGCCCCCTAGCATCTATTTCACTCATGATTTACAATTGAAAATGCAGGATAAATACAAAAAAGCCACTAACTGAGAACTGAAAAGTAAACAGTAGGCAGACTGGGGGAAGAAGTCAGTACTTGAAGAAGCCACCTGAGGGGGAGTTTCTCATTTTATTTTGTTTTGAAATATTTCCTCTTTTCTCTCCCAGCACTGGCCCAAGGTGGCCCAGTTGCAGAACTACGCTATGAGAATTTCTGTCTTTGTGGCCAGAGGATTAGGAGAAAGGGTCCCTATGAGCTAAAGAGTATGAGAAGTAATCATCATGGTTGTCCATAGTTTTTCTTTTTTAATTCAGGCCCTGACTCAAGGTGGGCCCAGTCACAGAACTCCACAGTGGTACCACAGGGAGCATTCTGTATTTCTGTCCAGAAGAATCCGGAGAAAGGGCCCTTATGGTCTGAAAAGTGTGTATGTATGGGCAATACCTGAGGCGCTCTCTCTCTCTCTCTCTCTCTCTCTCTCTCTCTCTCTCTCCCCTTCTCTCTCTCCCTCTCTCTCTCTCTCCACTTTGCCTACAAGGGAAATATTACCATGCAAAATTATGAGGCAACCCAACAGGCAGCTTACACTCCCAGAGACACTGTCTTTCTGGCCAAAGGATCTAGAAAAGGGGCTCCCTTGAGCCAGAGAGTGCAGGAGTCCCAGACACGTGAGAGCTGGAGAAGGAAGCCCCTATTTTGTGTGTGAAGTGTGATAAATCCTGAACTCACACAGAGCTGCAAGTGTGGGAGCAAACCCAAGCAGCATAACAAAGGCTTTGAGAACTAAATTAACATTGGAACTGCTACCCACACAGAAGGTGAGACAGAACCTTAGAGTGAACTGAATGGACTGTCTGCTAGAACAAACAAAATGATCACCATTTTCCAGAGGGTTTTTTTTGTTTTTGTTTTGTTTTGCTTTTTGAGAGACAGAGAGAGACAGAACATGAGCAGAGGAGGGGCAGAGAGAGAGAGAGAGACACGTAGAATCTGAAGTAGGCTCCAGGCTCTGAGCTGTCAGCACAGAGCCTGATGCAGGGCTTCAACCCACAAGCTGTTGAGATCATGACCTGAGCCAAAGTAGGATGCTTAACCAACTGAGCTAACCAGGTGCCCCAGAGGATTTTAACAGGACCCAAGTTTCACAGCATAACACTTAAAATGCCCAGTCTATAATCCAAAATTGCTTGTCATCCAAAGAACCAAGCAAATGTGATGAGTTCTCAAGGATAAAGACAATCAATTTCGGATGCTAATCTCAAGATGATCCAGATGTTGGAATTATCAGACCAAGACTTTAAAGCATCTGCTATAACTATGCTCCCTGAGGTCAAAGTAAACATAGTTGAATTCATGGAAATGATTTGGCATGAATGGAAAAAATAGGGGCCCTGCAGAGAAATATAAACTATTTTTAAAAAGAACCAAATGGACATTTTAGAGCTTAAAAATACAGTATCTGAAGTAAAAAAAATTCACTGGATGGCTAGTGGACAGAGCAAAGAGTCCATGAACTTGGAAGTGGATCAAAAGAAATTATCCAATGTGAAGAACAGAGAGAGAAAAGAGATTTAAAAAAAAGAAAAAAAGAGATCCTGGGGCCCTGTGGAATGCTATCAAAACACTTCACATTCTTGTTATCGGGGCACTGGAGAGAGATCAGTGTGGTAAAATAATTGAAGAAGAGACTGAAAAATTCCCAAATTTGATGGGAAACATACACATTCAGAATCAAGAAGCCTCAGCAAACTCCAAACAGGATAAACTCGAATATAGCAACAGCAAATTTGACAGAGGAGAAGCATTTGGTTGGTACTGTCTCTTTAAATCTATCTGTTTGAAGGCACATGAAAAGATGTTCAGCGTTGCTCCTTATCAGGGAAATACAAATCAAAACCACACTCAGGTATCACCTCATGCCAGTCAGAGTGGCCAAAATGAACAAATCAGGAGACTATAGATGCTGGAGAGGATGTGGAGAAACGGGAACCCTCTTGCACTGTTGGTGGGAATGCAAATTGGTGCAGCCGCTCTGGAAAGCAGTATGGAGGTTCCTCAGAAAATTAAAAATAGACCTACCCTATGACCCAGCAATAGCACTGCTAGGAATTTATCCAAGGGACACAGGAGTACTGATGCATAGGGGCACTCGTACCCCAATGTTCATAGCAGCACTCTCAACAATAGCCAAATTATGGAAAGAGCCGAAATGTCCATCAACTGATGAATGGATAAAGAAATTGTGGTTTATATACACAATGGAATACTACGTGGCAATGAGAAAAAATGAAATATGGCCTTTTGTAGCAACGTGGATGGAACTGGAGAGTGTGATGCTAAGTGAAATAAGCCATACAGAGAAAGACAGATACCATATGGTTTCACTCTTATGTGGATCCTGAGAAACTTAACAGGAACCCATGGGGGAGGGGAAGGAAAAAAAAAAAAAAAGAGGTTAGAGTGGGAGAGAGCCAAAGCATAAGAGACTGTTGAGAACTGAGAACAAATAAAAATAAATAAATAAATAAAAATATAAAATAAATTTATAATAAATTAAAAATAAATAAATTATATAAAATATAATTTTATATATATATAATATATAAATATATAAATAAATAATTTATAAAAAATAAATAAAAATAAATAAATAAATAAATAAAATAAATAAAATATATTTTATTTTATAAATAAATAAATAAATAAATAAATAAAATAAAAAAATAAATAAAATAAATTAAAAATATATATATATAAAAATAATAAATTAAAAATAAATTTGTATATATAAATACAAATAAAAAATAAATAAATAAAATAAAAAAATAAAAATAAAAATAAAAATGCTATGAAAAAGTAAAAAAAAAATAAAATAAAATAAATATCTGTTTGAGAAAACATGCCACATCATCCTTAGAAAATAGTAGCCTTATTACTACTTAAAAATCCATTGTACAGGTTATATAATTTAGCCTACCTACTCTTTCACTTTAGGTCACATAAACACAGCCAGTGTCTTACATGCTCAGGTGTATGGGATATAATTTAATATCTTCTTTATCAGTAATTGATTCTTTCATAAAACATCACTACCATCTTTCACTGAATAGTTACTTAGCAACTAGAAATAATTTCTCATTTAAAAGCTTTACTGAACCTTGTTTATCTTCAGCCTTGGGAATTTTGTCACTGACGAAATTTCCATTAGTCCTTCTGGCGAATTCATCTGAAAATGCCTGGAAATACAAAGACAGTTTTGACCACTACAATCCTCAGTAGATGAATAAATTTGATTCATCAGGGCTTTTGATCTTGCATGCACACATACTCAGGAGAGAACAACTCTCAAAGTGTTATTTTCATAATAGATTTTTAAAACTATGAAAATAATACATATAACTCTGTTTCTACAAATGCATTCTAGGAAAACTATTAAATATGTGAACAAAGATATAAATATAAGCATATTCATTATATGCTATTTATAACAGAGAAAATATAAAACAGTTTACAATCCAACAGGGAAATGGTTAAATAAATTTTAGTATATCCATGTGTTGGAATATTTAGTAGCCATTTCAAATCTCATTTTCAGGGGTGTCTAGGTGGCTCAGTCGGTTAAGCGTCCGACTATTGATTTCAGCTCAGGTCATGATCTCACAGTTCAGTTCATGAGTTTGAGCCCTACATTGGGCTCTGTGCTGACAGTACAGGGCCTGCTTGGGATTCTCTTTCTCCTCTCTCCCTCTGCCCCTCCCCTACTTGCACTCACTCACTCTCTCTCTCTCTCTCTATAATTAAAAAAAAAAAGTACACATGTATAAAACAAGGCCAGGATGAAATTCAACTAAAAGAATGAATACATTTTGTATGGTTCAAATTTTCTACAATGAATATGTGTTGTTTTCATAATCAGTGAGAGCAGGTATCTTGCCAGTTGTTAAAAAAAAAAAACCCGCAGTATTATGAGAAAGATAGTCACATGGACAGAAACACTTTTATTTTTTAACTTCTTATTTGTACCAGGAGAGGAACCATTAGGGGAGTAGTCCTCTCTGGGATAAGAGGCTGGTGTATGTATTCTAGAGTTAGTGAGCCTGTGAATTCCATTTCTTTTCCTGTTAGTGACACCATCAAATCATCACTTTATTTCTCCTTTTAATAAACAAGCAGGAGAGATTTTTTTTTGGGGGGGGGGTAAATGAGTAACTTTTTTGCTAAAAGGCTGATACAGTAGCTGGAGGGGGCCAGGGAAGACTATAGAGCCAGGGTCTCAGGCTCATGGGCCTCTAGGGAAGCTCCATGTGTAAAGGTGAACAGCCGGTTGAAAGACTTTCTACAACCGAAGGGGGTTCTGGTATTTCTAGTCCCAACTCTCCTACTCACATGGGGATGTGCTGAGTTCATTCTAACCCCACCTTTTAGTTGTATCTCATCCTGACATTCTCCTCATGTTATTTACAGGACTACAACTGTTTTTTCTCCTATTTAGAGGACTACAACTTTTATATTATGTACTAAGATTTCCATGTTCATATGGAAGGGAATCCTATAGACTAAAAGAGGATTAAGGGATGTCAGCTCCACTGCAATATATGGGCCTTAGTTGGATTCTGATTAAAACAAACAAGCTATAAAAACAAAATAAGGCCTTTATGAGACAATTGGAAATCTGAACATCGATTTGATAATTGCTAAAATAATGAAATGATTTTCAATTTATTTTATGTGTGAAATAGCACTGTGGCCATGTTACCTTTCAAAAAGAATCCTATTGTTTAAAATAAAATAAACACTGAATTGTTTATGGATAAAGTTATGTCTAGGATTTGCTCGAGAGACAAATACCATATGATTTCACTCATATGTGGAATTTAGGGGGAAAAAAAAGATGAACACATGGGAAGAGGGGGCGGGAAGAGAGGGAAACAAACCACAAGAGACTCTTAAGGATAGTCAACAAAAGGACGGTTGAGGGAGGGAGGTGGGGGGGGGGAAGGGCTAGATGGGTGATGGGTATACTAAGGAGGGCATTTGTTGTGATGAGCACTGGGTGCTGTATGTAAGTGATGAACCACTAAATTCAATTCCTGAAACCAATATTTCACTTTATGGTAACTAAAATTTAAATTAAAAAGATAAATAAATAAAAAGAAAAAATAACATAGGAAGAGGGGAAATAAATAGAGATAGAAATGAAACATATTGGCCAGAGGTTGATAATTGTAATTGATGAGTGATGGGTACAGGGAATTCATTATACTATTCTGTCTACTTTCATTAATGCTTAAAAATTTCCTTAATAAGAAGTTAAATTTTTTTCCATATCCATAAATTTGCTTGAAATTTGCTGTGCTACAACTAGTCTACACTATTCCTTTACTTTCCCATGTATGGGAAATACATGGAAAAAACAACCTAATAGACCAAGAAGACATTTGAGAACATGAGGGCTCAGCTGCCAAAACAACCAGAAGTTAGTGAGATTGTACCTGAATATTTCCATGATCACTCGGGTGCAGCAGAAAGTAAACCTCTTGTAAAGTTGTCAGTTGAGTCTTGCTACTAAATTTCAACACTTCTGAAATGATTAATTCAGCAAAAATGGTTTTAGGAAATCCCAAATTTCCTGTTCCTATGGCTGGAAATGCAATCGATTTCAAGGATAAGCTCTCAGTGATTTCCAAACATTTTCTGATTATGTCTCCCATGATCTGAAAGGCACAAAGCACAACTTTATGCATCTTTCCTAGAATTGGGAGTCAGAACAAAAAGGACAAAAATTTAGCAACTTTGACCGTGATCTCTGTCTACTCCTCCGCTTTCAACAGAGGTGAAGGGCAGTCAAAAAAAGGAAAGAAGAGTATAGGAGTTGATGAGGAAAAGAAAAAGAGAATGTCAGAGGCCCTCCAAAAAGATCCAAACTTACTCAGCAATGAAGATAAGAAGCAGGGCAAAAACTGTTCTAATCCTTCATCCTCTTCCATTCTCCATGCCCTCGCCTTGCTATCCCCACTGAGGACGCGCCATTTTCCATACCTCTTAATGAGCCCCAATAATGACTGGGCACTATAATCAATTTATATTATCAACCAGTCTTCAGAAGTCAGCTAGGGCTAAAACAAAACAAAACAAAACAAAACAAAACAAAACAAAACAAACAGCCCTAATGATAGAACCTGCTGAGAATGTGACAGAGAGGCAAGCTACATTACCCTGAGAGGAGGGTCCAGAGGGCTACCCAATTTCCTAGAGAACCTAACTCCTGGCCCACCTTGTATGAAGATGTGCTGTCATCTCTCCAGTTCGGAGCCACCACGTGAAGCACACGGCGGCAGTGCAGACTGTGTCCACTGGTTTGGAGAACTGTGCCCATGCCAACAATTGCCATTTGTCCGACAACGTTCAATTCCTCCTGGAGCTTTGGCCCAGCTTTTGCCAGGAGGGCCTGAGAAAGGGGCCCTCTATTAAGCTCAAGATCCATGGGAATGGAGTTGACAAGAACATCAGCCTTAAAGAGAAAGCCAACAATTTGTCTCAGATGCTAACAAAAAGCATTCATCAAGGAGGACTATGTTTGAGCCACGTGCTTGGCACCATGAGGGGGAAACTAAGATGGTTGATTTCAGAGGTTGAAATGCCATCCAAGGCAAAGGGTTACTAGAAGCTTATTTAATTAACACTCTAGGACAACAGAGAGCTGTCAAAAAGCAGTATATAAATAGTATGGGGTCACTGAAGCAGCACAGAGGAAGTGACTTCTGGGGTCTAGAGAATGGGAATCCCTGCAGCAGGCAGAGGAAGACAGGACAGTCATCTGGGAGGGGGCCAGCGTGAACATAAGCCCGGTACGTTTGAGCTGTGAGCAGATTGGTTGGACCTGATAGAGACTTTCTAAATCAGGCTAGATTAAGGCACCAAGAGAAGACAGGAGAGGGAATGTGACCAAGCGATGTTCACAGCTGCCCCGCATGGGTCACTGAGGAGTAACGTGGCTCACCCTGGTTCAGCGCCATTGTCAAGATTCCTGTCCTCTGCCCGCATCAAATATTCTAATTTTTCTGTATCTGCTCTCTGTAAATTTGACAGGAAATTAACCTTAGATTTGCCAAAATATGACAGGTATAAAGGCACTGAAAAAGTATAAATGTGTAAGTGGTGAGGATAAGTGTAAATGTAAGATCTTCCTGTGGGTTTTCACATTTACCGGAGACCTAGCGATCTGAATACACTTGCAGTCCCCACGGTTAACTGGCCAACCGCTGTTAGTAAATGCCTCAATGAAGCAGCCCAGTTTTCTGAGGAAACCGGTTTTGAGGCCGGGAGGGCAAGCATGGGATTCTTTCCCTGGATCCTAATCTTCCTTTGGCAACAGGCTAACTGGAGTCACAGCACCTTGGTGGGTGTTCTGTAGGTAGGGACACTCACCGTAGCACTCTGCACATCCCCTTTCACCAACAGGAGCCTCAGATTTCCCTGGGACAATGACATTTGTCCGTTTCCATGAACTGTTATCAAGCTGGGCTGGACTGCTGCGGGTAAACTGGGCAGCGAAGCGGCAACAGACAGGGAGTCTTCAAATACAGTTTTCACTGTCTCTGCAAAGGCCTCCACAGCCTTCTCTGCTGTATCCACAAGGTAAATCTCTTTCAAGGTATTTCCATCCTGGTTAAGCTGGAAGTTTTTCTTGATAGCCAAAACAATAGTCTTCACACACCGGGCTAAGGGAAAGCCAAAGACTCCAGAGCTGATAGCAGGGATGGCTATGGATCGGTACTTGTATTTTGCAGCCAAATGGAGACTTTCTTCTATAGCTTTCTTTAACTGGAGCACACACTTCAGGGCCTCATCTCCCTTCCACTTGGGCCCCACGGCATGAATCACGTGCCGGTATGGGAGCTTTCCTGCTTTGGAGATGACGGCACGGCCAGGGGGGATCTTGCCCATCTTCTTCGCTATCTGGTCACAGTCTGCTTGGAGCTCAGGGCCAGCCGCTTTAGAAAGAGCAGCCGCTAGGCCGCCAGAGAGCTTCAGGTCCTCATTTGCAGTGCTCACCACCACTTCCACAGGAAACTGTGTCAAGTCGCCCCGTTGCACAATCAGAGAGACTCCAGGGGCCAGCTCTGCCCGAGAAGAGCACTTCTGTCCGTCAGTGCCACCTCCCTCTTTCTTCCCTCCATTCTCCTGTAGTTCAATGAAACATCCAAATAACCGTTTGACTTCACTTTTATAATACTGTGCTTTCTCCTGGAAGAACTGGCTGACTCCTGGCTTATCAATATGGATGCTTTCAACACAGATGGATTCCCAGGCTTGCTTGATGATGTGCATGCCGTCCAGGACTTTAGCCTTTGGGCCAATTAGTAAAATGCCTTTTTTTTTATTCTCAGCATTGAAAATTACCTGAACATTTGTCTTCTTTATCTTTTGCCAGAATGGCTTTTTTTCTATCTTCAAATAATCAATGATTATGGAAGGCTCTATTTCAACCAATCTCTCTATTTTCGTGTGTTCTTCCACAAAGTCAAAAAGCAAGCTATGGGTTTCATTCACTTCTCTCACACAGCCTGCAATGATAACCTCAGCTTTGGTTCCTGAAGTTAACTCATCAATTATTACAGTCTTTGACGAGGAATTATGTTTCTTACACAATCTGCGAGTGAGCCCTTTCCATTTCTTGCCATTAAGAATGTCCTTGTCCTCAATGTCTATGCGCTTAGAACTTAAGGCACTGACCATTTGCTTTTCAGCATCTAATAGGACTTCAGAGAAATAGCTGGTTAGAAGAACAGCTGTACCCTCTAGCTCATAAACAGCAAGAATTTTCTGTGCTATAAAAAGAGACTTAGAGAATTCTGCACAGTCTACTTTTTGCAAAAATTGGAAAATCTCGGGGGGAAGCTGGATGTTTTTTTGAGCCATGGTGTACATCTTTTTCTGTATTTCACACTTTGCTTTATACACATCTGTGCGGAGTCCTTTGAAGCTCATGTGTTGAGAAGCTTCATCATAAGACATCTCCATCTCTGGGCACTCAGTGTGGAGACGCTCCAGGATGCCACTGTGACACAAAAGAGAATACCTTCCTGGAGCAATGTCCACTTTTTCCTTTACACTTTGCTCTTCTTTTTTAATTTTTTGAGTTGTACTTTCTATTAATTCCTTGATTTGTGGCTCAATGTTCTGTACATCCTCTGATTTCCCCACTAAGGTTACAACCCCCATAAGTGTATCAAATTCAGTCAAAATCCTGTCATCTTCTAAACTATTTTTTATGGTGTCCCACACTATGGGATCCACTTTCAATGGGGTGACTTTATATTTAGACCTGATGCTAGAGAATGCTGTGGAAACATCTTTCCGCCAAGTCCTGATCCTTAGTCTACCTAGACTGAATAATGTGGTTGCAGGTCTGATGGTAACTTCACCACTGAGTTCGGACCACATTAGTTCAGAGTGACAATGCCTCACTTCATCATTTATCTCATCCATCAGATGGTGCTTTTTCTTCAAGAATCTCCATAAGGGAAGATCTAACGATTCTCTGAATGGTGCTGGAAGCTTAATCAGAGGTTTCTCCTTTCCGTACAAGGCCGTGCCCAAAGAGGCATAGTATGGAAACACAGAGAGCGGCATATTACTGAGGTCAAGTTTCTTGGTCGTGATGGTGTGTAACACTTAAAAGGAAAGAAACAAATAAAGTAATCCCAGAGTAATGTATTTCAAGTGAAAAAAAAATTTTTTTTCTATTAGAGAAAAAAAAGCCTAGTGTTTGTAGAACTTTGATGTTATAACATGCTATTAAAAAGCATGTTATTATGCTCAAATATAAATAGATTTGTATTAATACTGCATAGGTATCCCTTGTTTAATGGCATACTTTCCAACCAAGATCACCCTATGGTGAAATTCTGCTAAGCAAATTCTATCTTCTTTTTATTTTATTTTATTTTTAAGTAATCTCTACACCCATCGTAGGTCTCAAACTTACAGCCCTGAGATCAAGAGTCGCGTGCCCCACTGAGTGAGCCAGCCAGGCACCCCTCTATTTTCTGTTTTCTGGTAACACTGATATATCACCACCAGATTAACAAATAGATAAGAATTTGTTCACAAGTATGGGGGCAATGTTTGGTCCCAGTGTAAAGAATGTTCTGGTGCTGAAAGCAAAACTCATGTAAGAATCATGCTATTTGCTGCTTCTTATACAGTCTCACAATTTTAGGCTTCATAGATGATTTAGATTCCGTTAATACCTCTAAGAGGGGGAGCATAATAATAATTACCATAGCTTACCATGTGTCAGACACCATTTTAAGTGCTTTACATATATGTATTTATTTAATCCTCACAATAACCCTTTGAGATAGAGACACTATTATTATCATCCCTATTTACAAATGATAAAACTGAGGCTAGGAAAGGTTAGAGAACTCAAATAGGGTCATCTAATATTAGTATTATCTGAGCTAAGATTTGAGCCAGTGTCTAACTCTCAAGCCAATGCTCCTGCTCCTTTACCAGGGGTTCCAAAGAGGATCACCTCCTAGTCATTAGAAAGCCCAACCCCAAGGATTCTGATTCAGTATGTTCTGAACCTCCCCTTGTCCCTGCTATGACCCCCTCTCCTGCCACTTCTACTGGGACAGTTCCTAGGGTGGGATGTGTGTGTGTGTGTGTGTGTGTGTGTGTGTGTGTGTGTGTGTGTATGGGCGGGTACTCTTCTTCCCAAAGCCCCTCTTCATTTTGTGTTAGTTATTAGATGGGCACAAGAGGTCTAAGAAGGAAGGGAATTAGAATGAACTCCAGTAACAAGTTGAATTAAAATAGCATCCTTGTAGAAAAGTGTTAAAAATAATTTCCCCTTGTGCATGATTGTCTCTTAGGCCTGGAGCCAGACATCATGAAAAGGATGTGGCCTTCAGAGGTCATTACACATAATATGAACTTCCCAACATGGCTTTGTGCAGGATCCAAGCCTGGGCAGGATCACTAACGTGATCAAAAAGACAAGAAATAACAAGCATTGGCAAGGATGTGGAGAAAAAGGAACCTTCATGTACTGTTGGTAGGAATGTAAATTGGTGAAGCCAATGTGGAAAACAGTATTGAGATTCCTCAAAACATAAAACATAGAAAGACCAGACAGTCCAGTAATTCTACTACTGGGTATTTACTGAAACCAAACAAAAAAAAAAAACACCCCTACTAATTAAAAAGATACATGTACCACTATGTTTATGGCAGCATTATTTACAATAGCCAAGATATGGAAACAACCTAAGTGGCCACTGACAGATGAATGGATTAAGAAGATGTGATTATACACACACACACACACACACACACACACACACACACACACACACACGATGGAATATTAATTAGCCGTAAAAAACAATGAGCTCTTGCCATTTGTGACAACACGGACGGACCTAGAGGGTATTGTGCTAAGTGAAATAAGTCAGAGAAAGACAAATACCATACGATTTCACTTTTATGTAGAATCTAAAAAACAAAACAAATGGGAGCACCTAGGTGGCTCATGTCATGATCACCTAGGTGGCTCATGTGAATTGGAGCCCCACATCAGGCTCTCTTCTGTCCCCCTCTCTCTGCCCCTCCCTTGCTTGTACTCTCCCAAAAATAAATAAATACTTGAAAAACAAAACAAATGAACAAACAAGCAGACCCATAAATACAGAGAACAAAAAGCTGATGATTGCCAAGGGGAAGTGGGTTGGAGGATGGGCAAAATGGATAAAGGGGAGTGGGAGATACATTCCAGCTATGGAATCAGTAAGTCACAGGGATGAAAGGTATAGCCTAGGGAATGCAGTCAGTGATATTGCGATAGCCCTGTGTGGTGACAGTAGCTACACCATACAGTGAGCAGAGGATAAGGTATAGAGTTGTCGAATCCCTATGTTGAACATCTAAACCTAATGTAACATTGTGTGTCAACTATATTTCAATAAAAAATATATTTAAAGTAATAAAGTAATTGCCCAAGATCACAAAGCTAATAAGCATCAAAGCCAGGATCTGTCTGACCCAAAAATCATCACGGATAACTCCTTATTGTGGCTTAAATTCTCCACCCTGTTTCCTTCTCTGTACAAGAAAAAGTAACTATATGTAAGTTATTACTAGGATTCAGTGAAATACTGTGATAGAAAATACAGCAAAAGATCTCACCTATAACAGGTATTCAATAAGAGTTCCTTCTCTTAAGGGGCACCTGGATGTCTTGGTTGGTTAGGCATCCAACTCTTGGTTTTGACTCAGGCCATGATCTCATGGTTCATGAGTTGGGCTTTGTGCTGGCAATGCAGAGCCTGCTTGGAATTCTTGGTCTCTGCCCCTCCCTGCTCACTCTCTCTCTCAAAACAAATAAATAAACATTTTTTTTAAAGTCTGGAACAGTTCCCCTCTCCTTAAAAAAAAAAAAAAGAGTTCCTTTCCTTAAGATTTTGTGAATCAGGCTTTGTAAAATTGAACAAAATAATTTTAGAGTAAGTGCCTTACTTATTCCTCTTAAATAATCTGCATAAAATGTAGACTGCTAAGTAAATTATCCTTTTAATCCAGCTTTAGCTACAGTTTGCCTCATTACTAATAACCTGTTGTAAGTGGTGAGATGGCCCATAAGAAAAATTAATGGTATAGGTGAGCGGGAGATTAGGAAAGAGTGGAGAATTTAAGAGCATAGATTAGGGTCCAGTCTAGCCATGTTCAAACCCTGGCTCTATCACGTACTAGCTGTGTAACCTTGGTCAAGTTATTTGACGTTTCTCTGCTGCAGTTCCTCATTTGTAAAATAGGAATCACAGTAATAGCAATGCCCATAAAGCAGTGCCTGTGAATGTATTCTGTAGCACCTTGCAGAGTTATGCAAATGTAAGTCATCATCACGAGAAGGAGAAGCCAGAGAAAGAAAGGGAAGATCAGTATATCTCAGACCACAGAGAACACAGAGTTTGTGGGTTTAGAGGAAAAGGCATGGTCAACACAGTCAGACAGCATCAAGAGGTCAGGGTGAAGGGGAACCTCTAAGAGTACCCTGCTGTTCACAGATGCAGCTCTGCATAAAGTAACCCAGATTAAGCAGTTCCTGTTATTAGCCGTACAGAATGTAATGTAGACATTCTGAGGACACAGTCAACTGCCCAAGCCTTCAAGAGGTTGGAAGCCCCACCATAAACTGGGAAGTTAACTTCTAGAGTAGACAGCTGTTAATCTCAAGCCCAGGCTCAGGGAGATTTAAAGAAATTGTGACAGAAGCTCCTCTTTTGTCCCCTTGTCCAAGGAATACTAGGACTTTCATTCCATTTTAATCTAAACCATACCTTCACCCGTTTCCCTAACTCATCAAAGCCCAAGGGAGCTTCCTTCCCCTATGCTCATGAAGCAGTTTATCTTCAGTGGGTGGAATACCACGTGATCCTGTCTCATGCTCCCCCTGGTAATCCCAAACTCACTGTTCCTTCTTTCCCTAAAATGTCTGACCCCCTAATTCCTACTCCTCAGCCTTCACCTCTGAACATCAAGTGGAATCTCTGCTCTGACTTTGCACATGCCTCGGAAAACTGGCAATCTAACATCCACAAAACCCTCCCAAGTGTTTCCCTGAGATTCAGCTGGACATGGTTTTCACAGGGTTGCTGCAAAGAACTATCCAGCAGGCATCCAATGGATGCCACTAACCACCCCTATTAATTTCTGAATGATGATACTGACAGGTGAAAGGGAAGTAGTGATACTTTATAGGAACTGTATGTGTTTCTGAGCATTTCTTTACCTAATCTTGTAGAAATTAACTTGAAAATTTCTACCAAGTATACAGCTAATACACAGATCACCTCTTCTTTAATACAGTATTTCAAAGATTCTAAGAATTATGTATTTTCCATTATAGGTAGAGACTCATGAGAGAATCTCCTTATGTCTTCAGCATTGCTTCTCTAATGTTTAAATCACTGGGCCCATTAACTGTGATATCCCAGATGAATGGGATTACTAATTGGATTTCCAATGAAATTTATGAATAAAAAATAACATGCATCAGAACTCAACTGATAACTATTAAGATCCGCTAAAATGGTTTAGATTATGTCAGGTAGGTTTATAATGTCAAGCTCATAGATATTACCTTTTTTGTCAAAAAACTCAATCAGAGCTGAACTCTCTTCAGGCAAACATTGAATCCTGGCAATTCTTCCTCCTCCATTTAGAGGATTTTCAAATAAACATTTCAAATTATAGTCATCAGCCCCAGGTGGCAGGTTTTCAACCCTGATTGTTTTCGTCACTTCCAGAAGTCGTGGAGAAAGTTGAAGTTGTTTCACTGAATGGTGCCTGGCACAATCATCAACAAATTTCACAGCATCTACAAATCAAAATTAATCAATCGATCAATCAGAAAATTATGATTATATCTTTATATTATACAGAAGAAACTGTCTGAATACTAGTTGAGATAAAGGAGATAGGTAAACACTCAATTTTTAGACGCAATATTTTATTTTTATATGAGGATTTACATGCTTAAAACTCCTGATCTCTGAACAGCGATACACATATGAATGTTTTACCTGGATTACTGCCACTGAGCTGTGTCCCTGCTTCCAGTTACAGCCCTCCCCCACCCCACTTGACATCCTACCCCTACAATACAAATCTGTCTACAATACAAATCGTCTCATTTCACTTCTTTCTCAAGTCCTACAATGGCTCCCCATTACCTGTAGAGAGCAAGCGTCAGTTCACACTCCTCAGCTAGGCTAAAAATGCCCTTGTTTGGCTATTTGAATCTAAACTAATTTCCAAACATCACCTCTGGTTATTCTCTGCCATTCGTTTTATTTTCCATACTGCCAAAAAACCTAGTCATTATTTTGACAACCCCATTCCCTTTTGCCTCCATATATACAATTTCCTATGCCTGAAATGCCCTTCTCTGATTTAAAAAAAAAAAATATCCTTGTCCTATTCCTCCTTCAGGACTCAGCCTGATTATCTCTTTGAAATTCATAGATATTGATGGTGGACCCACAATGTGACAGGTACTCTGCTAGGATCTGGGGATAAAGAAATGAGTGTAACAAGTCCTTGAAAGTTCACCACCTAGGAGGGAAGGAATCTTGAAAGCAAACAAAGGACCTATTGTAGGATCAGATGAGGCAGGAAGACAAATACAGGGAATCCCACAAGGATCCCCAGAGAAAGTGGATGCTGATCTGAATTCTGAAAGATAAAGAAGAGATTAGCAGACAGATAAGGGGAGGAAACATTTCAGGCAGAGAGAAGAGCAGTGGCAGGAAACAACAGTGTACCAGGGACCCGGCAGACTGGGATCACTGGAGTATAAACTTCATAGGCAAGCAAGGCAAAACCAAGCCACCTTGTTTGGGTTCCTCTTCCTCCCATTCCCCACAGCCTGCTGCTCATGGCTTCACCTCTTGCATCTGCCATTTTTCATTTACATATGGGTCTCCAACTCCATATGAGGTCCTCAAGAGCAGGAACCAAGAATTATTCATCTCTGTACCCATAGCACCTAGCCTGGCACATAGTAGATATTTAAGAGTTTTGATTAATGAACAAAAGCAGGGCCATTTAGTTTTACCTTTATAAGAAATAATTATAAATTTGATATAAGAATAGCTCTTTCTTGAATCCTTATCATGTCTTAGATACTATATTAAGAGCTTTGCAAACATTATCTCATTTAATCCTCTTAGAAATCATATCAGGTAGCTACTACTTTCTCCATTTTACAGATAAGAAAAGTAAAGCACAGAGGGTAGTAACTCAGACAACCTCAGATAAGTGGTCAAATGTTGGAGCTAGAGTTCTGACTTCGTGACCTGTGCTCTTATTTAACCATTCTACTACCATGGCCACGGAATAGCGAAGGCTTGGAATTGGGAAATTTTCTTGTCCTTCTGAAGACGACTCCTCCCACAGACCTTGAAAAGCATTCATTTCCTGCATCCCATGCACTTACCCTCCCACCTACGTGATGACCATGAAAGTACTAAGGAAATATATTGTAAAGGAGATAAGTGAACAGGGCTGCCTGGGTTCAAATCCAAGAATTTATTAGCATCCTGGCACCTCTGTCTCCTCAACTGTAAAATGAGGAATAATAATAATGATCTCAAAAGGTTGTTGAGGAGCTCAGTTGGTTAGGCATCCGATTCTTGATTTTGGCTCAGGTCATGACCTCCTGGTTTGTGAGCTCGAGCCCCACGTCAGGCTCCACACTGACAGTGTGAAGCCTGCCTGGGATTCTCTCTCTCTTCCTTTCTCTGCCCCTAGACCCCTCTCTCAAAGTAAATAAACTTTAGAAAAAAAAAGGTTGTTGAAAAGAAGAAATAAATACATGTACTGAGCTTACCATAGTACCTGACTTACAGTATCACTATATGACTGCCTGCTATTATTATTACCTTCCAATAAGTCCAGTTTGGTAACACGTATCAATATTTACTTCTCCCAGTAAGATAACACATGTGAAAATGCTGACTCCTCTGCCTGGAATCACTTTAATTTTTTTCTTTTAATGTTTATTTATTTCAAGAGAGAGAGCATGAGTGGGGGAAGGGCAGAGGGAGAGGGAGAAGAAGAGAGAGAATCCCAAGCAAGCTCTGTGCTGTCAGCCCGATGTGGGGCTGGATCTCACAAACCAGGAGATCATGACCTGAGCTGAAATCAAGAGTCGGACGTTTAACTGACTGAGCCACCCAGGTGGAATCACTTGTATTTTTTTATTTTATTTTATTTTTCAACATTTATTTATTTTTGGGACAGAGCATGAACAGGGGAGGGGCAGAGAGAGAGGGAGACACAGAATCAGGAACAGGCTCCAGGCTCCAGGCTCCGAGCCATCAGCCCAGAGCCTGACGCGGGGCTCAAACTCACGGACCGCGAGATCGTGACCTGGCTGAAGTCGGACGCTTAACCGACTGCGCCACCCAGGAGCCCCTGGAATCACTTTTAGTAACCTTAGACTTTAGATTTCTATTTGGGTGTGTTGTCTCTGTCTCTGTCCCTCTCTCTCTCTCTTACACACACACACACACACACACACACACACACACACACACCCCACTCATACACTAAAGTCTGATTTACTGTATATATCAGAATTTAGTTTTAAAACAAAGTTGCTTCTCTTTCAAAATAAAAAAGCATCGATATTAACTTGGAGTCCTCTCCTACTAGCTACTGGAAAGAGTCCAACTTTCAAAGACATTAGCTGGATGTCTCAAATCCCAAAGTGTGGTGCAAAGAAAGATTGGTAAATACAGCATCACTTGATCTTACCTATACATTTTTGAAAGGTAACTACAGCAACATCAAAATCTCGTATTACTTCCACCTGAAAATCATCATTGGACAGGCCACTTATGTTCTCCACTAGCAAGGTTAACATTATACCAGTTACATTTGCCTTGAGATTTTCAAATGCAACCAAAGAGGAAATATTTTCACATTCTTCTGAGGTATCTTCCACTTTTTCTGATCTTCTGTTGAGAGAAAATTTTGTATCCAATTCTTCGGACACATCTGCTTTTAGAAGGACAAAGATACAAGATGTTATATTAATCTACCATGATCTTAGCAAAGTAAATTATCTTTTTTTTTTTTAATTTTTTTTCAACGTTTTTATTTATTTTTGGGACAGGGAGAGACAGAGCATGAACGGGGGAGGGGCAGAGAGAGAGGGAGACACAGAATCAGAAACAGGCTCCAGGCTCTGAGCCATCAGCCCAGAGCCTGACGCGGGGCTCGAACTCACGGACCGCGAGATTGTGACCTGGCTGAAGCCGGACGCTTAACCAACTGCGCCACCCAGGCGCCCCGCAAAGTAAATTATCTTAAGACACTGTCCTCTTTCCTTCTCATTCTCTTGGCTAACTCAAACAGATTTTAGAAAGCTTTTTGCTTAATGTAATTAAAAGTAAAATGGAGCGGGGCACCTGGGTGGCTCGGTTGAGTGTGCAACTTCGGCTCAGGTCATGATCTCACAGTTCATGAGTTTGAATCCCGCATCTGGCTCTGTCCTGACAGCTCGGAGCCTGGAGCCTGCTTCAGATTTGGTGTCTCCCTCTCTGCCCCTCCCCCACTCACGCTCGCGCGCGCGCTCTCTCTCTCTCTGTCTCTCTCTCAAAAATAAGTAAACATTAAAATTTTTTAAATAAATTAAATGGAGTACTTAACAGTCTATTGTTATTATTAAGTTTGATTTTATTATATCCTTTCCTGCCTTGTCTCTCTGAGGAACCTGCCTTTTGTAGTATTTGACACATGCTTCTATCAAGCACCTTATTATAGTTATTGAAGTCAGCTTCTCAAAAGCAAGGGATATATTTATTCATCCTGTATTGCTGGCACATAGTATATTCTTGAGGTTCAATAGCATTTGCTAAATTGGAGATTTACTGCTCGGGCCACTGGAGGAAAGCGAGAATATCTTACGATGCCCATGTAACACGTTATGCTCTGAAAAGTATTAAGTTTTCATCACCGAAGAGAAAAAAAGGATACTTGCTGAGTGACCAAGGAAGACACATAGAAAGTAAAATTGCCTAGAGAGCTGCATGTATATGTCAAGCTCACTGAACAGCAATCACCCCAGCCAGCTTGTTCCTCTCCGCTGTTGGCCCTAAGTGAGTTCCATCTCTGCATCAGGTCAGTCTCACTCAGACCTCACTCACTCACTGCAGCATGATGTGTATAAGATCTTTAGACGTTCTGTGAGTGACTATTCAGTTGGGGCCCTTATTACATTCAAGGCACTAGAGGTGTACAGAGGGATACATACACAAAACATGAGATAAGGAACTTATAGATTTTTCTCATGGAGGCATACAAGAAAAATGACAAAAGGAACCGACATTTGTAAAGGTTTATTATGACAGAGTAAAATGCTCTGTGCTCACCAAATCCATTTTGTTTTCTCTCTGAGCAACATTTCCCAGACTTCCCACAGTCAAGCTCATGTGGCTAATGGGATACGTGTGGAAGTGTGAACTGTACTTCCAAGCCCGGCCAGTACAAATCTCCTTTATGTGACTCTCCATTCTCCCTTGCAGTGACTTTGGAGGCCACATATCAATAGTAATATTGTCAAAAGATGGAAGGAATCTGGGATTCCTGAATGACTGTGAAGCAGTCTAGACTCCCCCACTCCCCAGCTGCCAACTGTATCGAGCTATGATTTAGGAGGTTGTTTGTTACCCCAGTCGGATCACCCTCACACATACTCCTGTTACACGCTAGATGTAACACCACACACACATATACACATTCATGCCAAGTAAAAATTGGCTTGAGGATTCAATAATAACCTAAATTATCTTTCAATGAGACAGATGTCATGAAGCAGGAGGACTGCTGAGCTGGGGATGAGGTTGCCTGAATTCAAGCCCTGACTCAGCCACTCTTTAGCCATGTGACCTCAGGCATGTCTCTTTACAAAATGAAGAGTATTGGATTAACCGAATGGTTAGAGCCTTTCCAGAGACATAAGCTTCTACGACTATTAGAAGCTCCATCACAAGAGAGGCTTGAGGCTTGGTTAACTGCCAAATAAAGAGCATCAACAATCCATCCAGGAGTCCGAGAGAGAAAGAATGGGACTGGGCTGCCTTGGAAAGCCTTCAGAGCAAAGGGGAGGCTGAGTGGATCTTGAAAGCTCTCTAGAGTGTAGGTAGAGAGAAATGGGATGGAAGGGGTCGTGAGCAATAGAAGTAGAGGCAGGGTGCTGTGACTGCCCCAAACTACTTAGGAAAAGGTGAACTGACTGATGAAGCTCAAGGAGCACTTGTGTGCAGACAAAAGTGAGGCCAAAAAAAAATCGTCTTTGTCCAGAATGTGGTGTGGACTTTATCTTGCAGTTGGTAGTAAGAGTGAGTTGTGGAAGGTTTCTGTGATAAGGGTGACAGGATATTCAGCAACAGTACAAAGGGCTGGTCAGATTTCAGGGGAAGGACATCAGAGAGACCCCAGATACAGGGCACTCCTGCCATGCTGGATTTGTGAGGTAATAATGGGAGTCTGGCATAAGGGAGGGACAGATGAGGAAAACTTACATTGATCGTCTCTGTGACCGATGTCTGTGAAGGCTTAAAGAGGAGAGACGACTGAAGTTTCTAGTAGCTGACGGGCAGACTGGTTGTGTACTTCAAGAGAAATAAGGTAGCCGGAAAGGGTAGGAGGAGGAAGATGACACAGGTAGCTTCAGACAAGGTGGCTCTCACATATTTTCCAACAGGAAGATCAGACACAAGGTCTGGAATTTAGAAGAGTCCAGGCTGGAAATATAGATTTGAAAAAGCCAGAGTTTGCTGACCACAAGGGCCAGTGTTTCTCTGCTCTTGCGTGTCTCTCTTCTACAGGTTCTTCCAACTGCTGGTTTCCACCTTTCAGACCCAGCCCAACTCTGCTTCGCCGGGAATTGAATATTAGCTCAGGGCTCACATCCCCTGGTGTTGGTGTGTGGTTTGATTGACCTATCCTTACTCTGCCAACTGCTTGTCCATCTCCAACTTCAGGATTTCGTGCATGCCCCATGCACTCTCAGGGCAGCATTCTCCGTTCTTATCGTTCCTGAAATACGGGACCTATTAGGGAATCACCCTCCACCCTGATTTTGCTCGTTCTGAAAACTATACCATCCCAATTAATTTCAAGAGTCCTAGCCTTAGGCTCACTGTTAGGATTCAGTGTGGAGTAACCATTCAACAAAGGACCTCCTCTTATGTCTCTTAAAGGGGACCATTAAGTATTTTGTCAAAGACTGCCCAACTTCCTGGCTGGTGACTATCATTAGAGTCTGGGTCATGTAAAAACAGGCTAGCCAATGAGTCTAAAATCTCCAGTATGATGAAAATTCCACTGGTGGGTGGGGCTGGATGGCTCTTCCTTATACTTACTCACTTATACTTGGGGTTATAAGTGAATCTGAAATAGTGCTGACAAATCAGTTAAGACACAGTGAGGGTAAAATCTATGAAACCGTAAGAAACACAGACTCGATTAATTCTAGACCCAGGAAGTGGTAGATATAAATGTACCAGTATAAAACCACTTCCTGGTCTAAAATTGAGTTTGAGGGTACAACACATAAGGCATTTTCCAAGAATAGATAAAGATTTAGGGGGTCACAATGAACACCAGGAGTTGTGTAAGCCAGTTCCATATCTGAAGAATAGAAAGCAGGAATTACTCCAAACAGACAAAAAAAATTCCTATCTTATAAGAATCATGAGCTTCTAAGAAAACCATGCATCCTAGATTCTATAGTTTAATAGCATGTTAGATGAAAACAATCTATACATCCCTATCCAGTCGGTTTGCCAAGTAAAGGCAGCCCTCAGCTTAGTGCTATTTTCAAAAGAGAAGGTTGCAAACCTCTAAACATGTTCTCAAGACAATTTCAATTTTAGAGGACAATAATTTATATATTTTTTGGAATTCCTTTTGCCTAAGATTTGGGTATATACATCATTTTATCTCTCTTACTCAGCCATTCAGCATAGGTCCTCATCCCTCCCCTTTATAACAGCATGCTTAGCCAGGAAAACTAATTGCTTCTTTAGTAACTGGCAGGTGGTCCTACAGGCCAACATCTGGACACAGGTGAAGCAGCAGGATCCACAACAGCTGCTAGGTTGCAGCCCGTTTCCTACAGCAGATGGGATGAAAAGAGCTGCTGCTGGTCTGGGGGGTGCTGCACTCACATCCTGCACCCAGCACTTAGAAGCCTTTGTCCACCCTCCTGTTGTGGCTCCAGAGGACAGCACCCTCCACACTCAGTGCTCAGAAACGGACTTAGCCACATACGGCACCCACTGACACATCATGTCTTTGCTTCTTGATGGGCTCTAAAGGTTGGCTTATCACCATCTCCCAGGCACCTCTTTGCTTCCCTTCAATTGCAAGGTGTCTCCCAGTCCCCACAGAGAAAGCTGTTTCCATGCTTCTACCTGAGCCCTAAGATCTCAGGGGGTTTCCCCGATGCTCACCCTGAGAACAACTGGCCGAGAGTATGTAGATAAGGCAGCCTGAGGCGTCTCTAAGCTGAGCACACCCTGCTTTGTGAAGTCAAGAAGAGAAGGATGACCCCTGCAGGTGCCATCTGTAATGAAAGCAAAACTGCTGGCGAAGGCCACCTGTCTCAGTTCTTTGACCTTACCTGGTTCTTTGACATGTTCTTTGCCTTCCGGTTCCTGAAATCCAATAGACAATAGAGTAGCATCAATAAATTACTAATAATTTCTTTACATTGAGAAACTGTCCCTGGGGACTGGCCCGGAGGCGTAGGGTCAATAGAAACAATAATAAAAAGCTCTAGCAATTATGCTGTTGAATGCACCTCGTGTGTAGTGTTCTATCTACTTGGTCCAAAATCATTGGTCAAATGAGTCACAAATAACAGAAATTCCAATTAACACCAAGTGTTTGGGGTATGGAGTGGGCCCTAAATCTTTTCCCCCATTTAACAAGTATTGAGTGTTTGCTATTAACCAGCACCGGGCCAGATGCTTTACAGAGGTTGTCTCTTTAATCCTCACAACAATCCAACAAGGTAGATACTATGACTATCCCATTTGACAGTCAAGGAAATAGTACATGCAGTATGGATCACTGTCCCCTCAAAGTGATGTAAAGATAAAGCAAACAGAGCAAGTTCCAGGTTAAAAGCACCCAGGACAAACAAACCCAAAAATTTATACCTTCAAACCACCCTTATTACAATCTGAAAATTCTGACTTTTCCGAAAGTGCCTAAAATCAAACAAAAAGCGCCCCCTCCTTCATTATTCCATAACTACCTCATGACCACTCTCACTCCCTCCACATCTGTAAGGTGCCTTCTACTCCAATTTGATTTATACTTCTCATCCCACCGTATTCCCCATGTTGTGATTCCCTTCCCACACACCTCGGCAGAACATCCTACTTCCCTTTTACTCATGTTTTGACTTACCTTTGTTGGAATTTCCCCCTCAAAGGCATCCTGGACCTTGTCTGGGGCTGTGGGCAACTGGACAGTTAACTTGAATGTTCCTTTTCCTGGCCATATTAACTCATGGTTCTTTTTCTCCAGAACTTTTTGCCGAACTGAAGTTAAAAAAAAAACTGTCAAGAAATTTTTATTCACAAAATTACTCCATGATTTCCAGAGAGTTTCATCATCATCATTCAATGGCTTGGTCATTTTCCCAAGCGAGTCCTTGTGTGGTGAAAAGAGGAAAAGTTTAGCAAGTAGACATGGATTTCAATTCCATCTTTATACCTACTTTTTTTTTTTAACCTTGGGCATGTTCTTTAATAAGTCTTACTTACACAGCCTCAGTCTCTTGTCTATAATAAGTTATTAATGAAGACTGTCTTGTACAAGTGTTGTGTGTTAAAAAACATTATAAAGAACTTAGTTCAGTACCTGATGTTCAGTAGGCACTCAGAAAGGTAGCAATATTTATTCCACAAGTGAAGGAAAGTAATCAAAGCATGCCTCATGGTGAGCCAGTGAAGATTGGGTGCTGGGACATGGCATGATGACAGCTGTGTTTTAGGAAGGCGACTTGAGTGACTATGAGCAGAATGGCCAAGTGCCTAGTGCAAAAGATGTTTCACTCAGTTCTTTAACCTGTGATAAGAGCCTCACATCCAGTAATAAAAGGAGTAGAAAAGAAGGGAGGGGAGAGATTAAAAAAAAAAATAGAATTAGCATTCCAGGCAGCTCGGCTGTAGTGAAAAAACTGACCAATGAACATAGGAGTCCAAAGACTTGGATTCAAATTCCAACTCTGCCAAAAACTAGATGAGTGACATTGAGAAAATATCTTAACTTCTTGAGTCTGTTTCCTCCCTTAAAGCAGTGCCTGTGAATGAATTTTGTAACACCCACAAGAGTTATGCAAATGTAGGTTATAATTATGAGGAACGGCCAGAGAGAGAAAAGGAAAATCTGTACCTAAGGCCACAGAAAATAGGGAATGAGTGACTTTAGAGGAGAGGAGATGTGGTCAAAATAGTTAGATGGCACAAAGAGGTCAGGGTGAAGGGGAACCTTTGAAAGTGCCCTATTACTCACAGATGTAGCTCTGACATGAATGTTGGGCTACCATGTTGTATTCTAATGTGGATGGTCTGAGAGGCCAAGGATATAGGGAGTCAGTAAGAGGAGCTTGAATAACTTTCCCACCTCACGTATCCATGAAGGGGTAGGAGAAGTGAGGCCTTAACTGGATACTAACTTGGAAAACAAGCCCCGGGGCGCCTGGGTGGCTCAGTCGGTTAAGCGGCCGACTTCGGCTCTGGTCATGATCTCGCGGTCCATGAGTTCGAGCCCCGCGTCGGGCTCTGTGCTGACAGCTCAGAGCCTGGAGCCTGTTTCAGATTCTGTGTCTCCCTCTCTCTGACCCTCCCCGGTTCATGCTCTGTCTCTCTCTGTCTCAAAAATAAATAAACGTTAAAAAAAAAAAAAAAAGAAAACAAGCCCCATTAACAACATGAGAAGGAATGCCAGACTCTAATTTCGCTCTTTATCAGGCAGAAGAGATTTTCACACGGATTCTTAAGGGGCTGTCCTAAGCTAGAGTGAGGACTGAGGACTGGATAAGACCCCTGAAGCCTTAGAACAAGCCAAGTTTTATAAGCCAAGTTGTCTAGAGTCGTGGGCTTCTGTGATGCATTCCTTTTATTATTCCTTAGACTTTGGTAGAGTCCTATCTAGGCATCTAAATGCCAAAGCCTGTTCTCAGATTGTGCACAATATGTACGGCACCATTATTTCAAGAGAGCAGGCAGGAGCAATATCAGTAAGTGATCTGCAACAAGGAGAGGTGAATCTGGGAGGAAAAAGAGCTGAAACTCTGATGTCCAGCCACCCTTACCCCCTGTGGACAACCTCCCTTCTGCACTAACTTCAGACCACCTACATTTAATTTACTTAAGGAGACGGGTTTCCTTACCCCAAAGAGACTGAAAATAATCAGGAGCCAAATTATGACCAGAAAGAATGATAAATGCACACATCTGAAACACGGATTAAAATCATATTAGTCAATTTATACTTGATGTTTCAGAAATTGAGTGAACTATTTACAAGTAAGATACAGCAGGGTGCCTGGGTGGCTCAGTTAGATAAGCATCCAGCTCTGATTTCGGCTCAAGTCATGGTCTTGCAGTTGGTGGGTTCGAGCCTCACATCAGGGTCAGCTCCTCGTTGTCAGCTTGGGATTCTCATTCTCTCCTCTCTCTCCCTCTCTCTCTGTCCTTCCCCTGCTCATGTGAGCGTGCACACACACACACACAGACACACACACACACACACTCTCTCTCTCTCAAAAGAAATAAACTTAAAATAAATAAATAAACAAACAAATAAAAGTAAGATATAGCTTCCGAATACTTCTGTTTGCTATGCATTAATTTCTATAGAGAAGTGCTGTTGGGTTCATTCTTATTATGTGAATTATATGGATAAAGTTGTGCTACACTGTGGGCCTATACCTGTTGAAGCCAGTTCCTAGAGTGGAGGGTGGAGGGAATTCCTGCAAAAGAAAGAACACCCGGAGGACCCACTAGGGTGGGTCAACCATTGTTGGCAAATTTCTGATAACCTGTTACAGAGGCAATGGTTCCTCTGGTAGGAAACTGAAACTGAATAGGAACCCTCCCCCTCCCCCCAACCACCCAGGGTCTTTCTCCATAAAAGGTTTTGAGTTGTACTAAGTCTGAGTTGTCTGTTTCAGAGGGGCCACTACTGTAGCCTGGGGATGGAGGTAGGGGTAGTGGGCTGGGCAATGTGAGGAAAGAAGCCCGGCCGGGACACTGAAACCACTTCTGTTTTCAGGGCTGGAAGAGAATGGTTATCGACACAAAACCGTATTTTGCACTGTTGATATTTTTATGCCATTTGTACTTTCTTTTTTATGCCATTTGTACTTTCTGTAATCACATTCATTCAGGGTTGTCAACAAACAGGGTTTCTCAAACTTTAGCACACCAGGGGCACCTGGGGTGCTGTTTAAATGTGCAGATTCCCGCTGACCCAAACCCAGGTTTCCTAAATCTCTAAGAGAGAGCTGGGACTGTGTCTGTTTAGCCTGCTGTGAGTCAGATGCAGAGGTCTGTGGCCCCAAGTTGAACTACTCACGAGGATAACGGGATTCTAAAGGAGAAGGAAGAAGGGTCCCTAAGAGCCAGGCTCATATGGTGTGGACAGTTGTAATCAAAGTGGTAAAACTCCTTGAGGAAAATGAAACCCAGGGGACACGGCTTACATTGCACAGTTGCCCTCTCAGCATTCTTTGGTGAAATTAATCCTTGGAAAACTTGGTACTTTGTTTTCATAAGGGCTGTGAGCCTAACAGATCTCCTGTCCCCTACCTGCCTCGCCTTTTACACACTTAGTTGTGGACCCCTCTTCTCTCTGGGTTTCATTCTTTCCTTTTTGGATCTCTGCCTAGAGCATTCCAATTTCTCACATGTAAGCCTCATTGCCTCTCCTCTGGATCAAATACTTGTCCAAATCCAGCGACAGGAAGCTGGAAGCAGGGGTTGTCCACATCATTTCCTATGAGAGTCCAAAGGAAAAAGCAAATGCTCTGGGAACAACAGGTCACAAGCCTCTCAGTATAGACCCGGTAGTGTTTTGAACAAGCAGATTGGTGGGTGCTTATCTGCACCCTTTCCTAAGGGTGACAACAAACCGGAGGAGGACGAACTCAGCCACTCAGCTGCCTGTGGGGAGGAAGCTTCCCACCCACAAAGCTCAAAACTCCCAACCCAGATCAACTCAGAATGTCACCCCTACCCCCAGGCCAAGGACCACCATGAAACCAAGGGAAGAGGTACCAACGCACCCTCAACAAAGATTCTGCGTGCCGATCAGCAGCACACAGCCTTCTCTCTCCAATAACTTTCTATATTTACACCCAATGTGATTTTAGGCAGCACTTTTGCCCCCAAGTGACCCCAGAAACACTGGGAGAAAATCCCTATGACTCCTCACCTAAAAAAAAATAACTGAAGAAAACAGACTGTCTCTCTCCCTCCCTCTCTCTCAGAGCATTGACCTCAGTTACCAAATCCAGAATACCACACAAATACGTATCTTCCATCCCCAGGCTGATTTTCATTGTTCAAGGACTCGCTTGTCCTCACCTAGAATATTGCATTACTCTCCTAAAAGTTCAGATTTCCAAGCTCTCTCCCAAAAGAAGTCAAAGTACTTATTTTCAACCAAATTTATCTCCTGAAAGTATATTTGGACATGCCTCTCCCCTGCCAAGGGGGTGGAGGGCGTTCCTGCTCTTTATGGTATCCTACAAGGCCCCCTACCATCTCAACTTTCTCTTAGCCTGAATTTCCTGCCCACCGTTTCATAAGAAGGAGGTTTACTAACAGAAGACCTAAGATTTTTAAAATACAGGTGTCTCCTTCATGACCTTATGAAATTTCCCAGACCCCACGTGTTATTTTAGGACCCAGTCTGCAGACCTTGCTTGTACACAGGGATTAGTAGACTCGCTCGCTACTCAAGCCAAACCTCCCAGAGAGCGCCATGCATGTTGCCTGAAGATGCCTTGTGCTTTTCTGCCCCCTGCACTGCAGCCCACGTGCTCCCATCTGAAGAGCCTTCCCCAATATTCTTCCTATCAGGACTTGAACTGGCTCTCAGGAATCAGTTTACATGTGATTCTCCCCGGAAGCTTTCTCTTCCCTTAAAATTGTGCTCCCATTAACCTCTGGAGTTCTAGAACAGCTGCTTTAATAGGAAGGGAAAAACTGCAATGGACTTGCAACTCTGCCACCAACACACTATGTAGCCTTGTAAAGTGAGGTGAATAAAGCAGCCTGTCAACTCCTTTCTGTTTCTCCGTGCTACATGTTGAACTCACTTGCGCGGCTCTGCCGCCCCCTTCAGGCAACACCGGGAGCGCCTAGAAGCACAGCGCCCCTCGCGCGCTCTTCGTCGGTCCGGCAGCCCCTCGCCCTCCCTCATGGCTGCTGCTGGAGCCGGGAGGATTCTCCGGCTGCAGGCCCCAAGCCCAAGTTTACCCTGGGGAAAGACCCTGGTTGTCCCATCTCACACCCATCCGTCGCGCTCTCACCGTCCTCTCGATGGAAGAACACTAGGAAGAGCCCCGGCCTGCCCGGTTCCTGGCGGACCTCACACTCCCCGCCTCCCGATCTCTTCGGGCTCTGGAAGTACATCTGCAACTTGGTGCTCAGGTTCTTCGGGGGGTCGGGGCCCCAGGACCCTTCGACCAACAGCGGGACGGAGCCTGACACAGCCATGGTCAGCTCCGCTAGCCTGCCTCTGCCGCCCGACCCACCCCAGCAGAGGGCGGCTGGTTTTGCCCCTTTCGGTTTCGTTTCCCAGAAGACTCCTCCCTGTCTTTAGTTTTTGGCCTTTGGCTCTGAACAGCTGTCCCAGGATTGAAGTACTTACCGCCGCCCACCCAGTTCTTCACCTTCAGCTCTGGCCCACAGCAAGTGCTGGGCATCGCCACTCCAAGCATCTGGTCTTCCTCCATTTGTGCACCTGCGTCCCAAAGCTCGGGCACTGTGTGCCACTCACCCAAGTCACAGCCGAAACCAGCATCTTTGAGTCATGCACAATACCTTTTGCAAACAGAAAGCTTCACTTTTTCTGGAGGCCAGCATTTTACGAGAAAATAGAATGTATTGGCAAACTGTGACTCTTTAAAATGTGTAATGAAGTCCCCAAATAGGCCCCAAACAAATCATAAGAATTTTACCTTACTTTTCTTTTGCATTTTGTTCGCTGATCTGTTAATATTATATGTCTAGAAATTCAGAAAGGGAGGGCCATACATTCACAGTTCTTTGTGGAATATTTAGTAGATGCCATGCCTTTGGGATGGTCTCAACGAACATGGTTCCTGCCCTCATTGAGTTCACACAACTGTGGGGACATAGGAATGATGTCTGTGCAGTAGGTGCTTCAGGAGGAAATATACAGGTGTTCCTGGAACAAATTAGGAGGGCTTCTAGCCCGGTGTAAGAGCTCAGGGAGAATTTATGGGGAGGTGACATGTGACCCGAGGCCAAAGGATGATGGGGGTATCGATGCTAAAAGTAAAAGTCAGTTATTTTAACCAGCAAAAATGGGTTTATTTGGTAATAGCAGAGAACTGCAATTCAGGGCAAGCAAACTACTGCAAAAACCATCTGCTTGTCCAACAAACAAAACTGAGGACAAGAAGGAGGAAGTTGGGAGGGGTTGTTTTGCACACAAGGCTACTGGAGAAAGCAAGAGTTCAGGGTGATGACAGTTTCTCAATGGCTGAGTGTATGGGGTAATCAGTTTCCTGCTGGGGCTCCTCACTGATAACTCTCTCCTGTTGAGTATTCTTCTGTTGGGGTCTGTAATTGACAATTCTTCCTGTGACTGACATGGAGTGATATGCCGAGACAGCTCTTCCTTCTGGCCTCCCAGCTCCATTTCAGTGAGGTTTCCCTTTATTAATTTTCACAGGGGGATAACCTTGGAGGGCCGAGAAGGGAGGGGTTCCCATAATGTAATTTACTTGTATAGGATCACTCTGGCTGCTGTGTAGTCGCTGGAGTAGAGGCAGGGAGGTCAGCCAAGTAGCTGCTGTAGTTTTCCCAAGTGAGGGATAAGGGTGGCTGAGAGCAGGATGCTGGCAGAGGAAGACCTTCTGAGAAAGGGTGACATTCCAGTTTGACATTGAAGGCACAGCTGCAGGACTTGCTGAAATATGTGCACAGTGGAGAAGATGCTCAGGTATGACTCCATGGTCGTCCATGGACAGCCTAAGCAACTGGCTAGACATAAGGGCATCAACCAGATGGGAGCATCACCTGTGGCCAGGAATGTGAGAGGGAGGCTAGCAATGTATGTACCTTTGACCTGTAATAAAATAGGGTGTCGGAGCACCTGGGTGGCTCAGTCACTTAAGCATCTGACTCTTGGTTTAGGCTCAGGTCATGATCTCACAGTTTCTGGGTCCAACACCTGCCTTGGGCTCTGTGCTGACAGTGCAGAACCTGCTTGGGATTCTCTCTCTCTGTCTCTCTGTCTCTCTCTTTCTGCCCCTCCCCTACTCTCTCTCCCTCTCTCAAAATAAGTAAACAAACTTTAAAGATAAAATAAAAATAAATAAAAGAGGGTGTCAAGTGAGAAGAAGCAGTTATCATTCAAAAATCACCATATAAGGAAGTATCTCGTGGACTGCGGGGACCACATGCACTATCTCCTGGTGAGGAGGGAGGAGAGGGACATGGCAGTGGACAAAGGACTGAAAGGAAGGGAAGGAAGTGGAAGCAGCATGCATAGTCAGCTCTTTCCAGAAGTGTGACTGTGAAGGAGTTAGCAGTGTATGGGGTTATAGGATCAGGGAGCTGTTGTTTTTGTTTTCTAGCTTTAAAAATATTTTAAGATGACAGAGTCTTAAGCATGTTTAATACTGGTGGAACGAAGGAAGGGATGGTTGAAAATACAGGTTGTGGGAGAAGGTGGGAGGGGGTTCTGGAGGCATTAGCCTCAGGCAGGTAACACTTTTCTCACTGCACCAGGACAGGAAGAGGTGGAGAACAGAGGTAGGTGACTATGGGGGTGCCTGGGTGGCTCAGTACATTGAGCATCTGACTCTTGATTTTGGCACAGGTCATGATCCCAGGGTGGTGGGATAGAGCCCTGTGTCAGGCTCCATGCTCAGCATGGAGCCTGCTTAAAATTCTCTCTCTCTCTCTGCCCCTCTCCCCACTCGCACTCTCTCTCTCCCTAAAATAAAAAAATAAAAATAAAAATTTTTTTAAGTCAAAAAAAAAAAAAAGAAGTAGGTGATTCTGACTGACTGTTGGTGGGAAGCTATGGGGATTCTCCCTGGGGGATCTGTTTGCTTCTTGAAGGAGGTGGTGAGGTCTCAGGCACAGCCAAAATTAGAGCGGCTTCCCCTGCAGGATTGGACCTCACATGTTGTATTTTAATCACAATGAAACTAAATTTCAGGGTGAAGAGAATCAAGGATGGGCCAAAAGAAATGACTGACTGGGCTTTTATTCCTGCTCAGTAAGTAACAATGCTGAACTGTAGGCGGGCGTTTTCTCATGCCTCCAGCTTTCTACCTGCAGGTGGCGCACATCATCCAGTCCACCGCACCCTGGACCCCAGCAGGGGAGGTGGGGAGGACACAGAAGGGCCAGGGCATAGCTCTCACCACACTGTGGTGACTGCTTGCCCCAGGATGCCTCACCCCAAACAACAACTAAAATCAGCACCCTTCTTTCCCCAGAGTTTGGGATTCCAGAACTGGGCAGTTTATCTTTTTTTCCTTACATTATCATTATACAAGAAATAGAGTGAAACTGAAATCATTAATTTATAGTGGAATTTTTATTTGGCTATCTCTGGATTTTTTTTCAAGAATTTGGGCACCTGGGTGGCTCAGCCAGTTAAGCATCCGACTCTTGATTTAAGCTCAGGTCATGATCTCACAGTCGTGAGATTGGGTGCCATGCTGAGCGTGAAGCCTGCTTTAGATTCTCTCTTTCCCTCTGCCCCTCTCCCCACTGCTCCCTTGCTCCCTCTCTCTCTCTCTCTCTCTCTCTCTCTCTCTCTCTCTCAAAAAAAGAATCTCCTTAATTATCAGCAATGTCTTAGGGCTGCTCAGACTCAAAGCCTGTTCATCATCCCTGGATGGAATGGGAAGGAGTTATCAGAGGATCAGGATGGCAGGTCTTGAAAACCAAGGAAAGAAAGTTCTAGGAAAAGCAAATTGCTCATCATCAGCCCCTGAAGTATTTGTCTTTTATCCTAAATGGTTTTGTCCCTATTCACTTGTTGAGTCTGTACCCTACCCCCTCCCACTGTGTGCTTATCCTCTCTCGATTCTCTATCTCCTGAAACTCATTTCCTTCCAAGGAAGCAAGTCCTCTCAGGGCCTGGGAGGGAAATGGGAGTGGCCAACATAGAAGAGGCTATGTCCACCTATGAAAGGTGAAACGAAATGGAATCATTTATGTCGGGTTTTAAATTGGAGCTGGAGGCCACTAAGGAGGTAGGCCTTATGCCCTTCCTCACTGGGTGGAACTTCTGAACTAAGCCAAACCACAAATACTCCACGGACTCTGCATAAACACCTACAACTTCCTACATAGCTGACTTTTGCTCAGACATAGCCTGAGCAACCAATTAGGTTTAACCAAGGCTGGTTTTCTGCCACCAACACCAATCAAAATTCTTTGTAAACAACATAACAACCTTCCATGCTTTGTCTTTAAAAACCCCAGAGTTTTGCTCCCTAGGGAAACAATATTTGGGTTGCTGCCCAAATCTGTGTTGCCAGAATTGCAATTTTAAGACCCCAAATAAATGCTTTTGTTATAATTCTGTTCTGCCTCTTTTCCTGGTCAACACCCCTCATAGCTTCAGCTGATCTTGCTATAAAACCCACATCTGCATTTTGGGGCTAACTTCCCTTTCTTTACTTCATCTAAATTTCTCCTTTCAGCTTCTCTGCAGACTTCTATAACTTAGCATCAGGCTCCTTTCAACTTCTCTACAAACAAGCATCAGGCCCCCATGTCTCCCACTGAAGTGTATTTTGGGGAAAGGGTGGCTTTCCCGTCTCTTGAATCAGTGAGTTGTGAGTGCCTCATGCTCATCTCTCTACCTCACTTTGGTCCTGAGGCTCCTGGCCCAGTTCTCTACAATAGAATGTGACATCAGAAACAAGGCAAGCCACCCTCTGTTGCCACTCCACATTCAGTCCTCAGGGGGAGTCACCAAAGGGTCACACCCAGTTTCTGGCCTCACTCCCTGTATTCAGGTCCCCTTCAGAAGCTTTGTGTTCTTCGAACTTCCACAGGGTAAGTCCCTAATACCCGTCACCCTGCCAGCATAGTAACAACCCCTAATGGTACTTTTTCCCAAATAGGAGTCATATAGGTTCACTAATATTATCATTGGGTGGGGAGTAGAGGGCGGATTCTGCAGAAGAGTTCAGAGTAGTCTAGATCTAACAAGTCTGTGCAAGGTGAACAGTAAAGCAAAGCAACAATCCTTCCTAGCCACTGAATCAGACACACATGCATGTCTCAAGACGGGCATTAACTCTCAGAGATAATACACTCTAGATCATATTTTAAAAGAAAAACCTAAAATATTTTACTCCCATATCATACAATGCATGACCTCCCCCAGTGACGTGCTGTTAAATATTGAACAACCAGCTCTCTGGAGAAAAATAGTTTGCACATACATTTTGGTTTATTATACATTTTGTGGATATAAAGATTGCATAGCACATACTTTGCAAATAATAATTAAATATATAATCCTCTTTATTGTAAATTTCAAATAACCAGTTGATCCTCACAGAACGTTTCAAAGATTTTTGCCCAACTCTTATCCTATGCCAGCCTATGGTTGCAATTATGAGTGAGTATAATTCTTACATAAATGTTGGTTGATGCTTCTGTTTACATTAAGTGAGATGAAAATGAAACAAGGAAGACATGTGTCAGAACTCTTATCTGTCACTGACATGAGCTCCTTCTTTGCTGGATTGGACAATAGTTTTCAAATGCTGGAAGAATATTTCTTCATTTGTGCTCTTTAAAATGTAATGGATGCAGGGGTGCCTGGGTGGCTCAGTCAGTTAAGCGGTTGAACGTCTGCCTTTGGCTCGGTTCAGGACCTCACAGTTCGTGGGTTCGAGCCCCACATTGGGCTCTCTGCTGTGTACACAGAGCCCACTTCTGTCCCCCTTTCTCTGCCCCTCCCCCGTTTGCGCGTGCTTGCTCTCTCTCTCTCAAAAATAAAAATAAATGTAATGGATGCAGACATGAGAAATGTTTCAATTTAATCTGCCTTATTAACATCTTCTCCATCATTTTCTTAAGTCTAGACAATTAGCAGAACAATAAATCAAGCCCTGATTTGTGGTGTTTGCCAATTCTGTGGTGTAAATATTCCCACTATGGCTGACCTGAGTTCCCAACATGATGTCACTGAATGCAGAGTTGAGAAGGGATAAACAGTAACACACCATTATATAATACTTTACCATACAGATACAATAGACAGAAATAACTCAAATATAGACAATAATAAAATGTAGTAAAATAATTAGGAAATGATGAATTTTCAGTATTTATTATTTTTAAAAAATATAATCTATTTATATTTTATTTTACTTCTCATTTAAGGAAGAATTGTTTTTACTAAGGAAATACTGAAAATGGTTGCATAAAATCGAATGGTTCCAAAAGTCTGGCAGTAAAAGCAGCAGTCTCCCCAACCTCAATTGTCCTTTTCATTGGCAAGCATTTCTATTCTCTTAGATTTTCCTTCTGGTAGTTATCGTCTTCATGTTTCTCCCCACCCCACCCCCATTAATTACTTTGGTAGGTTTTCTTTTTTTTTTTTTTAATTTTTTTTAACATTTATTTATTTTTGAGACAGAGAGAGAGAGAGCATGAACAGGGGAGGGTCAGAGAAAGAGGGAGACACAGAATCTGAAACAGGCTCCAGGCTTTGAGCTGTCAGCACAGAGCCCGACACGGGGCTCGAACCCACAGACGGCGAGATCATGACCTGAGCCGAAGTCGGACGCTTAACCGACTGAGCCACCCAGGCGCCCCACTTTGGTAGTTTTTCAAATGTATGCATGTCTTAAGAAGTGTAAATATTTTTAGACTCTTAAAGTTTATTAAGAAAACCTGAGCAGTCTCTTGCCCCACATCCTCCCTAGTTCTCCAGATATATGGCTTTTAACTTTTAGCAGTTTCTTCTGCTGTTTTTTCGCAAATAATTATTTGGTCACATCTTAATTTGTTACTTTACACATTAGTGATTTCCTGATATGACAGATGAAGATTTAGCTCTTACACCACTATGCCCATTTTTCCTCCCGTATTGTCCCCAAATAGTTATCAATAGTTATTTAAGTGCATTACAGACCACTTAGATTGCTGCTACATTCTTGTATAAATCTCTAGATAGATATGTAGAAGGTATTCTCTTGGTATTTATCCATGAGTGAAACTGCTAGGTTGAAAAGTATGTGTGTCTTCATCCTTAGTAAATATTGCCAACATTGTAAAAGGCTGACAATGTTAAGTATTGGTGAGAATGCCACGTCTGATGCATACGGGTTGGTACCTTACGACAGATTTAATTTGTATTTCGCCAGTTACTTGCGGGAATGTATATGTTTGCATGTATTTCTTGGTCGTTTGAGTTTCCTCTTCTCTAAATGGCTTGCTTCTTTCTCTAATCAATATCTAAGTTCTAAAAATTCTGGCTGCTAATAGTTTGCTGACGATGATCCTTGCAGAGAGCTCCATTGTGTTCTTAGGGTATGTGAGTCTGTGAGTCTTATGCACTATTGATTCCTGTTCTTCTCTGTGATCTGTTTTCCCCCCTCTATGGAAGATTTTAGTAAATTCCTTTTTACTTTTGATGTTCTCCATCCTAATTTTACTGCTGAATGTAAAGGGCTCAGTTATTATCTTAAGTAATTGTTCATGAAAACAAACACATGATGCTTCAAAGAATCTAATCACAACAGGCATACCTAATGCATGAAATAACACACCCAACTCTGATGTTGTCAATGGTTTACAGCATACGTTTTTCTACACATACTACATACACTTATTGAAAATTTTAGGTACTATACACAATTTGCTTCTTTTACTTAGCAGTCTTTGGCATTTTTCTGTCAATATAATTATTAATACAACAATCTCTAAGAAAATTAATATCAATTCCATCTTACTATGAGGAAACTGAGGCACAGGAAGATTAAATACTTGCCCAGGTTCACATAGCTAGTAAATGGTCAAACTAGGGGGGCGCCTGGGTGGCTCAGTAGGTTAAGTGACCAACTCTTGATTTCGGCTCAGGTCATGATCTCACGGTTCGTGAAATGGAGCCCTGCATTGGGCTCTGTGCTGACAGTATGGAGCTGGCTTGGGATTCGCTCTCTCCCTCTCTTTTTGCCCCTCCCCCATGCTCACTGGCTTGTGTGTGCTCTCTCTCTCTCTTTCAAAAATAGATAAACATTAAAAAAAAATGGTCAAGCTAGAATACAAACCCAAGCTAACATGATGCTGTACCTGTGTAGTGACGTTCTACTGAGATCCCTTCTTCAGGGTAATAAACCAGTTCTCTAGCTGTTGGCAATATTCGCTGTGCACAGCTCACGTCAGTATCTCACAGCAGTATCCTTCACTGGCCTTGCCTTTCCTCATCGCAGAGAATATTTCTGTCTCCTACATTTGAGTCCAGCTCTACCCCCAGGCCAAGTTAATCATATTGTATTTATGTGGCCTCAATAACAAAGCTGGGGTAGTGAGCTTGTGGGGAAATGGGGTCTCTCCTGTGTGATGGGTGATTTGTTCATTTCTCCTTGTAATTTTGCCACCTTATGAGCTTATCTGCTTTTGCTCAAACCTGTTTAGGTTTCAGATTTTTATATACAAGTGAATTGTTCCTTTTCATCATTAATGTGTGCCTGTCTTTCTCCTTTATTGATTCTCATTGCCTTAAAAATCCATTGTTGTATATTAATATTGCTCTGACCACTTTAATTTGGTTGGTCCTTGCTGAGTGTGACAGACACTTCGAGTAGGTTGGTTGGTTAGACACAAGGGCAGTCTCTCCTTCCTTGTCAGGAGAACTTCAATTTTGTTTCGATACTCAGCGGCGAAGTGCTTAGGTAAAGTAGATACTCTTTCAGACCCACACTCAACTTATGATTTGGCTAAGCCAGCTTTAGTCATCTAATTACATTCTGGTGGGATTGGTTTAAACATAGTCATGTGACCCAATTCGGCAAAAAGATCTAAGGGGAAGTATGCTGTCTGTCCTAGAAAATATTTTCTTACTCCATAAAGAGACACTTAGGAGAAATCCTTTTTCCCTATTTTTCAAAAATGGTTTCAAGTGGATGTAATCATGGGAGATGCTGCAGCCATTTTGTAACCGTGAAGCCCGATACCTCAGAAACACTGAGAATGGCAAATTGGAGAGATAGAGCCTAAGTCCTTGATGGCATCATTAAACTAAAGAACCAGCCCTAGTACTACCTATCTCCATATTTCTTTTTTTTTTTAATTTTTTTTCTCAACGTTTTTATTTATTTTTGGGACAGAGAGAGACAGAGCATGAACGGGGGAGGGGCAGAGAGAGAGGGAGACACAGAATCGGAAACAGGCTCCAGGCTCCGAGCCATCAGCCCAGAGCCTGACGCGGGGCTCGAACTCACGGACCGCGAGATCGTGACCTGGCTGAAGCCGGACGCTTAACCGACTGCGCCACCCAGGCGCCCCTCCATATTTCTTATTACATGAGTCAGTAAACATTCTTGTAGTTTAAGCCTATTTTAGTTAGGTATTCAGTTGCCTACAGCTGAAAGCATTCTGATATACCTGAATAACTTTTTAATTCCTTTTTGTCAAATGTTCTGTGTCCTTAGTTTGCTTGTATCTCTCATTAGCAGAATGTGGCTGCATTATTTTTAATCCAACTTCTTCTAATTAGTAAATATAAGTGTATAGACATTATATATGACTAATATAGTAGGTCTTATTCCTACCATTTTGTTTCATGACTTTATAAATTACCTATGATTTTTCCTTGTTTATTTTTCTTCCTTTCTTGTTTTGTATTAGATTGATAGTTTTTCTTTATTCCGTCTTTCACTCTCTATTTGGTTTGAATTAACAAATTCTATACCTATTCTTTTGCAGATCTTAGACTTAATAGTCTAAAATTAATCAATACATCTTCTCAAACCTGAGAAAAATATATCCCTCTCTTGCTATCCTTTTGTTGTTAACTGTTTTTTAAAAGCTTAATCTTTTTAAAAATAATCAATATGTATTTAGATTTAACAACATGCTTGGCAATTTCTTTGTTTTTGAAGCCCTCTCCTTTCTTTTTCACTCAATTTTCTTCTTTCTAATGTAGACAATTACCCTTTACAGTTCTCTTTTTGAGAGCTTATGGATGGTGAACTTTCTCATTCTGTTTGTCTGAAAATGTCTTTAATCTTAAAGATTTTTTTTATTTTGAAATAACGTTTACTTTACAGAAAAGAGAGAGAAGAGAGAGAGAGTGAGAGCAAGAGGAGTACAAAGAACTTTTTTTTTTCTGAACAATTTGAAAGTAAGTATTTGATGTGATTATTTTCCATAATGTATAATGGTATTAATGTATCACAATTTTTTGATACTTAATTTTATTGAGAAAAGCAAACCACAATATGAGTCCCCTAGAAGCAAATTGGGTCCCCTAGAAGCAAACTCTGAGACAGAGAGGTGAGTGCAGAGGTTTAGTAAGGAGCCCTCTAGGGAGACAGATCTGTAAAGAATTGGATAATGCAGATCTGGGCATGGGGAGAAAGTGACTTGCAATATAGTTGCAGCTGAAGCCTCAGCCCAACCTATGAGGAACTGTGGAACTAAAACAGGTTTTGTAATTGTCCCAAGCTGAGGAAAGAGATCTTTTCGTTTGGATCTCTGCATCAGCCAGTTATGGGAGGGGCAGTTGTCTGCAGGCTCAGATCAGTTTACAGTGAGGGATGTAGCTGTGACCTGTCAGCAGCAGATAGTCCTAGCAGCTGGCAGAAAAGATAGTCATTCCTAAAATGGGGATCTGGATGGACACCCCTTTATGTAATATGGTGGTGAAGGCCTAAGTCAGATAGACTTGGGTTCAAAACTAATTCTGGATTTTACCAGCTAGGTGACCTTGGGCAAATTAACCAAAATCTATAAATCTTAGTTTTCTCATCTTTAAAAATAGATATAATGTTACTTTCTAGAATAGGGTGTTTTCAGGATTATATAAGATAAAAAGATAAGTATATAAACAGCACTATGTAGTACCTGACTCATAAGTTTAAATTATGCTGTTATATTTAATTAGTCTGCTAGAGGTCTGTTAGAGGTCTATCAATTTATTACTATTTTTAAAAAACTAGCTTTTAGATGTATTGATTTTTTTCTTTCTTTTCCTAACTTTGATTGCATTGATTTCTGCTTTTCTTTTATTTCCTTTCTTTGACTTGTTTTGGGTTGAATTTGCTCCTCTTTTTCTAGTTTGGTAAGACAGAAGTTTATACCATTGTCTTGAGATCTTTCTCTTTCTTAAAAAATATAAGCATCAGGGTGCCTGGGTGGCTCAGTCAGTTAAGTGTCTGATTCAGCCTCTGTGCTGACAGCTCAGAGCCTGGAGCCTGCTTTGGATTCTATGTCTTCTCTCTCTGCCCCTCCCCCACCCACGCTCGCTCACGCTCTCTCTCTCTCAAAAATAAATAAACATTAAAAATAAATAAATAGGGGCGCCTGGGTGGCGCAGTCGGTTAAGCGTCCGACTTCAGCCAGGTCACGATCTCGCGGTCCGTGAGTTCGAGCCCCGCGTCGGGCTCTGGGCTGATGGCTCAGAGCCTGGAGCCTGTTTCTGATTCTGTGTCTCCCTCTCTCTCTGCCCCTCCCCCGTTCATGCTCTGTCTCTCTCTGTCCCAAAAATAAATAAAAACGTTGAAAAAAAAAATTAAAAAAAAAAAAATAAAAATAAAAATAAATAAATAAAAATATAAGCATCTATCTCACCGTTTGTTTGAGGCGGAGGGCAGGAAAGGGTGATGAGGAGTGATGAAGTGAAGGCTTCTTTCTGGGGCTCCTTAGAAAACATACCAGAGAGGGAACTGGGTAGCTCAGTCGGTTAAGTGTCCAACTTCAGTTCGGGTCATGATCTCATGGTTCATGAGTCTGAGCCCCACATCACGCTCTGTGCTGACAACTCAGACCCTGGAGTCTGCTTTCGATTCTGTGTCTCCCTCTGTCTCTGCCCCTCTCCCGCTTGTGCTCTCTCTGGCTCTCAAAAATAAAATAAACATCAAACAAATTTTTTTTTTAAAGAAAACATACTAGAATTCTTGGTTAGAGATTCTTGGTCCCAGTCTGCATCAGTTCTCTGGAAATGGCTAATAGTGGATATAGCTATTTCCATAGTTAGCCCTTGTCTTCCATATTAACCACAAAACTTTCATTCGCTTAATTTTATGAGTAAATATGTATATTTCTGGCTTCGTTAAGGAAAAAGCATAATTGAGAACTTACGATTTACACGTGTAGACTGTCAAATGGAAAAAATGATTTAATTACATCTACAATAACATTGTGTTCAGCGTCCCCAAGACCACCCACTGGTTTAGTAATTCTCTAGGTGGACTCACCAGATTCGGCATATGTAGTCATACTCACAGCTGTGGTTTTTTTTAAATTTTTTTAACATTTACTTATTTTTGAGAGACAGAGAGAGACAGAGCATGAGCAGGGGTGGGGCAGAGAGGGAGGGAGACACAGAATCTGAAGCAGGGCCAGGCTCCGAGCTATCAGCACAGAACCCGATGTGGGGCTCAACCCATGAACCATGAGATCGTGACCTGAGCTAAGGTCAGACGCTTAACTGATTGAGCCACCCAGGCGCCCCACAGCTGTGATTTATTACAGAGAAAGACTACTAAGCAAAATCGGCAGAGGGGAAAGGTGTATGGGAAGAAGGTTAAGGAAACCAGACTTGAGATTCTCAGGGTCTTCTACCAGACGGGTCACACAGGATATGCTTAATTCCTCAAGCATCCAATTGTGAAAATGCATATGAAAGGTTATCTACCAGGGAAGCTCTTTGGAGACTCATTGCCCAAGGTTTTTTGGGATGCTGGTCATCATGTAGGCAGTTTTTGTCAAGCCTGCACCAAGATTCCAGATACCCTGAAGGAAAGCAGATGTTCAGCACAAACCATGGTGTTTGTACAAACAGTTTAGGCACTCTGCGAGCCAATTCTCTTATCAGTTAGGGAATTGGGGGAACCCTCCCTAAGTTCAGATGCCAGCCAGGGGCCACTCTTGCAAGCAGGCCTTTCTAAAGATAGCAGGCTTGCTGTGTTAATTCTTTTCTACACAAGCATGTTCCTATCAAATCAATTGGATTAAGCCATATTCTTCAAAGTAGTAACTCGAAATACAAGGTGATCACCTGGGATTACAAGCTTTCTATAATTAAATTATAGGGTACAGGAAAAGTGGCTTTTGACAATATAACATCCAAATCTTTTTTTTTTTTTTCAATTAAATCCTGCGTCCTTAGTAATTTTACTCAAAAACTTTTTTCAAGTCCAGTGAGCAGTGAGAGATGTGGTAAAGTCCAAACTCAGCCAAATAAAGTTGTAGAAATGTAGTTCATAGCCAGAACCCAAAATATACCCATAGCCTTGAGTTGGCACAAATTTTGACTAGAATTTGGCCACATAGCCAGAAACTTTAGAATAATTCAGAGGGTCATAAAATCCTCCCTAAACCTCTGGGGAGACTTTGTCATCTTCTTGAGTCTCCTGAAAGCTCAGTCAGTTCCACTGAACTGATTGCCCTGGTTTGAACCCTGCCATTTGCACTCCAAAGACATTCTTAGAAACAAAATGGATGATCCACACTAAGCCAAAGTTTTCACCTCTTTTGAAGTATTTAGCAACTTGTGGTGGTCACAGTGATGAACCACAAAGAGTGCCCTAGAAGGAGGGACTTGTAGACTTAGCTACTGGGAGTGCTCAGTCAACAGCCTTTAGCTCTTAGCCCATTAGGGATTGCATCAGCTGCATAGCTACCTTGCCCAAGGTCATGCCCTTCCTGGGGCAGTCCCCACTCCAATGACTGATTCTGGTAGGAGTACAGAGATTCAGCCCTTCCAGCCCAATGTGGAAAAACTCGGATGTGCCCTTTTAGTGCTCAAGCAACCCTTAGAGCCGACTGAGGCCTTTGTCAAGCCCCCACGGCAACTCGACCTCTTTTCCCATTCTTGCTTCCTCTGTTTCCCTTCCAAAGGTGCTGATCGGAAGGGCACTCCCTAATAAACATCCTGCACATTACATTTCATGTCAGAGTCTGATCCCTAGAGAAGCCAGCCTATAACATAATAGGGTATGACATTTCAAAGCATCTTTTCACTCTCTTGAATGAAGGCAGATCAGCAACTGGGAACAAGTGTCATCTGCTCAATCCGTGTGTCTTTCACAGCCCAACCACAGCACCTTCTGAAGAAATCCCAGTGTCCTTCTGCCTTGTAGCTCAGATTCAAGGTATTTGGATGTTATATCTATCATCAGTCTGAAAGTACAGTCTTGTGGGTTTTTCTACGTACAATAAGGTGGATATCTCAAGGCCCTTCCATTCTAGAAGTCATTGCTCTGTGAAAGAGGTTTGGTAAATTCTGTTTCCATAAATTAGTCATATGCCTGAAATAAAATAAATAAAACCTTCATCTTACATATCAACTTCTTCCCTAAATTCCATAATCTGCCAGTGAAATAAAGACTTAAACATAGAGAAATCTCAATATAAATTACTCTCCTTTTGTATCAGGCAGCCAACCTCACTTTTAAAAATTCTTGGCACAGCAGGAGATGAGTAAATTATTCGTTGTCTTTTGCTGCTGAACAATACTCCCCCGAATTTAGTGGTATAAAATAACAACAAACACTTATTATTATTATCTCTCGGCATTCTGGCTCATGCTGGCAGTCTCCCACAAAGTCTCTTGAGGTTTGTAATCGGACTATGACTGAGGCTGAAGTCATCTCAAAGGCCGTTTTACTCGCAGCGGTCTGATTGCTAGACCGGGACAACCTGAAACAACTGGGGGCTCCTCTGGCATCTCTCCCGGTGTGGGCTTACCACATGGTCCCTCCAACATGGCAGCAGCTCCAGGGAAGCTCAGTAACTAAGGCATGTCAAGAGTGGGTGGGGACAGGCAGAGAGAGAGAAACCCAAGGGGTATCCTTTTTTATGACTTAGTCCTCAGAACTGTCACTTCTCCAGCATTCTATTGCCTAGCAGCAAGTCACTAAGCCTAGCCTATATTCAAGGAGAGGAGAATTGGACCTCCACCTCTTATTGGGAGGAGTGTTTCAGAACTTGCAGATGTGTTTGAAATCATCACATTGCCCTACATTTTTCTTTTGAGCTGAAAAGCAGTTGAGTTTCCTTTGTTTCTTTCTTGGTAGGTATTTCATCCTGGCCAAGTGATACATGTTTTCATATATATTCCAGAAAACAACAGGTAGTTACAAGAGCGACTTTACTGAGGGCTTGCTGTGTGGTCATTACTCAGTTCCCAAGTTCTCTGTCCTGTTTGGATTATTCTTCACTTACTATCCAGATGAAATGTCCCAAGTTCCCCCCCAGTGCACTGCAGGAAGGTCAAGAACCCTCTCCAAAATACTGCTTTTCAAAGGACTACATTTTCCTAGAGAAAGTCCACATTGAAATCTGCTTGTTGGCTGCTATTTCCACACTGTAAGAACCATTCTTAGCTTGTAGGCAGTGGGCTGGGTTTGGTTTGCAGGACAGTTTACCAACTCCCATGACAGGGCTGGGGACTCCATATAAGGTGCTTCCCTAAAAATAATGAAATACGGATTTTGCCACTGCCTTGGAAGCCAGGAGTCAGCTGCAGTTAGTTTTTTTGTTTTAGATAGTATTTCTACCATACATATTAGTCCCTGTCTTAATTTCCTGGGGCTGCTGTAACAAAGCACCACAAACTAAGTAGCTTAAAATGACAGAAATTTATTCTCTTGCCGTCTAAAAGCCAGAGGTCTGAAATCAAGGTTCTTTGCAGGGTTGGTTCCTACTGGTGGCTCTGGGGGAGAACGTTCCCATGCCTCTCTCCTAGCTCTGGTGTTTGCCCCTCAATCCTTAGCTTGCAGCCACATCATTCCTTTCTCTGTTTCATTTTTCTATTGTTTTCCCAGTGTCTGCCTGTGTCCACATTCCCATCTTCGATTTAGGACAGTGGTCATCAGGTCAGGGCTTACTCTAATCCAGTATGAATTCATTTTAGCTTGATTACATCTGCAACAACCCTGTGTCCAAATCTCACATTCACAGATATGGGGGTTGGGACTTCAACGTATCTTTTTTGGGGGAGGAACACAATTCTACCCACTGCAGTTTCACTTCTCAAATCACATTCCGGAAGTGGCCAGGACCTAATAGTTCTTTTGTTTTCACTAACTAGAAAACATTCTTTTTTGCTAACACTCTCAGTTGCAGTATGCCCCCTCAAAATATTACTGTAGAAATTCAGGACATGCCACTCCCAAAACATGCTGCTTTGGTATATTGATTATTTTGAGCATTTATAGAACAACAAATGCAGGGAGAGGCTTTCTCTGAACTCCCCTTATCTACCTAAAGACAGATCCTCCAAAAAGGACTTGGTTGTCATAAATCCCCTCCCAAGGAATTTCATTAACTGGAGAGGACTGACTTCACAGGACGTAAGACTAGAAGTCAACACCACACCAAGACAAACTTTGTCACAAACTATCATACCTCCCATCTATTCTTCTAAGGGCCTATTCATCTGTCCTAAAAAAGGGACAGATTTACTCTCCTCTAAGAGACCTATGTCCCCCAACCCCTTTCCCTATTAATGGTGTTTAAGTCTGAATTCTGAGCCACCTCGGGTAGTTATCCATTCTCCCTGGGTATCTCCCACGTATACGTGAAGTATACATAATAATAAAGTTCTGTTTGCTTTTCTCTTGCTAATCTGTCTTATATTACAGGGATCTCAGCCAAGAATTCAGAAGGGTAGAGGAAAAATTAATTTTCCTCCACTACAGAACATTGCCCTGGAGGAGCAGACCTACCCTAGCCATCATTTACCTCTGACCTTTTTTCTATGAAAACATTAGTTTCAGTAAGGTTCCCATGACTGGCTGGAAACACCATCATCTTTCCATCTTGTCTAGTTAAGCAGGCAGCAAATAACTGTATTTCTATAAGCCAGTGAAATGTCCTTTAAGGAAAAATCTTTCTCTCTTATAACAATATTAAATTCTTTAAAAATCTAGTTTTAACAACCTTACGGGATAATTCACTATAAGCCTGTTGATCTTAACCCAACTTGAAACATTCCCTACTCTGTCCTTTTGCCTCCTTGGCCTATACACATTCATGGTTATATGATAGTTATAATGGATATGTATACACAATTTGGTATTCATCCCTTTATGTAACATGATTTCACCAAATATTCTCTATTACCTGTATCATCTTCATATTTATCATTTTTAGTGTGTCACTAGAGTATATCATTTTGATACAGCACAATTAATCTCTATATTTCTGTATTGTTGGGCTCTTTGCTCTCTTCCAGTGTTTTATAATCATAAAATAAACATTGTATATGTATACTTTTGGTTTTTATTAAACATTATTTCCTCAGGATACATTCTATTCCTTGGTCAGGGGTTAGACATATTTATGATTCTTTCAATAAAGTAGCATTTTGCCCTTCAGAAAAACTGGATCCATTTACCTTGCTATCATTAATGCATGAGCATATCTGCTTTCCTGAAGCCTTGCAGGCTTTGGGGTCTGTCACTTCTCAGAAGTTTTTCTAATTCTTTTTTTTTTTTTTTAATTTTTTTTTTTCACCGTTTATTTATTTTTGGGACAGAGAGAGACAGAGCATGAACGGGGGAGGGTCAGAGAGAGGGAGACACAGAATCTGAAACAGGCTCCGGGCTCTGAGCTGTCAGCACAGAGCCAGACGCGGGGCTCGAACTCACGGACCGTGAGATCATGACCTGAGCCGAAGTCGGCCGCTTAACCGACTGAGCCACCCAGGCGTCCCGGTAAAACATTTTCCAGATTCTTCTGTGAGGATGTTTTTTGGATGAGATTAACATTTAAATCCATGGATTAAAGCGGATTGCTCTCCACCATGTGGGGCCGGGGGCTCACTCAATCAGTTGAAGCCCTTATTAAAATAAAGCCTGACCTACCCAAAGTAAGAAGTCTGCCAGCAGACTGATTTTGGACTCAAACTGCAATTTATCCCTAAGTATCCAGTCTGCCAGCAGATTTTGGACTCACCAACCTTACACAAGTGTGTGAGTCAATTCTTTAAAATAAATCTCTCTATATTTGTATACACATCTTGTTGGTTCCTTTTCTCTAGAGAACCCTGACTAATACAGTTTTGTGCCTCCCAGGCTTTTTAATAGTAAATTTAATAGTAAAGGGCTTTTCTAACTTTTATAATTGGAAGGTAGAAATGACCTGGAAGCTCTTTTAGCAAAATATGGTGTAAAAGTTATGACAGATATGACACTTGTATACACTGAAAAATTAATCATGCCGACATCTAATATTTTCTTTTTCTTTTCTTTTTAAAAAATACTTTAGGGTGATAGATAAGTGGGAAAGAAGGAAGGAAGAAGGGAAAGACAAGGAAGGAAGGAAGGAAGGAAGGAAGGAAGGAAGGAAGGAAGGAAGGAAG
>NW_024412403.1:68799142-68916959 GCF_014898765.1 Herpailurus yagouaroundi | reverse complement strand
AAGGAAGGAAGGAAGGAAGGAAGGAAGGAAGGAAGGAAGGAAGGAAGAAGGAAGGAATGAGGGGAGGAAGGAAGGATAAGAATCACCTCCCTCAGGGGCACCTGGGTAGTTCAGTCAGTTAAGCGTCTGACTCTGGCTCAGGTCATGATCTCATGGTTTGTGAGTTCAAGCCCTGCATCGGGCTCTGTGCTGACAGCTCAGAGCTTGGAGCCTGCTTTGGATTCTGTCTCCATCTCTCTCTGCCCCTTGTGCTGTGCCTCTCTTTCTCTCAAAAATAAATAAACACTAAAAAAAAATTTAAAGAATCACCTCCCTCAGGGCAAAAAATACTTTCACATCGTCTTCCTTCCCTCCACCTTCAGGCACTCAGTTTCCAGCTCCTCCTCCTATGCAGCAGCCTAATGGGGCTGGAGAAGGAATGGCTATGACTTCCAACCAGTGTCATAGGTTGTGAAGATTTTGCAGACACTAAAGGGAGCATGGGCCTTGCTAATTGCTGGGGAAAGGGCCATAGGCTGGAAAGGAGGGAAGGCTCAAAGTTGGGAGGAGTAGAAGAGGGAAGAGGGGAGAATGAGGCAGCGTAAGGAGGAGAGGAAGATTCCTTATTTTACATGCTTCACCTGATGAAGGTCTGGATGAGGACACTGCATGTATGGTCCCTAGGGATGAGTTATATCAGATGTATGTGATCTCCTTGTTCCCCTACAGTGAGGCTTCTTCCCCTAGGGAACCAGGAGTAACGAGCATTTGGAGCATTCTTCACTGGGTGGCCTACATGTGTTCACCCCACAAAGAGAGGGGAATAAAGTAACTCTCTCACTCCCACCTCCCCAGTTAGTGACAAACCTGAGCACCTCAATGCGAACAGAGCCCACTCTGGGGGATGACTGTGCCAGTGTTTGGATAGGGTCAAATTACCTCAACAGCCTCTACCCTCTGTGGAAGGGAAATGGAAATTCTCCTAAGGGCAAAGAATTGTTGAATCCGAGTTGAGACTTTGTCTTCTTTAATTTGGGAATTCGTTTACTTACGGTCTCTAAATGTACAGTCTCTTCTATCTTTCCTCTTTTTATTTGGTATGTTTTTAATTAGGCCTTATCTATGGTACACCTGCACACCCTGACTTGCTTTTCATAGTGGCTGTTATAATTTATTCTTCTACATCCCCAATACTCGATACTGTTAGACATTATTAAATTTTCCCAAGCTGATATAGGTGAAATAATATGTCATTACTGTTTTAATGATGTTGAGCATTTAAACGATCTATTTATTGATTATTCTAGTTTCCCTCTTCTGTGAACTGCCTTTTCAGTGGTCTTGTTCATATTTTTGTAGAGATTCTTGCTTTTTCTGTTGATGCATAGTTCTTGATATTGTCATGGATATGAGTCCTTTACTGGTTGTCTGCATTACAAATCTTCCAGGGTTTTTTTTTTTACCGTATTTATTGCTTTTTAAAATTATTGTACAGAAGTTTTTAAGGTTTAAGGGATAGTATTTGTTTTTTTAAATAGGTAATACATTTGTGAGATTCAAAATTCAAAAAGTATGGAGGTATGCAGTGAAAAGTCTCCTCCTATCCCATCTAGCCATCTAGTTTCCTTCCTTGCAGAGAAGACAATGCAAAAATGCTATGATTCTACATTAAGTAACCTTGTACATATATCAATCATCCTTCACTTTTAAAGAAAAAAAACCATTAATGTTTATTTATTTATTTTGAAGGAGACAGAGCACAAACAGGGCAGGGGCAGAGAGAAAGGGAGAGAGAGAATCCCAAACAGGCTCTGTGCTGCCAGCATGGAGTGCAACGCAGAGCTCGACACAGGACTTGACATGGGGCTCGATCTCATGAACTGTGAGATCATGACCTGAGCTGAGACTTAACCGACTGAGCCACCCAGGCGCCCTATCACTCCTCATTTTTATCTGTATGACAAATTCCTAGCAGTCGGATCGCTGGGTCAAGGATAATGCACTTGTGATTTTGACAGTTATTGCTTCTTGTGTATCCTCCCAGAGATATTCTATGCATATCCAAACATGTGTGAAAATTTGGAAGAATTTCTCTTATTTGCGCAGACTTGCATTTTCTCCTGCATTGTAGACTATGATGACCAGAAGGCTCTTTTGCCAATACTGACTGTTAGAAATCTCTTTCTACTGGAATTTTGAAATCATTCACTTCACTGTCTTTAAGTTTCCAGTGTTGGTGTTGAGAAATCTGAAACCATTCTGATTCTTGATCCTTTGTATGTTTTATTTTCTTCCCTCTGGCAGTTTGTCCTTAGTGTTCCTGAACATTTCCCATGGTATACCTTGGGATTAGTCTATTTTTTTTTTTTTTTTTTGCTGTTGTACTGAGCACTAACTACAGGCTTTCAATCTGGAAACTCATGTCCCTTAGTTTGGGGATTTTGGGAATAATTTCTTTCATTGATAATTTCTTCTGTGCTTTCTGATCTCTGGTTCTGGAATTACTATTAATCCAATGTTGGGCCCTTTGGAGCTGTCTCCTAATTGTATCCTTGTTTCCTTTTTTCCATCTTTGTGTGCTTTTACTTTCTGAAATTTCCTCAACTCTATCTCCCATATTTTTCACATGTTATTACACTTTTTAGTTTCAAGACCTCTTGTTTCTTTTTTTTTTTTAAGTTTATTTTTGAGAGGGAGAGAGCCCGCTCAAGCAAGCAAGTGGGGGAGGGGCAAAGAGAGAAGGGAGAGAGGATCTGAACTCACAAACTGTGAGATCATGACCTGAGCCAAAGCTGGACACTTAACTGATTGAGCCACTCGGGTTTCCCTCTTGTTTCTTTCTTTCTTTCTTTCTTTCTTTTAAATTTTTTTTAATGTTTATTTTTGAAGGAGAGAGAAACAGCATGAGCAGGGGAGGGGTAGAGAGACAGAGGGAGACACAGAATCTAAAGCAGGCTCCAGGGTCTGAGCCATCAGCACAGCGCCTGATGCGGGGTTCGAACTCACAAACCACAAGATCATGACCAGACCCGAAGTTGGACGCTCAACCAACTAAGCTACCCAGGAGCCCCTGCTGTCAGTATCTTTAGGGTAAAATTTCCTCTTGACGTGGACAGGTGCAAAGTAAAAATGTCCAATGTCTTGCCTGAAAAGTAAAAGTCTGGCTTCTGCTATTTTGGGAGTCAAACAGGGAAGGGAGCTTTGGGAGAGTTGTCCTCTCAGGATTTAGTATTTGGTATGCATTTGGCCACAGACTCCTCTGTTTTTGCTATAGTACCTAAGACCTCATCTTCTCTTCTAAAATTTAGTCTTTGACCCTATTTCTTGACACAGAGTTGCTAAATGCCTTGGAATTTCTTGGGTGTGGTAGTAATTTTTGTTCTAATGAAGTGACTTTTGCTGGTTTCCTGGATTTGGAATCAGTCAACTAAAAAGGTCAAGCCATGATTAGGAGGTTGGAGCTTTCAGAGCGTCTGGGTTATCGAACTCAAGGAGGGGGATGTGGGCACACTGAGTATAAATCAGTAGAAGCACAATCAGTCAGAAGTACAGGGAACAACCTGGGCTTTGAGATTGGCATTTTAAGTGATGGGGAGGTAAGATAGTCTCATGGGGCTGAGCCCTTGTGGGATCTGATGCTATTTCCATGTAGGTAGTGTCAGAATTTAGTTAAATTGTGGGACCCCCATATAATGTTGAAGAGAATTATTTACATTGGGAAAGACCTCACACATCTGTTGTCGGAAGTGTTCTGAGTGTGGAAGTGTAAGTAAAGGAGAAATAGCAACAGTTTTTCCTACACAGCTTGTAAATGTGATAATTTAATCAGTTAAGCTCATAAAGCATGTTCACTATAAGAAACAGTATTTGTTCTAATAAACAGTTTAGCAGAAACTGAATTGGTTCATATTAGCTGTAAATAATCTTACCAGCATTGTGATAATTAGCCTACCAGCTGAAAATGAATTCACAAATCCTGGGTTCAACTAACCTGTCAGCATATATACTACATGGAATCTGTTTCTCTACTCTAGATGAAGAAAAAAAAAATAAAATGTTTCCTCTGATTCATTCAAGCAGAATGTGTGTCCTCATCCTCCCACAAGTAAGGGGAAGGATTAGAGGGAAAAAGAAAGGAATGAGAAGGAGAAAGATGCTAAAAGAAGTAAACAGAGAAAAGGAGAGAAGATATATGGGAGAGTAAAGCCATCTGACTACCAGTCACAATTGTAGTTTAGGTTTTCTGGTCTCAGATCAATCAGGGACCATCAGTCTGAACTCTGGAAATCCATAGAAAAGAAACCTAGTTCATCAGTAGTTAGCAAAGTTAAAGCCTTCCAATTTTGGTTAACTGGAAACAGTGCGTTATTAAGAGAGAAGTAGAGACTATTCTAGTCATATGTTTAGAGAATGTTAAGCCAACTGGGAAGGAGAGAGACGTAAAAGGTTGAAAAACATGATTTGGCTTCAGACTGATGGAAGGTAGAGTTTATAATACCTATATAATTATTGGGGTGTCTGAGCCTGGGTGGCTCAGTTGGTTAAGCGTCTGACTTTGGCTCAGGTTATGATCTCGCAGTTCGTGAGTTCGAGCCCCAATGCAGGTTCTGTGCTGACAGCTTGGAGCCTGGAGCCTGCTTTGGATTCTGTTCCTCTCTCTCTCCGCCCCTCCCCTGCTGACACTTGGTTTCTCTCTCTGTTTCAAAAATATAATAACTATGTAATAATTGATTGGCCTATATTTTGTTTCTCAAGAAACGATCACAACTTTAATAGCATGGGTGTATTATATTCAAGACTTCTATGTCTTCTAGTGAAGTGGGAGTATAGCAAAATCAAGTGGGGAGTCCTTGAATATTGGAGGAAACAGAAGACAGCAGTTTACACTGCAAGTCAACTGCAATGTAGTTGCAGTACTACTACCTAACCTAAGTAAAAAGAGTCCTTCCATGTTTCAACCTGGCTTACTAGGATTCTACACTGGAGCTGGGAGCCAAGGCCCACGTAGTAGCAGAGCGTTATTTAACCTTGCTTTGTTCTCTAGGTCTTTATTTCCCTCAAGAAGTTCAGGAGGTGGTGTCTCATTGAAGGTAGATTATGGTCCTTTGCACCTCATAATCCAACCATATGTTTCTCTAGAAATATAGGGCACCCTACTTTGACATGGCATTTATGTAGAAACATACAATGAAATACTATACAATCATCAAAATTATATGTAAGATATTTAATGACATGGGGGAAATAATACAGATATATTACAAAAGAAAAACTGGATTATTAAACTATAAGGGAAGACTATGACATTTTAAGACTTTATAATTATATATACATAGAAGGAAAATATATAGTGGAATAACTTGGCGATTAAGATTATGTTTATAGTAAAAATTAATAACATGAGAGTAATACAATGTTAAATGAAAAAAGGTAGATGCAATATTGTATAATTAAGTAATTGAATAAAGTGTGATTTTGACTTTGTTGAAGGTGGATGTAGAAGAAACTAGAAGGGAATGCATAAGAACGTTGGCAGTGGTTTCCTCTGAATGTTGCAGTTATGGGTGATAGAGTATGGTGAAGAGTGCTGTTTTCTTTATACGCCACTCTTTTTAATGTGCATGTGCTTATTTATGATATAAACCCATCTTAAAAGTCTTCAACTCTTAAAAAATGATGCTTCAGGATAAATAAGCTGCTAAACATTTCAAGAATTTGCCTAACTCCAATAGAAGGAAGAGATGAATCTGAAGGGCCACCATCTGTAAAAAAGAATGAGATATGTACTGCGTCCTCCAGAAGGTGGAACAGTGATTAGCAGGCAATAGATTCAAAAGAACAGATATCAATTCAATGTAAACAAGAGTTTTCCAATAATTAGAACTGTCTCAAATGGAATATCCTTAAGATGTGGAGTGTTAGAAGCAGTCAAGCAGAGGCTAAAGGCCTTTTGGCCCTGGGAGTAGGAGAAGGTGAGAGAGAAAGATGAGAGGACAGTGGGCCTAGATGGCCTCTAGAGTCCTTTTCACTGCTAACATTTTATCAAAGTATTAGTCATTCACTCATTTATCCAGCCTCTAAGATGGTCCCCAATGATCCCTGCCTACTGGTGTCCATACCCTTGAGTAATTCCCTCTTACACTGAATGAGCTGATCTATGTAACCAATAGGTTACTGTAGAAAAGATGGAGTATGACTTCAGAGGCTAGATCATAAAAGGTATCATGGCTTCTTCTTTTCTCTCTCCTGAATTGCTGACTGTAGAGTAAGCCAGCTGCAAGCAGTCTAGAGAGGAGAGGACTCCTGCCAACAACCAGCAAAAGCTGTCTAGCTATTTGAGAGATTCACCATAGAAGCAGATCTTCCAGCCCCAGTCAAGCCTTCAGATCCCCTGCCAACATCTTGACTCAACTTCCTGAGTCAAGAGACCCTAAGTTAGAATGACCCAGCTAAGCCATGCCTGAATTCCTTACCCAAAAAGCCACTAAATTTTGTAGTAATTTGTTATGTAGCATTAGATAATGGTACAACACATTTTTGCCTGATTTGTTCCACAACAGATTTGAGGTAATACTCTTTGATTCTGTCATTAAAAGCTGAGCTATTGCTAATAAGTATTCTTAAGGAGGCAAAATTCACAGTTATTACAGATGCACAACAGCAGCCTATTCATTTAATAGTACAGTTGAGCTCAACACAGTTTGATGTCTTAACATGTTCTGTAAGGACAACAGCTTGGTTTTAAAGTGATTCATCTTATGTCTTCTCTGCTAGAAAAAAGTAATGTGCTCTTTGTTTTCCTACAGACTTGCTGTCTGTAAATAGCTGTAGCTATAATTGTGTCATCTACATTTCTTAGCTTCCACCCGTCAATGTGCTCTGAAGAGAGGTATGCTACAAATTTCAATAGAGCATTTTTAAAAGGCTGTTTTCAGCATTTTAGCACCTGACAGATTTTTATCTATAAAAACAGGCCAAAGGCAAAGACAAAACCCCTATAAATTGTTTTTATGAATAGACGACTAAATCATCTCTTTGAGATTAAAAAAAAAAAAACCAACCCCTATTTTTCAACACCTGAAAGTTATGAGATATTCTGGGTAAGCCTGATTATCAGAGAACACCACAAATAGGCTTGGATGTTGTACATTGTCTGTGACAGAGTCAAACAGATCTGTGGGATTGTGAGGATTCTTTGATGGAGGGGTAACTAATCCTGCATATCCAAGTGTGTAGACTCCGGTAAGTACTCGCACAACATAAATATGCTTTCTCCCATTGCTGTCTGGTCTGGAGTACTTATCATTAGCAGAATAACTGGCATCAATAGCAAAATAAGTTCCCTTTCCATAGGCTGCAGCTGTAAAGAGAAACACAAAAGCCTTTCTCAGAACATAAAATTATCACAGTATGTAGAACCAAGCCCAAACCTGACACAAAAAATTTTTAATGTAGTTCTTGCCCACCAAAACCACTTTTCATCATTTCTAAAATTTACTCCATCTATCCTCAGAAGGTTGCCATCCTCCTTTCTGGTGACACACAATGAGCCTTATCCTGACAATGACAATATGGCTGCCATATATGGTTCTACACTGCTTGGGTGTGAATAGTCAACGCTAGAACTATCATTCACCTCATTCTGGTTGGCCAGATTACTCACTTCCTTACCGTTCTTCCCAGCATAACTGCGATTGAAGCCATGCTGATTGACATATGGCACTGAGTCTGCAGCTGTCCCATGATATAGGACTCTCTCATTATCTGTATGGCCATTCTTGATGTCCATATGCTTTTTCTTTATCTGGTAGCTCTTCCAGAGCCATATATTCTGTATCCTCTCTATCTGCAAATGACAAAAAAGCAAAACATTTTGAAAATGACTTTAGAGCTCAGTATATTGTGTTTGTTGTGGATTTTTAAAAAAGCAATTTGGAGGAGAAGCAGGAGGACTGGAGGAAGGAAATGAGAAGGAAAAGAAAAATAAAATGCAAATAAACAGCAAATTCAGAGAATAGGTAGCTTTCCACCTTTAGAAAAAGGCTAGGTTAAGAGTACCTATACTTTGTAATAGTGCTGATTATTATCTACTTTATATAACAGAACTTATAACTTACATAAAAATGTTTACCTGGAATTCCTGGAGATTTACTAACATTCAAATTCCTACTCAAAAATTTGTCAAGTAATGATTTCCTTAACGCCCTCTGATCTCTAAACCCATTCCATTGGCTTCTTCCAGTAACAGTTTTCTTGTATTGCTCTGATTATGGTCACAAATGACCTCATAACTGCCTAATCTAATGACTATTTCTTTCTAGACCTTCAATAACATTTCAAACCATAAATCATCCCCTCCTTGAAATTTTGTCTTTCTTGAAAATTTTTTAAAAATATCATTCCCTACGGTTCTATTTCCTTCTAGAAAATGAACTTATTAACATACATTCAGTAATCATCTATTGAACATCTACTATGGATCAAGCACTGTTGGATCTCTGCCCTCAGTCTAGTGGGAGAGAAACACAAGAAAAAAAAATCACTACCTCCCAGAGTGATAAGGGATGGGTTAGGAGAATACACATGGAGTATGAAAGCATAAGAAAAGGATCCAGATAATCTAGGTCTAGGGAGAGGGAGGAAATCTGAAAGAATGATGTTCTAGAAACAAAAGAAGAGAGTTCAAGAAGAATCGAGTGCACCCTCATGTTCACTTCAGCATTATTCACAACAGTCAAGATATGGGATCAACCTAAGTGTCCATTGATAGATGAATGGATAATGAAGATGTGATATATATATATATTTTTTCCATAATAGCATTCCATTATATATATATGTATATAATTCTATTATATATATAATTCCATTATATATGTATATTCTATATATAGGAGTATACTATATATATATATATATACATATATATATATATATATATATTCATACTATAGGAATATAGGATTCCTATATTCATACTATAGGAATTCATACTATAGGAATTCATACTATAGGAATAGGAATACTATTCAGCCATTAAAAAGCATGAAATCTTGCCATAGACCTTGAGGGCATTATGCTAGGTGAAATAAGTCAGACAGAGAAAGACAAATACCATATGGTTTCACTTACATGTGGAATCTAAAACAAACAAAACCCACAAAAAACAAACCAAAGCTCACAGATACAGAAAATAGATTGATGGTTGGCAGAGGCAGGGGCTGGGGGGATAGACAACATGAGTGAAGAGGGCCGAAATTTACAAATTTCTAGTTATAAAAGAAATAAGTATGGGGATGAAATGCTCAGAATGGTGACTATGTTAATAATACTGAATTGCATATTTGAAAGTTGCTAAGAGAGTAGATCTGAAAAGTCCTCATCACAAGAAAAAAAATTTTCATAACTATGTATAATGATGGATGGTAACTAGACTTATTGTAGTAATCATTTTGCAATATATACAAATATCAAATCATGTTATATACTTGAAACTAATATATTTCAGTTATTCCTCAATTTCAGTAAATAATTAAAAACAAATACATAAATAAGAAGAATGGAGTGGTAACCTGTAGCAGATGTTGAGGAGAAGCCAAGTAATAAAAGCAGGAGGGAAAGTTTTTTTTGAGACAGATGAAGACCTCAAGGAGATGTTGAAATTTTGCAATGGAGAATGCGTGAGGGAGTTGACTGGAGGAAGCAATAAAAATTTCAGGCACCCGGACAGTGCTGCAGAGGTTGGGGACCATGAATTAATAATGATTTTATCCAGGGGCAGCAGGAGAGAAAGTAGGCTATGGAATTAATCCAAAGTTGAGGTGTTTCAAAATGGATATGATAGAAGGATAAGAGCCAAGAAAGTTGGAGATATTGGGTAAACACAATTGAACGAGGTTCTTGTACTCTCAACATCTTTTAACATCAATGAAGCATCTCTTCCTTTAAATTCTCTCCTTTCTGCAACAGTCTCCCTCTTTTGATTCTCTTTCTTTCTCAGGAATTAAGTTCATTTAGTAGGTACTGTGTCCTACAATATGCTAGCTACCGTGCGATCCTACCTTAAGAAGCCCACTGTCTAATGGAGCAGTCAGGCATGTGAAAGCTTATGAAAGCACAATTTCTTAAGTGCTATAATATGGTTAAGTACGCTGCTGTATGGAAGTAGCAGCTAGACTTTTAAATGACTAGGATGGAAATATCAATTTCCATACCCTGCTCTGACATACATGGTATGATAATGACCTAATAAATTCCTGTACTGGCTAAAATTTTTATGCAGCACAGTGGATGTCGTGAGAATCTGAACATCCATTCCACTTCATTCCCATTGTACAGCAACTCCTGATTGGGTGGAGATGGCCTCACTTACAGCTCCCAGGTGCAGCCTAATTGGGTTTAACCGATCTGGATAATCTCATGATGGGATCACACAATGATGGCATCTGATAGCCCAGGTATAAGCCAGTCAGCACATAGCACTCTCCCAACACAGACTAGCTGTAGTGGTACATTCAACACAAAGCCTGGGACTCTTATCCAGTGGCTGTATCCCTTCCATGGTATGTGAATGGAGGACATAGAGACCCCCTGATTGCCACCAGCAGCCATCCCACAATTATGAAGGGAGTCCAGCCTTCGGATGAAGGTGACAAAGCCAGAGAAACTGGATCCAAGACATCACTGAGTCACTGGATTCAACTGTTCCAAAGACCATCCTACTTCTGGACTTTCCATTAATTTCAAATACATTTCTTCTTGTTCAATCAGGTTGAGTGAGTTTGTTTGTAAATTGTTAAGTGAAAGGATCCAAACATATATATGTCGCTTTTGGGAATCTTCTTCATTACTGCTAAGGAAGGAACCATGAGATTTGAAGTCTAGGAGCTTGAGTGAGTCAAATTAAAATAAATCTAGTAAGGCATAAAGGAAGGAAGAGTGTTATTTTAAAAAGATATCTTTGATGTTAGTTCTTCAATATTTGAAGGAAGTAATTTTTTAGGCACAATATTACCTTCTCTATTTTGTAGGAAAGACAAGTCTCAGAGAACTTGTCCTTTACGGTGTCGTATTCTGACTGTCCGGGTTGTAGTTCGATCACACAGGACAGCTGCTGATTCATGTCAGTCCAGTGTTCAGGAATATTATCTGGAAAGTTAACATTTGGTGAAAACACAATATCCATTTCCAGGGACCATTGAAAATCAGGGCACTTCCTATGCTCTTTTTTCTCATTCATCTAATCCTGGTCTTTGAGAAAAAACAAAACAAAACAAAACAAAAAGCTACACATTTCATCGTTGCTTCTTTTATCATCCTCAATTTGTCAAACACAGATGAAATGAATGGTTCTGACACTAACATGACATATATTAATGCCTAGCTAAAATATTTAGGTAAACTTAGGTTCACTATAGCTTGAAATTATAATTTTCCTAGACAGCGCTGTGCAATTAATTCCATAAGAAACTGATTATAAACATGAAACCCGATTTATTGATGTCTTCATATTTATCAGTTTATTTAGCGTGGTCCTTTATTATTTTTCTTTTGAAACATGTACCTTGCCAAAGTTATTTAAAACACATTGTTTTGTACCCTATCTTCTACACGAAATAGAGAAAGCACTATATAAAGAAAACAGTGGAAATTCTAAGTGAAAGCTTTCATATAAGATGATGATGCTCAAAATTTTCCTTTGCTTTCCAATGGCTTCCGGAACCTTCTAACACATTGAGGCTACACACCAAGTTGCTGAGATGGCTTGATGAATAGAAATATGGACAGACTGTAGTAGAGAATAAAATGCCAGAAAATGGCACAATACCACAGATAAAGACCAAAGGATTTCTCCTTACAAACAAAGCCAGAATTTGCTCATTGTTAGTGAAAGATATAATAATCCAGGAACTCTCTTCCTGTTTAGCGAGTCCATCCAGGGAATGAAGTTCTGATGACAAAAGGAAACATCAAACCCTAATCTAGAAGCTCTTTTCAAATTCTGCTTTAAATACTTAAGCAACAGAGTGTGTTGTTTCTGCAAATTAAATTCTTTCCTTTCTCCCAGTGTCCACTCCCTCCAGATCTTTTGGCCTCATCATGTCTAGTCCTAGGTCTTAGAGTCCTCTTGGACCTGCTACATTCTTTTCTCTGAATACAGCAAGCAAGCCTGGGAAGTAAAGTTTTTCTTTGGGCTCTCTCTTCTTTCATGTCATGAGTTTGCAGAGCAGAAAATACCAGTGCTTGGAATCAGAAGACCTGATCAGCCTCAACCTGTGACCAGCCATAAGACATGGAACAAGTAATACCACTTCTGAGTGAATTTTCATGCTCTCTTTTGCAAAATGGAACTGATACAATCTGCTCTATCACCTCATGGGATTGTTTCAAATTTAAAACATAATGAAGGGTGTGAAAGCACTTTTAGGGAATGCCAAGTCCTTTATTAACATGGTTATTATTCTAAAAAAAACAATTAATCTTGATCTTTCCTACATCCCAGAGGTATATTAAAGAGGGAGTAAAGCTTATGGAGAGCTACAGCTTAAGTCACACACTTAAACCACACCAAACCGTGCTACCTTACTCTGTGGACAAAAGATGACTGTGGTTGGACAATTTAGAGATGAGAAAACCTAGTCCCAGGAAGGCTGAATATTCACACATCCATTGTTACATGGAAGGCCTCCCTCCAAAGAAGGAACAGAATTGTGTTCTATTGACTTGCAGCCCAGTGCTTCATGGGAAACAACATGATGGCTCTTTTTCTTTAGGTGTTTACCATGCACCAGTCACTTTCCCAAGTGCTTTTCCTATAAATCTCTTTTAAAAGATAAATGTCACTCTACTTTCCCATTCCTGATGTTTGGGATAAATGCCCCCCTGCACCTCTCCTTGTGCACCCTGCCTCAGTTTCCTCTCCACAGGTGGAGGTGGAATTATACACCAAGAATCCTGGCTCTGCTTTCAGCCTTTACTCTCTCCACCTTCACAGCCTCCATGGATAATCCAGTCCACACTCAATGGCTTCAACTCCCACCTACTTACACGACTCTCAAGTCCATGTCTCTAGTGTCTGATATTCAGCTGGTGCTCAGTAAAAGCTCTCTGAATCAATCAAAGCTTTAATGTGCATTGGAAAAGCAATTGTGGACCATCGGCTCAAATGCAACTCAAAGTTGTCCTCTGTAAGTTCTTTTTTAAAGAAATCCACATGATAAATTCTTACTAAAATTCAAGTTTGTGTGTCTGCCAACAAACTTCCTTTTATCTGACATTTTATCTGCATTATTACTTTCATCTACAACGAAGATTATGTAAGGCAGTTTTGTTGTTTGTTTTTGCTCCAAGTGCCATAGGGTCACTGGTCTACTCATTTTAGTTAGCTTTTATTTGCTTGTCTCTTTAACTTTCGTGTCTATTTTGTAAATTTCATAAGTCAATTTAAATTCTCGGTGTAAGCAGGGAATGGATGAACCAGTTTCTCTTAATTTTTTACTTTACTGATAATGACTTATTGCTCTTGTATTTAAGTACAAATTTTCCTCTACAAAGACCAAAGTGGGGGGCATGTTAATTTATAAATCCCTAGATACTCTAGTAGGTATTATAATTTTTAACTATCCAGCAGCCTTTTCCCCTTCTTCTGATAAAAGCATCCTGAATTTCCTTTGGTGAACAACCCTTCCCCATTGCTTCGGAGAGTGATCCCTTTCAGTTCAAGTATAGAGCATATAGACTCTGTATTGCTAATTAGTGTAATTCCAGTTCCCTCGCTGCAATCATTACCTAAGCTGATTCAATCAGAATTTCAGCTATATGTGAACACCTCTGTTCCCAGGCATCATGTTCCTGATGATAAGTATATATTGCCACAGGATATACTCTTTCCTGTTGGACCTGACCATATAGGGATATGAGCCTGAAGCTGCTAGCAGCCATCTTTCACCATGTGAAACCTAAGCCTAAAGACAACACAGCTGACAAGAGACTGAGAGATGAAGAAAGTCAGGGTCTAGATTATATAATATGAGCACCTGGATCAAACTGGACCTGAAGCCAGGTATGAGTCAACTTTATAGTCATGTCAGCCAATTAATTCCATTTTTTTGCATAAGCCAGTTTAAATTGGATTTTCTATTATTTGCTATTATAAGAGTATTAACAGATCCAACTATTATTTTCATTTCTGTTTAGTGCATGCGTGTGTGTGTGTGTGTGTGTGTGTGTGTGTGTGTAACTCTTACATATGCTGTATGTGGAGGCACATTGAGAAGAACAGTTGTCAGAAAATAGGTGTAGGGGTGCCTGGGCGGCTCAGTCGGTTAAGTGTCCGACTTTGGCTCAAGTCATGATCTCACCGTTTCCAGTTCCCAAGTTCGAGCCCCGCATTGGGATCTGTGCTGACAGCTCAGAGCCTGGAGCCTGTTTCAGATTCTGTGTCTCCCTCTCTGTCTCTGCCCCTCCCCCACTAGTGCTCTGTCTCTCTCTCAAAAATAAATAAACATTTAAAAATTAAAAAAAAAATAGGTGTAGAGAGCACTGAAATTCCTACTGGTACTGTCAGACAACAATTTCCAGTTTAGGGAGGCTCCTGATGACAGGTACATTTCATCACTAGTGAAACTCACAGTGCTCTATGAGTGAGTGCTCCAAATAAACAAAAACAGTGATCGCAAGAGGAGGCTGTTTTTCTAGGCAGTACAGAAGCCACAAAATGGGGGACAGAGGGGCAGGTCAACACAGATGCTTAAGCATAATGCATACACACACACCTTACAGAGAAGCAGCTGGGAATCTGCCTGCTCATGAAGTAGCACAACCAAATGACCCTGACCACTCTCTTCTTGCATCTGCTTCTATTCCCAGGCTAACTTGTCTGGTGGTGGATAATCAATAAACCAGTATTGGTCCACTTGTTCACAGCTACAAGGGACACTGAGAGTAACACTAATCAATAAGTATATAATGAGACAACTAGCTAGGATTTTCAAAGCCTATCCTCCTCTTCCTGCTTTCTCACTTCTATCCTCTTCCTGTTCCTTTGCTATTCCTGTTTCCCCAGGAGTAATTTTGCCCCACAGAAGAATAATCAGCTGACAGGAGGCTGCGTTCCATAGTTCGTGCACTTTCCCCACATATTATAGGAGGCTGTCTGTAAAATCCTAAAACTGATAAAACACTGAGCATTAATATCTAAACATCTGCTAAGTGATATGAGAGAGAACCACATGATCTTTTTAAAGAAGAACATCTTACATGCATTCTCGAAGAATGTGGACTGAAAGACGGGTGATGCAGAATTTTCTCTCTTTTTCATGTTGTCATAGAATACATTTAGCAGTTCAGACAGAAAGATGACAACTTTAACTTTTTTTAATGATGGGGTGGAATGTTTCCAGGCGAAGTCTACAATAGCACTGATCATGTCATCAGCAACTATGACTGGGTTTTTTCTGGCGTTGCCTGAAAAAGAAAAAAATTTTAGATGACAAAAAGAAGCTTTAGCTGGTGTTAGTCAAGTGATAATATTTGGCAGATGCAGTTTTTGGTGCCAAGAAAGAACACAGCCCCTAACAGCCAGAACAGATCTGGCGCTCATAGCTGGGTGTTGGCGTTCTCTGGCTGAACTCAAACAACTTCATAGAACAGCATCAAATGTAACCACTCTGTGGCTGTGATGAGTCAAGTCAAAAACCACCGCTGAATAATCATGTCTGACCACAGATAAAAACATGAACACCAGCCAAATCACAAAAATGGCCAAACACTCTCCATCTTGACTAATATGAGCAAGTGCTGCCTCATTTATAATCATGGCTTCAGCCACACTTTCTCCTGTTCCAGGTAAGATACCCAGTCATAGAACTATGTCTGCTTTCTTCAAGTATCCAATCCAGAGCAAAAGCCCACTTACCCTAGACTGCCAGAAAGTCACCCAACACAAGCTCACATCCCTCAATGATTCCTTAACAACCCCTTGGTGAGATGCTGTGTGGTTCTTTACAGTGCGTGCTCCTGGTGGTCTCTGACTAAAGGGCTTTGGAAGTACAGAGAAAGGAACAGGTGATTTGGGTGCAGAAGATCTGGGTTTATGCCCTGGTTCTCCACTGATTAGCTGTGTGATCTTGTGGAAGTCATTTGATCCCTCTTACATTAGTTTGCTACGGATGCCATAACAAATTGCCATGACTGGTGGCTTAAGCAACAGAAATGTATTTTCTCACAATTCTGGAGGCTAGAAGTCTGATACCAAGGTGCTGGAAAGATTGGTTTCTCTGAGGCTTCTCTCTGAGGCTTGTAGATGGTGGTCTTCTCCCTATGTCTTCACGTGGTCTTCTCTCTGTACCTATGGGTGCTCTAATCTCCTAACAAGGACACGAGTCGTATTGGATGAGGGAGAACCCTGATGACCTCACTTTAACTTAATTACCTCTTGAAAGACCCTATCTCCAAATACAGTCAGATTCTGAGGTACAGAGGTTAAGGCTTCAACATATGAATTTGGCCAGGGGAACATAACTCAGCCCACAACACCTCCAAACTTCAGTTTGCTCATCTGTAAAATTGGGATGATAATAGAAGGTAATAGCTAAGAGACATAAGGATGTGGCAGCTAAGAATATAGTAATAAAGGGCAAAATGGTAACAAAACCCACATAACATAAAAAAAAATGTAATGGTTGCAATGTAAAGACCAGATTTCCTGGATTTGAACCTAGTTACACTGCTCACTAGCTATATGACCTTGTGCTTTAATACTTTAAGTTCTTATCTGCAAGATGGGAAAACTAGGAGTCAGGGGTGGGTCCAGGTTTTGTAGGATTTGAAACTTATACATCTTGGAAAACAAAATAAAAATACAAAATTATGCATATAAGTGAATATTTAGACTAAAAAAAAAAAGAAATCACAACAAAGTATAAATTTTAAAATGTTGAAAATCATATTCTCAAGTCAACTTTCCTTAACTATATTCCAAAAATGCTTGCAGCCTCTCCAATGCCCAGTGCCAGGAAAAGTCTGAGGAGTCAAAGTGGGAAGAAACAGTGATCCTAACCCACAGTGGTTAAAATGCCTTACTTCTGAAGCTTTACTAAAACATATAACCATGTGATGGCTTCATTAGGGCCCTCTCAGTCCATTTTAAAAAGCCTGTGTAGGGGCATCTGGGTGGCTGGGTCAGTTAAGCTTCCGACTTCAGCTCAGGTCATGATCTCACAGTCCATGAGTCCAAGCCCCACGTCAGGCTCTGTGCTGACAGCTCAGAGCCTGGAGCCTGCCTAGGATTCTGTGTCTCTTTTGCTCTCTGCCTCTCTCTCTCTCTCTTTCTCTCTCTCTCTCTCTCTCTCAAAAATAAATAAATGTTAAAAATTTTTTAAATAAATAACCTGTGTAATTGGGCACGAATGAATCATGGGGTGGGTCATTAGCATCACCTTCAACTGAGAAGAAATTACTGTATGCTATGATAGAGATGGGGGAGGAAAGTGTTCCTCAAAACTGTGAGCAGGACGGACCTGAACTTGTTGCTTAAAGGATGGCGACTGCATCCTATTCACTGATTTTATCCCTAGGAATTTGCAGTGGGCCTGGGAAAGAGCATTGCAATCTAGTGAATGTGCCAATGAGGAGCCAGTGAGAGATGCTGCTGTAAACCCGATGGGGGAGGTATTAAGGCTTTGGAAATAAACAGGAAGGCTGAAACAGAACAACCCCTGGAAGATTTAGTAGAATGTCCTGACTGTGCGGTCTGGGGGCACAAAGAAGCAGGGTACAGAACAGCTGGGGGCATCATGGCACCCCTGCAGGAGGAAACCAGGAAATGATGCAACTCAAGAAAAGTGGCTGTTTGCAAGAGATGATGATGATGTTGAATCTGGATTCTGATATAAAGTTTCCGGTAACAGAAATCTCCCAGAGGAGATCTGGGAGAAGGAGAAACGCTGATCTGAGAGTCAGTGCAGAAAAGGCAACTGATATAATAAGAACAAATAAATCCCCCAAAGGAAAAAAAAATGAACAATAAGAAAACCATGAAGTTAAGGACCAAACATGGAAAGATACTTAGGGAACATACAAGTAAGGACAAATATGTATGAGAGAGGCATAGGCCCCATAGATGGCCCTCAGGGTCTGAAAGTTTGCCTACTCTGGTTAAATATCACTATCACTGCCTGGACTCAGCATGGAGTTCATAAACAGTGAGCCTAAGTCTAAAGGAATCTGGATTATTCAGAATCTCTGAGTGATGAGAGGCTGCAAACCTGTTCCGATGGCTGGAAAGGCAACAGAAGTGTACTTCCTCTGCTCACACTCTTCCAGAACAGTGGAAACCGTTTTTCTGACATCATTTTCCCCAAGAACATGAATTATTATCTTGCACATTAAGTATCCACCTTGTGTAATTATAAAATCTCTGTGAGGCTGTACAGCTGGAACAAAAGAAAGAAGGAAACACATAGCACATTACGTACAAGAAGCAACACGATGACCACTGAGAAATGAAAACAGCTGAACTCAGAAAAGCCGTGATGATTCCTGACCAAGTCCAGCCTCCCTCCATCTAGCTAGTTGCCCTCACTGGGACTGTGACAGGCTCATTTTCTTTACAATCAGGATTCTTCCCCTCCTCCCCCCTTATTATTATTATTTTTAAATTTATTTTTAGTCTTAAATTTACATCCAAGTTAGTTAACATATAGTGCAATAATGATTTCCCGTAGATTCCAGTGATTCATCCCCTGTGTATAACGCCCAGTGCTCATCCCAACAAGTGTCTTCCTTAATGCCCCTTACCCATTTAGCCCATCCCCCACCCACAACCCCTCCAGCAACCCTCAGTTTGTTCTCTGTATTTAAGAGTCTTTTATGTTTTGTCCCCAGCCCTGTTTTATATTATTTTTGCTTCTCTTCCCTTATGTTCATCTGTTTAGTATCTCAAATTCCTCATATGTGTGAAGTCATATGAAACTTGTCTTTTTCTGACTAATTTCGCTTAGCATAATAACCTCCAGTTCCATCCACATTGTTGCAAATGGCAATATTTCTTTTTTTTTCTGATTACTGAATAATACTCCATTATATATATATACACACACACACACACACACACACACACACACACACACACACCACATCTTCTTTATCCATTCATCCGTTGATGGACATTTGGGCTCTTTCCATACTTTGGCTATTGTTGATAGCACTGCTATAAATATTGGAGTGCATGTGTCCCTTCAAAACAGCACACCTGTCTCCTTTGGATAAATACCCAGTAGTGCAATTGCTGGGTCGTAGGGTAGTTCTAGTTTTAATTTCTTGAGAAACCTCCATACTGGTTTCCAGAGTGGCTGCACCAGTTTGTATTCCCACCAGCAGCGCAAAAGAGTTCCCCTTTCTCTGCATTCTCGCCAACATCTGTTGTTGCCTGAGTTAACTTTAGCCATTCTGACTGATGTGCAGGATTATTTTACTCAACAACGATATTGTTGATATTTGGGGTGCTTTTCAAAAGCACTGTACCTGCATTAATCCACTCAGTCCTCAAAACAAGGCTATCAGGTGGGTACTGTTTTCTCCATTTCACAGGTTAAACAGAGGCTCAGAGAAGTAAGGTCCATAGCAAAGGTTGCCTGGGATTTGAACCTAAGCAGTCAGTGTCCAGAGCTCTTAGCCCCCAAGCTGCTGTCCAGAAGAGCAATTTATGTGCTCATTTAGCTAGATTAATTTTTCTAGGAGACAAAAGCAATGTATTCATTGGTGTGGAGGTGTGAATGGATGAAAACTCCTCCCTCTCTCTCCACCCTGAGAGCTCTTGAACACATGGAAATCACCAGAGCTTGTTTTAAGGCATGAGTAAGTACCTGAGGAAGGCGGGCCTCTGGCAAATACAGGAGGAGGAGAGTGGGCCCACCCCACCCTGCCCAGGCACTCGCTGCTGCCCCTCGGGTGTCCCAATGGCTGTCCCATCCCAGGCAGCCTCGGTTTCCAGCTTGTTCGATACCCTGCTTCATTCTCTGCTTCTGCCTTCCAAGGTACAGCTAGCTTTTCCAACCCACAAATTCCTGCTAACATCCTCATGTTAGTGGTCAATATTCCCTTCCTCTGACCCCTCTCCAGGAATACATTCATTCCAGAGAAAACGTCTTAATCAGAGGAGAGCTATCAAGATAGAACTTTGAGGCACAAAAGCAAGTCAGTTGTGGGACTGTTTGTCAAACACGAGACCTTGTGACTTTTTAAAATCATGCTCGTAGCTGATAGTCTCCTTGGCAAGACATGAGTCCTGACTTTGAAGGATAAATAGTTTAGCATCACTTTTACAGGTTCCCCACTGTGGTATAATAAAAAAAACAAATATTTGATCTTTGTTCATGGTTCTTGGCTCAGAGTTCCTTGAACACTTTGGAATCTCCTGAGTAATAAGTCTTTTGTAAGCAAATGAAAGGACTCTTGAGGGTTGTGAGGCTAGATAGCTTCAGAATGGGGGCTGGTCTTCAGAAAGACCAAGCCATGGTCAGAGTCCCACCCTCTGACCTTTGCAGACCTCCATCAAAAACACAATGATTTAATTAATTGTGACCACATAACGAAACCTCCATAAAAACTGCTAAAAAAACAGGATTGGGGAATTTCCGGGTTGATAAACACATCTGGGTACCGGGAGGGTGGTGCATCTGGAGAGGGCAGGGAAGCTCTGCGTCCCTTCCCATAATACTTTCCCCTTTGCATCTCTTCCATTTGGCTGTTCCTGAGTTGTATCTTTTATAATAAACTGGTAAATGTAAAAAAAAAAAAAAAATAGTGTTTTCTTGAGTTCTATGAGTCATTCTAGGGTACCGCCAGACCTGAGAAGAGGGTTTTGTGAATGCGTGAATTTATAGAGGATGAGTGAGAAGTACAGGTAGCCCCTAGGACTGGCGACTGGTGTCTGAAGTGGGGGAGTCTTGTGGAACTGAGCCCTTTACCCTGAGGGATCCAATGCTAACTCTACAGGTACATAGTGTTAGAATTGGAGAATTGGTTGGGGTCAGAAAACACCTCAGACCCACCCAGGTTCCACATTTCTTCACAGCAAGTAGATGTGGCGCTATAGGAAGTAGAACAGGGTTGGGAAAACTGAAAGATAATTTATACAGCACTTATAGTTTACGTAACTTTTCACACTCATTGTCCTGATCCTCACAACCACGTGTGAGCCGGCCATTACCATACCCCTCCTTAGTAGAGTCATCTTACAGACGAGAGAAACAAAGCTCTGACAGATTAGATGGCATGCCCAGGAGCCCTCAGTAAATGGTTGAGCCTGGACCATTGGGACCCAGTTCTTTTTAATAGTCAGGAAGAGACAGGTGAGATGGTGGGAGAAAGGACGTCTTCCACACGGCCACAGTTACACCACCTGTATCTGCTCTCCCAGGGAATCGACCTTTTTCCAAAGCACTCAACACTCCTCCCGTAGGTCCTATTAGAGTACTCAGCCCTCTAATTTGCAGTAGATTGTAGCCAAAAGTAACATGTGACCATACCTCGTACAGCACATTCACTTTCCACAGCTGGTCCGGCACCTTCCAAAACTGCTTTTGACACCCCTAAATAAGACATGTTAGTGGTAAAAAGCATTAGTTAAAATCCAATACAAGACTGTAGCTTTTGTACCTTAGACTTTTATTCAGCTCGCCCCTTGGTGTGTAATTCATGGATACCCCCCACAGAAAAACCCACCTTTTCAATAGCAACCTTCATTCAGTAGCTGATCAATAAACAATCTGAGCTGCAGCATGATGGCGCTGCCCAACAGCCGACAGTCTCCTGTGTCTGCAGCTTTACAGGCTCCATTTGTACAGGGATAGTTCTGCGGTTATGTGAAATTGTTTGCATTCTACCCTTACTATCTGATAAAATTGAAAAATATAAAAATGAAAGTTCTGATGCTAATGGGAAGCATGGATCTCAAAACCAAAATAAAACTGAGCATTTTGCATAAGCTTTTTGGTTTTAATTTTTTGTTTTGTTTAGCTTTGTTTTTCACAGGTAGGCAGCTGCCTTCAGGCCAGTGAATCTTCCAGTCAAGGTTGTGGCTTCACCGCTTTGGTCACCACTAATGACAGCCGAGTTGAATGGCTGAAAACACAGACTATTCATTTTGACAGACTGTTAGAGTTGCCTCCACCATTTACCAGCTAATATGTGACTAGTCACTTTCTCACCAGTTATACAGAGGCTAGCACAGTACTTCCCTCACAGAGTTATTTGAACATTAAAAGAGGCAATGCATACAAAATGCTTAGCATGGAATCTGGCACACAGAAATCATTGAATAATTATCAGTTATTTTATCATTTTAACGATCTATCTTCTATCCTCTATCTACTGTGTCTCTTTGATTCTGTGTGTGCATTATGAATTGTCTCTTTTTTAAAAATTCCTTTTTTCTTAATATGTGTGGGTCTCTGACTTTGCAATAATGGAGGTGTTCTTCAAATGTCAGATGATCTTCACCAGTCCATTTTAAGATGTTTAAGAGTGAGTTTGGGAGGACCATGTAAACGACGCTTGCTGACTAGTAGGCTTTAGTGTAAGGTAAGCAGGAAGTAAATACTAGGCTTTAAGGCAGCTGGTTTCTCCCCAGAAGGCTCCGCCGATCTCATGTCTTGGAGGGCAGAAGCCGGTGTGCTGTTCTGGGAGCCCCACAAGGACAGGGGCTGGGCACTCACGGTTCAGTACAGAAACTTTCACTTGAATACTATCCAGCTCCCCCTTTCATCTCACCTGTGCGTCCTGCTCTAAGTCCAGAATCTCTCTGGTTCTGTTTCTCCAGAGAATAAACCTCCCATCTCTGGCCAAGGAAGAGCAAGGGAAGTTACTGGTGCATCGGATGGATGGAGGATAGAATGAAGGATGTGAGTGCTACTCATACAGAATTGCACCAATTCTTTTTTTTTTTAATTTTGTTTTTTTTACATTTATTTATTTTTGAGAGACAGAGAGAGACAGAGTACAAGTGGGGGAGGGACAGAGAGAGAAGGAGACACAGAATCGGAAGCAGGCTCCAGGTTCTGAGCTGTTAGCACCGAGCCCGATGCGGGGCTCAAACCCACAAACCGTGATATCGTGACCTGAGCTGAAGTCAGACGTCCATCTGACTGAGCCACCCAGGCACCCCAGAATTGCATCAATTCTGTTTTCATGTCTTTACTTGTCCTGTGCCTTCCCAGGTACCTGCTGCCTCCAACTCTTATGTCTCTAGGGTCTACCATTCTCTCCTGCTGATGCTAAGCTTTCACCACTCTGCTTCTCATATTCTAAAAGTACATTGTTGTCTCTTGTTCATTATTGGTCTCCCTCTGACTCTCCCTTTCCTTGTGGGTTTATGCCCTTTTGTTTCCTTTACTGATGCTTTTTTTAAAGTTTATATTTATTTATTTTGAGAGAGAGAGAGAGAGAGAGAAAAGAGAATGAGAATGTCCCAAGCAGGCTCCTCACTGTCAGCATAGAGCCCAACATGGCGTCCAGTCCCACAAACTGTGAGATCATGACCTGAGCCAAAATCAAGAGTCGGACGTTCAACCTACTGAGCCACCCAGGCGCCCCTCCTTTACTGTTGCTTCAATAGAATTTTCCAAGGAAGCAGGAACAAATGCATATGTTCAATTTACCATGTTTCACATAACTGAATGTTCTTTATGTCTGCATTTTGAATGACCAATACATTGGATGGATATTCTACATATTCACTTCCACATAGTAAGTTCCATGATATTTTGCAGTTTCGAAAATGTTTAAACTTCTATTTCTATTTATGTATTATCTTACCCTTTTAATCTCAAATTTAATGCTTTGTATTAAAAATATATTAACATAAGCTTATATGTATGTAAGTTATAAACAAATAGACGTGGAGAGGGCATGCTCAGAGGTGTTACATCAATGGAGGTGGTCAGATATTCCAGGAAAAATCAAGAAAAGGCTGAGTTTCATTTCTGGATCAGTGTGACATAGAGAAGGGAAGAGTTACAAGAGGTGAGATATGAGTGCCCACTGAGTTACATAAAAAGAGAAATAAAAGGGGCACCTGGGTGGCTCAGTCGGTTAAGCATCTGACTTTGGCTCAGGTCATGATCTCACAGTTCGTGAGTTCAAGCCCCGCGTCGGGCTCTGTGCTGACAGCTCAGAGCCTGAAGCCTGTTTCAGATTCTGTGTCTCCCTCTCTCACTATACCCTCACCCCCTGCTTGCACCCTGTCTCTCTCTGTCTCAGAAATAAACATTAAAAAAAATTAAAAAATAAATAAAACTTTCTTAAAAAGGGAAAATAAAAATAGAACTTCAACTTACTAAATTAGAAGTGTGGCATTTTGATAGGGCTAAAGTGGGGACAAGAGCTAACAGAGACTAAATCTGACATGTCAGTTACACCTCACCTTTACATGGTTACACCCTGTCTAATCCTCCTGTGGGAAATCAACATCTGACAGGCAGAGAAACTGAGGCTCAGAGAGATTAAATGATATTTCCAAGGCCACACAATGGTAAGAGGCATAGTAGGGATTCAAACCCAGGTCTTTCTAATTCCAGGGCTTACCTATGTTCTGCTATATGCTCCATCTACTGAGGCAACATTAGCCACAATTTCCCTCCCAGACGTGAGTCATCTTAATAGTTACAGTCAACTACATTGCTTAAATAAAATACCTGATTTCAGATTAAATGTCCTTGTTGTTGAGTTTACAATCACATCTGCCTTTTCTTTGGTAATATCTCCAGTAGCAATCTGGAAAGTAACTGCACCAATTTTCATTTCATATGCTGTGAACCCAGGGTTGGAGACAGTCTTGAAGATTCCTGAAAAGAAAGCAAGCAAATGAAAGAGTGGCTGGAGAAAGAACAAAAAGAATGGGGCCTTATTCTCTTCCCAGTCCTCTTTCTTTCTCCTATATAAACCCAAACAGTAACATGCCTCCCAGCCTGTTAAGCTGCTGGGTTTTTTGTTTGTTTGTTTGTTTGTTTGTTTGTTTGTTTTGAGGAAATTAGAAAATAATGTTTTGTAGCAGTAGGAGTATCATTTTCTGAGTTAAATAGGATGAGGCAGAAAAATCCGATTGGTCCATCTGCCAGTCTGCAAAAGTTGCTGTAACATTATAAGAAAGGCAAGAGGAAGGATAGAGGGCAAAATGCTCCCTCGTGTCATCCCTACACCTCTTGGGGACTTTTTTTCAGCTTTTTTGAAGTATGATTGACAAATAAAAATTGTAGGTATTTAATGTGTACAATGTGACGTTTTGACATTCACATACATTGTGAGATGATTATCCAACTGAGCTGGTAACATACCCATCGCCTCACACTTTGTGTGTGTGGGTGAGTGTGTGCACATGCATGCGGGAGAGGTGAGAACACCTGAGATCTACTCTCTTAGTAAACTTCAAAAATATGAAACATTAGGGGCGCCTGGGTGGTCCTGTTAAGTGGCCAACTCTTGGTTTTGGCTCAGGTCATGATCTCCCCGTTCATGAGTCCAAGCCCTACATCAGGCTCCATGCTGTCAGCACAGAGCCTGCTTGGGATTCTCTCTCTCTCCCTGTCTGCCCCTCCCTCACTTGCTCTCTCTGTTTCTCAAAATAAATAAACTTAAAAAAAATTGATTTAAAAGAGTATGAAACATTATTACTAACCTTAGTCCCATGCTACATATCCGGTCTCAAGAATTTATTCATCTCGTGACTGAAAGTGTGTACCTCCAATGATTCTTTTATTGCCATTTTATAGAAATGGAAATGGTCTCAGTGGCTAGGTCATTTGTCTCATGTTCAACAACAGCTCACTATCTCCAAACATGAGCTTTTCCTGTTGCCTCACATCTCCCTGGGGTAGCCATATCGAGGCTGCTTGGAGGAAATTACCTTGACTGTGTTGGCACATCACCGTCCACTCTACACTCTGAGGCTTTACAACTTAGCTGCGCCATTTATACTCATCCCTTAAGCTCTTCAGGTCTCCCCTTCAATATGACACCGTGGCAACAGAACCACCTGCCCAGGCAGCCATTGTGTAGATTAAATAATATATATGAAGGGGCACCGGGTGGCTGAGTTGGCTAAGCCTTTGACTCCTGATTTCAGCTCAGGTCATGATCTCACGGTTTGTGAGATCAAGCCCCACATCTGGCTCTGTGCTGACAGCGCAGAACCTGCTTGGGATTCTCAATCTCTCTCTCTCTCTCTCTCTGCCCCTCTCCCCACTCGTCTCTCTCTCTCAAAATAAATAAATAAACATAAGAAAACTTTAAAAAAATATATGAAAGCAATCAGTGAAGTTTAGGGTGTCGTACGTATTTTAGTTATGTATGCATGTGTGTGGTTCTTCAAAGGCCTTTACTGGATGAGTCCTTCAGAGTGGGAGGACACAGGCCCAGGAGGCTGTGGGCAGGTCCTGCTCCCAGCTACCCACACCTCAGTGGAATGAACTCTAGGCAGGGCAGGCTCCAGCACATTCACTTCTCCAGGGGCACGGCCTCTTATCACATACATGTGCGCCAACAGCACGTAGAGGCAAGAGCAGTGCTTCAGGCCAGCACATCCAGGGCATCCCCCTCAGTGTACTATGCCCGCAGCAGCCCCAGGTAGGCCTCCCACTTGGTGTGAGGATTTTGCCGCGGGTGAAGCAGCACACAGGGATGATCAAGGAAGCCACGGAGCGGTCGCCAGTCCCAACCCTGGCCTCTGTCTTGTTCCTCCATCTTCAGTTATCTTTAATTATCATACCTTAGAAACCCTGGCCTCATTACCAGGGATTTGGTTCGTATCCTTATGGTACATGCTGGATAGCTGGTTTGTGCAAGCATCCCCTGAATGGCCCTGTTAATCACTATCTTGAATATGTAGAGATCCTGTCCTCCCTCTACATTCCCATCAGGCAGAATGTGCAGAAGAGCATATTGTTCAGTGTTCAAGGCCAGGGGCTGGTTGTGGGGGGTTGGCCAACCCTGAATGTCCTCTTATAATGAAGAGTGTCCAAGTGTCAGGCCTTGATCTCCTTGGAAATGCTGGCCACACAAGGAGGGGAAGGGCCACTGATAGTTGCTAGGGTAAGTTGCTGTGATATGAAAACTTGCTGCATATAGATCCCAGCAGCAGAGCCTTTATCCCGTCAGCCACTCCCGGACTCCCTGTACATAAGTTTCCCCAGTAAAGCTATGTCTCAGTTGGTGTCTCTTTTCTTTGGCCTCACCGGACCAACACCCACCCTAGGCTTAGAGTTTGCTGGGGTGCACAGCACAGGGTCTGTGTGATGTATTCTTTGTGTGCTCAGACAACAGAACATGCTCTAACACATGCTCTAATACCCTCTCCATCACTGATTTGTTCCTCATGTGAATTAGCTTTGTCTCCTTCTGTTGGCCTTAAGCTACCACTGAAGAGGTACGAAGCAGAGGGAAGTAATTTCCTCAGCAGAACAACTTTGCCAGACCTTGGCCATCTCCAGCCATGAGAATCCTGTCCTTGTCAGGATTTCCTCTTGACCATTTAGTGAATTCATCTAAAAATGCCTGGAAATAGAAATATAGTTACCGACTACAACAATATTCTGTAAAAATATTAATCCAATTCTTTGGAGCATTGATCACCAAACATCATTTAGGAACAATAGTTCTCCCTAGATTTCCACTTACCCAGAGACTTTTTAATTAAAGGATTACAGTTCAACCTAGGAATTTTCGCAGTATATATCAGTGCTGATTTAGTTTATTTCAAGGAAAGCCCACAATTCTATCTCAGATACCTGAGAATAACTAAGAACTTAGAAAAGAACACTATATTTGATATCTTTTTAAAGTACTCATGTTAGTAGTTTATAGCAATAGCCCTTAAAGTCAGGTAACAAAAAGATAATAATAACTACTTCTGCAACCAGTTTTGATGCTTGCTATATGCTAGACACCATGCAGAACATTTCAAATACATCTTCTCTTAATTCCCGCATCAACTCAAAAAGGCATTATTGTCATATTCACTCTACACATGATAAAACTGAGATTCAGAGAGGTTGCCTCACTCAACCTTTAAATGGCACAATTGAAATGCAAACCTAGCGGTAACTTTCTTCTTTGTACTTTCATATTGTTTGCATTTTTGCTATAACTAAGCACAATTTATATAAAATCAATATAACTTTTTCAAGAGTGAAAAACAGATTTCAGTACTCAGAGTGGGCCAATCAGCTAAGGAGTGCATCTCAAGGAATGTCACCTTACAAGGTCAGGTGTCAGGAGTTAAGTACTTACTAACTGTGCTTTGCCTCCTTCTCTACTACTGAATACTCTACTGATGTTTCTAGCTTAAGACCCTCATAGATTTGGATAGACTGGCTATATTCTAGCCCGAAAACAACACCACCAACAACACCGTAAATTCTTGAGGTTTCTCTCAGTTGGTCTTTTCCCTATAAATAAAGCCATGACTTAGCTTTCATTCAGTCAGTGTTAAAATGCCTTGGCCAATTTTATGCCAATAGCTTTCTGCTTTTTCCTAAGAATTTATTAAGTACAAATTATCTTGCCTCTTGCTAAACTATCTGGGAAAGATTATATGAGTTCTCAGTGTTATAAGTCTTACGACAACTCCCTATCAGTAACCAACACTTATGGACAGGGAAGTGAAAACATTATTATTTATAGATCTACAAAGACATCTGACTGCACTTAGGTTCACTTGCCCGAATGACCAGAAGAGATACGTAACCGTACCTGATGGATTTCGTTATCACCTGGATGTATCAGAAAGTGAACTTCTTGTAAGGTTTTCAGCCATGCACTGCTACTAAATTTGAACACTTCTGAAAGGATTAGTTCAGCAAAAGTAGCTTTGGGAAAACTCAAATTTCCTGTTCCAATCATGGGAAATGTGATTGATGAAAAAGATAACTCTTCCATAGTTGTCAAACATTTCTTGATTATATTTGCCATGATCTGAAATGTACAAAATACATTTCTGTAAGTTAGGGCATAAGCTGGTGAGAAATAGAGAGAGCTACAGCTCCAAAAACTCTGACTAGGGCTTCTCTGCTATTCTTGGCTTTGTCCGGGTCTAGGGTGTCAGAAAGGGAACCTAAGAGGGAAGTGGACATTCCAGGGAGATTCTAACTCATGCAGGAAGAAGGTTCCAATAGTATGGGAATGGTCACATAAACAATGGTGTCTTGTTGCAATTAAAAGCGATGTTTATGAAGAATTTCTAACAACACGGGGAAATGTTTAAGTAAAAAAAAGCAGGACTAAAAAAATGTTTGGAAGGAGTCTCAACTAAGAAATAAGTATGAATAAAATTGATTCAAAGGGATTGCAATAAAATGTTCACCAAAGTTATCTCTAGATGGCTGGATTATAATTTTTATTTTTGTCTTTGTACTTCCTGTATTTTGTCCAATGTACATGTATTACTTTTATATTCTAAAAAAAGAAAGTGGAAGTTAAACTGGGAATAGAGGTGAGAAGTCATCAAAAGAAGGGCAATGACCCTTCATCCTTTACCACAGCTCTAGCTGCATCGCTGTCATACTGAAGGATCATTACACTAATTTTCAGATAACATTCTCGGAGAACCCCAAGGATTGTTACTACTTTCAAGGTCAATTATACTGTAATAACTGGTAGTTGTGATGGACTGTTCATGGAATGTAATAAAGATTTCAGTAAATTGACAAGGCTCAGTCAATACCAGGGTTTCTCAACCTGGGCCAGAAAAGTCTGTGTTATGAAGGCTCATGTATGCTTTGTAGGAGGCTTAGCAGCATCCCTGGCCCCCACTTCCTAGCTATCAGTAGCCAGTGTAACAAGCCAAATGTCCCCTGGGGAATAAATTCACTTTGCTTGAGAACCACAGATCTATATCCTGCCAGAAGATTACCAGAGCTATCAATGTAGCAGAGAACTAAGGATTTTCTCTACCTGCTGAGAAGACCCTGCTCCATTATCCCAGCCTGGTGCCACGACATGGAGCACAGCTTTGCAGTTCAGATTGCAGCCACTTGTCATGAATATGCTACCCACTTTCTCCTCTGTTCCCTGCCTGGTGGCATATAACTCTTCCTGGAGCTTTGGACCAGCTTTCTGCAAAAGAGACTGAGATAGTGGTCCTCCTCCAAGCTGAAGATTCATGGGAACAGTGTTGACGATGACATCGGCCTTAAGGAAAACAGCAACATGTTTGTTAGAGTTCCAATCCATAGTTATTAAGCACCTATGACTTGCCAAGTATTATGAGGTAATGCACAAGATACGTTTGTCTATCATACTGACCTCCCAGCCCTACCCTCAAGGGGCTTACAATCTGTTGTTAGTACTTAGATATTGTAATGGGGTGAGACCCAAAACTTAGAAATTAAGGAAATATATCACCCACTACTGTTAAGTTAACATATGATGAGTCAGAGTAGGGCTACGAAAATGAGGAAACAGAAAGGAGAGTCAGAATGAAAGGTAGAAGCGGAAACAGAAAGATAGCTAGACAGATGGAAACAAAAACAGAACTCTGAAAGAGACCACTGAGGAAGAAAGAGTATGTTTTAGGCTGGCAGGAACTGAGAGTAATTGTTTTGACTTGATTAACATACCTAAAGAAAGAATGGGTCCATCTGAAGGGCGAGGGCAGGGAGGGGGTGCAGATTCTGGTCTAACAAAGGCCTAAAAAAGGTCTAACAAAGCCCTAAACAAAGGAAGGTCATTGAAGTGAAGGTAGGCAGTGTCCACACAAGCCATTCCAGGGGTATGGGGATCTCCAAAGCTTGCTGAGGCCATCCCCTTGGTGAGATGGGGTCATGACCTGATGCCGACAGATGTTAAATATTCAATTCATCCAATTCTATTTATTCCTATTTTGTATTCAAATTTAGAGGGCAGAATGCTTTGCTCCTGTGGATTTTGAGTATTCTGGTTCCTTGGGAGCTCTTCTTCATTGTAAATTAAAAGGTGTATATGTCTTTGGGCCACATAACAGTTATATTTCTCACTATCATGGGTCCACCTCAGTCTTGTATGAGGTTAGTTAACATAAACTAATTTCAGGACCTGAGAAGCTTCTTGCAGGGAAAAGTTAGTGAGCCTTCCACAGGGCAGTTGGTTAAGCATCTGACTCTTGATTTCAGCTCAGGTCATGGTCTTACAGTCCATGGGATTGAGCCCTACATTGGGCTCTGCACTGCTTGGGTTTCCCTCTCTCCCTCTCTCTCTGCCTCTCTCTCTCTCAAAATAAATAAATAAACTAAAAAAAAAAATCAGTAAGCTTTCCAAAAAAACAAGATTCAGCCCATTTTCACCCTGCTCTCTGCTTACTGATTCCTACACAGTTTGGGGAAGCAATATATTAACATGTAAAACAGCAAAATAGTCTTAATGTTTATATCAGTTCAAGATAATCAAAAGAAACTGTGTTAAAAATAATTAGTAATTGCTATAGAATTTCAAAAAAAAAAAAAAAGCAGGAATCCTTTAGACTGGACTGGTTAGTAGAGTCTTTACAAAGAGGATAAGGGATGAATCTGGGATAGGGGAAAAGAAGGCAGTAAGCATTCTAGGTGGGTAAATATTTAAGAAAACACACAGAATTGCAAAAGGTCAGAAAGCAGTCCAATTTAGCAAACAGAGAGTATTAACGGTAAGAGACAGGGCTGGAAAGAGATTTGGGGCCAGATGATGTAAGACTTTGTAAGCTCACACTTTTTTGGGCTTTATGCTGCAGGCAGTAGGGAGCATCTGATAAATATGCATCAAATAGCTATGGAGAGAACAGACAGGAGGGTGAGAGGGGTGACTGGGAGTGCTGAAAGACGAGTTGACTGTGGGAATGAAAAGGAAAGGGCATGTACAAGAGACAGTGTGCAAGGAGGCTGGGAAACCAGTTGGATAGGGAAAGGAACTCAGAGAAGAAAGATTTAAAGGGCTCCAAAGTTTATATGGCACCATCCAACCATGAGAATAGGTATCCTGACAGGGTTGGTGAGAGTTTATCAACAGACTATGTCGTGAAAAGACCTCAGTTTCCTCATCTATAAGATGAGGGCATGTAATATCTGTCTCAGATTGTAGCACTGATTGGGTGAGGTAAACTTTCAAGTGGTCTGTCCTAAGTGGATAATGATGATAGCTATCATTTTTTGAGTCTTCACTATGTGCCGAGAAGGTGCTAAGTGCTTTGTGTGGATTATTTTACTTGACCCACCGCACAGGAACCCTAATATTGTCATCATCCATAATTACAGGTAAGGACACTGAGACATAAGGGGGAATGTTGACCAAGATCAATGGCTGGTCAGTGGTAAAGTGGGATTTGAACCCTGCCAGGACTAACTTTGGAGTTGGTCTGCATAACCACTACACTATGCCTTCTAGAGTGAAAAAGAAACTTCCTATACTTTTACGTGAGCCAGTTGTTTTCCGGTCTGAGTATGCTCACCAAACAATCTCATAATAGGCAGCTACAGAGCTCTCTATTACCCACAGCCATGGCAATTAGCTTCCTCTTTGCAAATTAAATAACTATAATTCCAGTTTTATAAATAAGTCTTCTGAACTTGATTAGTGCCACCTTTCTGGGTAAAATTATAAGATTCAAATTTTCACCTTGAAGCTCTGAGTGAAGGTCCTGAAACCATGTGACAAAGAGAAGGACTCTAGCTACTCTAGAGAACATGAAGAAACTGGCTGGCTGCCTCCCTGCTGCTGTCTCATTAGATGCAGCAAAAGCAAAGAATATTTCCAGTGGCTTATAATCCATGAGTCTCCAAATTTCTCAGAAGAATTCTCCTTTCATTAATCTTGAGTGTATGCCATCTGGTAAATATCAAGTGTCAAAATGGTGGAAACTACAGAATTCTGAAGAAGAATCCACATCAGTAAATCTCTTCATATTAGAATCACCTTGAATTCTTTTAAAAACTACTGATCCCTCCCCCCCACCACATACCTGACCAATTAAAATCAGAGTCTCTAGGGGTAAGTTCTTGGCATCTGTAGTTTTAAAAGCTTCCCAGATGATTCTGATGTGCAGCCAGCACTGAGTATCATGGATGTCAACTACAGATGGGATATAGCGCCTGCACCTCCTGCTAATTGGTGATTCCAGGGGGAGGGGAGGGGGAGCAATAGAAGGGGAGGCAGCAAAAGGCAGGCTGAGCATTTAGTACCTGTACTGGTAATCTTTCTCCTTTCTCATTCTGCCTGTGTCTCAGAAAGTGCTCAGACAGGAGCAACAGGGTATTTGTGAAGGATAATATTATAATAGGATGTGTATATGTCCTCCCCATAAATGTCGATTGGAACAGGAGAGAAAAAACAGAACTGGGTTGAAAATAGGTAAAGATAAGTTATAGAGAAATAAAAGAGGTGCATATGCACAGCCTGGTTTGTGGTCAACTTGGATCTCTTCACATGAGAACACATGGAATGCAGGGGATGGTGAGTATAGCCCTGCTTGAACCTCGGGTGGGTTTAACTTCCCAAATTTATATGGTCTTCATCTTTGATCTTAAATCACAGATCCAGTTAATTAGACACCATTGTTTCTTTTTTTTTTATTTTTTTTTCAACGTTTATTTATTTTTGGAACAGAGAGAGACAGAGCATGAACGGGGGAGGGGCAGAGAGAGAGGGAGACACAGAATCGGAAACAGGCTCCAGGCTCCGAGCCATCAGCCCAGAGCCTGACGCGGGGCTCGAACTCACGGACCGCGAGATCGTGACCTGGCTGAAGTCGGACGCTTAACCGACTGCGCCACCCAGGCGCCCCTAGACACCATTGTTTCTTGATGGATTTACTAAATAGTACCACTTACCTGGAAATAAATAACATCTCCACTTATCATCACAAGCTTTAGACCTTCTTTGGTTTGGGTTGAGGCTATCACATGTCTGTTGGAAAGATCATTTTTCCAGCTGGCTTGGTCTCTTGACTGTGGAGAAAACAGTAAAAATAATTACCAGGCAATGCTATCTGGAGACTTTCCTCATAGGTGTCCAAACAGAACCTATTAGATTCATCATCTCTCTAACTCAACTCATAACCCAACCCTAAGATTCAAAAGCAAATAATGTATTACCACAATGTATTTAACACTTCAAATGCCAGTGAGCTCTTTTACTTATTCCCCCAAGAATTCTAGCTTAGGAGACCCTGCTCATATCCCCTGGCTCTTCCTATTTAAAGGGCACTTGGGTCTTATTTCCAGCTGTATTTCTTTTCTTTCTTTCTTTTTTATTTTTTTAATGTTATTTATTTATTTATTTATTTATTTATTTATTTATTTTTGAGAAAGAGACAGAGCAGGTAGGAGAGGGGCAGAGAGAGAAAGAGAGACAGAGGGGGTGGGGGGGAGACACAGAACCTGAAGCAGGCTCCAGGCTCTGAGCACAGAGCCTGACACAGGGCTAGAACTCACGAAACTGTGAGATCACGACCTGAGCCGAAGTCAGACTGAGCCACCCAGGCACCCCTCCAGCTGTATTCCTTGTCAGAGGAGTTTCTGTAGTACCAAAGCCTGCTTTGCTTGCAGGTGTAGCAGAGAGGAATCGCAGGTAAATTAACCAGCCCTCCCACAACCCCCTCTCAAGTCCTCATCCAATGATTGATAGGAGTTCCTGTAAAACCACCCCAGCAACCTTGCCTTCCAGGTAGGCCTCACTCTGAGTTTCCCCAGTGGGATTAGTGGTAATGGATTTGAAAACACACCATCAGTATCTTTTACTTCCCTATTTAGATCATTTGCACTTGAATCCTGTCTCAGGTTCTCTTCTGAGGGAACCCAAACTAAGACACACCCCTTAGTTCTCCACAACAACACATTTATAACTTGACTATTCATCAGTCATAGAATTTTAGAATTTAAAGGGTCATCACAGATCATCCAGTACAGAAACTTCATGGGGGGGGGGGGGAGGGGGAGACCAGTGTACAAAGAGATGAAACCACCTACTTAAAGTCAAATTATTAGCTGATAAAGGACACAATCCTTGAATCTGCTCTTCACAGAATCTGCAAGAGGAGCTGATCTGCCTGACGGTATTGTCACACTTACCAATGGTAAAAACATGGGATACATCACCACCCCATCCCATAAACCTTGTCATCCACATCTGTCACAGACATTAATTGGTATCAACACTCTTTTTCAATCAATGCAGATAGTTTCAGAATCTTGCTCAACGCAGAGCTCCAGGCAACAACTGTCGTTTGATCAGAGGTAACCCATGAAATGAAATCTATTTTCCATGCCTGATCTAACTCAGAAAGGATGTGACTTTTCTTTGCTTAAAATAATCTTAGAGAATTTTCCACACTCTACTTTCTATAACAAATAGGAAACTCCAGAAGGACTGGAAATGGGCTTGAACAGTCCTCTTCACTTGCTCAAGAATTTCATTTTTTATACTCTCCTGCATGTACTGTGGTATGTTTGCTGCAAGCATTATCAATGACCTCCCACCCTGGTGAGCGGTGGGATAATGGGTATTAAGAAGGGCCCTTGTTGTGATTAGCAATAGATGTTATATGTAAGTGATGAATTGCCTAATTCTACTCCTGAAACCAACATTACATTCTGTTAACTAACTAGAATTTAAATAAAAACTTGAAACAAACAAACAAAAAAATGACCTCGATCTCCCACCCTGAGAATTCCTCAGGTATAGACTGTTTCAAAGCACTGATATGAAGACTAGAAAACCTTTCAGAAGAACCAGCCACATTCTCTATCAAATTTTGTTTTTTTCCTTTTCAATGTTATGACTGGTGTCTTGTGTTAAATTCTTTTCACATCCTCCAAACAACCTGTTATTATGACCACCTCCTTGACTATATCAGACTCAATTGAAGTCCTATCATCGTCTATGCTGTTTTTTTATGTCTTCCCATACTGCTGGTTTCATATTCAACTCGGTGACTTTATATTTAAAGATGATATGGCAGAAGTTTTTAGAAATGTCCTTTCCAAGTCTTGATGACATTGATCTTTGTTCTTCTTTGAGTGAGTTCATTGGTCGCAGACCTGAATGTTACCTCTAGCCTCTTACAGTTGACTTGGTGCCATGTTACCTCAGAGTGTCACCTTCCCCTTTTATAATTTATCATTCCAATCAGGAGATGCTTCTTCTGCATGATCTTCCATATGAGAGGATGCAGAGCCACCCAAAATGGTGCTAGCAACTTTCTCAGGGGCTTCTCCTTTCCATATAAGGCTACGCCCGAAGTCACATAATATGGAAACACAGTAATGGGCCTTTCATTGAAGACAAGCTTTTTGGCCAAGTAGGTGTCCACCACTAAAAAAAGAAAAAGCAAAAGGTAGGTATTAAGACAAAATCTTTGGCACAAAAAGAAATCCTGATACTAATGAGACTCTGCAATATAGTATATCTCCCTAAAATGGTACCACCACTGTCAGGCAGCTCAATGAAAGATGTGACATTCATGAATGTAATGGACCCAATTCGCACTGAATGAAATAGATCTATTCCATTCATGTTTACTTTGTAGTGAAGGTCTGTACAATTAATCTGGTATTCCCATTGACATTCATTACAATATTGGGGAGGTGATTTTTTTCTGAAAAAAAAAAAGCAAACAAACTTGACTCTTAAAGATTCAATAAATACAAACAATAATGCATGAGCAATTAAAAATGAACTGTTAGAAGTAAAGCCAATACCATTTTTAAAGGAATAGTTGTAATAGCCAAAAATAGTTAAAAACAATTGCATGCTGTAATAAAAAAATTTCATAAAATTAGTTCAGATTCCCTAGAAGCAGAGCCTGAGATGAGGATTCATGTGAATTATTAAAGTTGTACCCTCAGGAGAAACCTGTAGGATGTGAGAGACAAAGACAGAGAATGTGGTTCAGGTTAAGCCTGGTTTCTGCTAATCCTGCAAGGAGCTCTGGAGTATATAAATTGCATCATGGTGTTATCCCAACCTTGGGACAGGGAGCTGGGTTTAGAACCTCATACCAGTCAGTTATTGTCTACAGGTCATCCTGGTTGGGTGATGTATGTAAACTCCCAGATACCTCCAGTTCCCAGGCCTTTAGTCTCCTGAAGGCAATCCCTCTGGAGAAGGTTGTGAGTCCTTCACAGCAATACCTATAGCAGTTGAATTATGAAATAACCTAATAAATAAAGGAGACCCCAGGACTTTTGGAGAAGCACCAAAAGAAAGGAAGGGCACTAAGAAAAGTCCAAAGAATAACTGCACAAGTTTGGGAGAAAGTGTGGCTTAGCAGCTAGTATAAAAACATCTAAGGGATTTCGGTTGACAGTAAATTCTGTATAAATCAACAGTGATGTAGCTGTGTTTAAGAAGGAAAAAAGGGGGCGCCTGGGTGGCTCACTGGGTTAAACAACTGACTCTTGATTTTGGCTCAGGTCACGATCTCACAGTTTCATGAGTTCGAGCCCCGCATTAGGCTCCGCGCTGACAGTGCAGAGCTTGCTTGGGATTCTGTCTCCCTCTCTCTGCTCCTCCCCAACTCATGCTATCTCTGTCTCTCTCAAAGTAAACATAAATGTAAAAAAAAAAAAAAAAAAAAAAAAGAAAGAAGAAGAAAAAAAAAGTCACCAAATGCTGGGAAGCACATGGAGCAGTATCACATCCATTGTTGATGGGAATGCAAAATGGTGCAGCCACTTTGGAGACAGTCTGGCAATTTCTTACAAAACTAAACATACTTTTACCATATGATCCAGCATTTGTACTTTATGGTATTTATCCAAATATCTTGAAAACTTATGTCCACACAAAACCTGTAAATGAATGTTTATAGTAGCAATATAGCTTTATTCATAATTGCCCAAACTTGGAAGTAACCAAGGTGTCCTTCAATAAATGAATGGATACATAATAGATATGATGCCTCCATAAAACAGAATATGATTCAGAGATAAAAGAAATGAGCTATGAAGTTACAAAAAGGCATAGAGGAAATATAATGCCTGTTGCTAAGCAAAGGAGCCCATGTGAAAGACTACATATCATATGATTCCAACTACATGACATTTTTGAAAAGACAAAACTGTGGAGACAGTAAAAATATCAGTGGCTGCTTGCAGTTTGGAGGAGGAAGGGAGGGGTGAATAGGTGAGCACAGGGGATTTTCAGGGCACTGAAATTATTCTGTATGAAACTATAATTGAGGACACATGACATTATGCATTTGTCAAAACCCAGAGAAGCATCCAACACTAAGAGTGAGCTCTAATGTGGTGGAATGTAGTTAATAATAATGTAGCAATACACTTTCATCAATTGTAGCAAATGTACCACACTAATGCAAGATGTTAATACTAGGGAAAACTAGGGGTAGGAGGCATTCTCCTTACTTTCTGCTTAATTTTTCTATAAACCTAAAATTGTTCTAAAAATAAAGTCCATTCATCTTAAAAAGGGTAGCAATGAGATTTGAGGCTATAATTTAAAAAAAAACATAGTAACAAGAATATGTATGGTGAATAAATAACCCTATTCTACTTTTGACTGGTAAAAATAGGCAATACCTGGGGTATGGTACTTAGTTTAAGGTGCCAAACATTGCAAAGGGATTATGAAAACTAGCTATGGTGTTCTGAAGAGGGAAACTGATGCTGTAAAAGGATTCAAAACCACATCACATGAGGATATATAAAAGGAACTGAATATATTTAACTTGCAGAAGTACAGATAATAAGTAGATGAAGGGAGCAGCACGTAATAGTTGTCATTAAACATTTGAAGGGTTATCTTATAAAGGATTTATTTCTACAACTTTAAAAGGAATAACAAGGACTAATAAGTAAAACATATTTGGGCTTCATATGCTGCTAAATTTTTTTAATCATTAGAACTGTCCTAAGGAAGAATGGGTCAACTTGGGGGACAATGAGTTCCCAGCCAAGCAGAAGATGGACCATCACTTAGGGATGTGATTTTACATCTAAGACAACCATTTTTCTTTTTGGGGGGTCAAGGGAGATTTTTCTCTAAATTCATTAGCCTATTTCTTTTTCTTCCTTCCTTCCTTCCTTCCTTCCTTCCTTCCTTCCTTCCTTTTTTTTTTTTTTTTTTTTAGAGAGAAAGAGAGCACACAGGTGTGCAGGAGTCATGGGGGGCAGAGAGAGAGGGAGAAAAAGAATTTGCTGTGGGGCTCCATCTCATGACCCTAAGATCTTGACCTGAGCCGAAATCAGGAGTTGTATGCTTAACCGACTCAGCCACCCAGGTGCCCTGACTAGCCTATTTTCAAATACATGTTACCCAGTAGAAATAGTTTATTACAGTACTTTTATGTCAGAGGTGATAACAGTATCAAAATGAAGGACACTGAACTATTCAAACATCACTTAATAATAGCACTTTATCCTGTAGCAGCTGAGACCTACATTTATCTAGAACACAATTCATATCTATTATTTCCCATCAAATTAGTAACTTATGCTTTCCATTCTTTCCTAATTTGATAGTTACAATAACTTTATTTATTGAATACCTGGTTTGTGTCAGGCAGTGTACAAATATTATCCTACTTAATCTTCATAACGACCCTGTGAGATAGGTTTTATACCCACTTTAAATGAGGAAACAGAGTAAGGAAGTAACATTGCTATCACTATCCAGCTAGTAAATTCTAGAATTTAAATATGTATCTTTGGGATTCTAAAGGCCAGTGATGCTCTATTTCTATATAGAAGGCTTAGGAGTGACAATCTGGCTAGAAGTAGGGGGCAGTATGTGGAACTTGTCTTAAAGCTGTATTTCCTTGGATTGTGTAAGTAAGATGGCACCAATGATCCCTGATAATCATGCCTTTCTATAATTTCCTTCCATCTTGTATCAAAGTTGGTCTCTGTGACCAACAGAATATGGCACAAGTGATGCTGTGTCTCTTCTGACGCTAGATGACAAAAGGCACTATAGCCCTTGCCCCCTCCCCTGCCACCCTCTCTCTCTCAGATAACTCAGTCTGGGGGCAGCCAGCTGCCACATCACGAACAACCCTATGGAAAGGCCCTCAAGGCAGGGAAGTGAGGCCTCTGGCAGCAGTTATGTGAGTGAGCCTAGAAGAAACTCTCCCGTCCCCATCAAGCCTTCAGATAACTGCAGCCCCAAATAACAGGTTGATAGCAACCTCATCAGGGGTCCTTATCCAGAATCACCCAGTTAAGCTGCTCCCAAATTCCTCGCCCTCAGAAAGTAGGATAATAAATGGTTGCTATGTAAAGCCACTAAATTTGGTATGGAGCAATAGAAAACTAACACAGACTGTATGCTTATTTAGGATGGCTTGAAGAGGCAGGCTGGTGGAAACAGAGGGGATAAGGTTAAAACCCCTACCCCCTAATCCTTTGTGTCAAAGTCATTGCTGAATGCCAACCTCTGATAACTATGCCAACGATATGAATTTTAAGGGTCTTAACAAAAAACTATAAACAACAACAAAAGCCTCAAAACCCAACCAAACAAAAACAAAACAGAATATAATAGAAAACAGAGTATAACAGTTCCTTAGCAAGAAATGCATGTTGCAGCAAAACTTTTTTTTCCAAATTGCAACAAATGTTTTTGTTTTTACATAAGGTATGGGTTGGGATATAAAATCCCTATTTTTATGGTGCCCCATGGTTTACAAAAAGTTTGTAAAATGCTGCACTACACCCTATATCACTCTGCCTCTCCTGATGGCTTCTTTAGCTCACAATGGTTGGAGTGCAGACTCAGGCTTTTAGCTAACCCAACTTGCACATTATCTCCAGAGACATTGACTGTGCTTAGCCACTAACCATTTACCAGAGTATAACCATAATTAACTGTTAAAAAAAAAAAAAAAGCTCTTCAGATGTCAACACTAGCTAAGGACTAGGTGACAAGTATGCAAGAGAGATGGGACCTTCATATTTTGCAACTTTGGGAGGTTAGTATGAGTCCTAAGAATTATACCGTTTTAAATGTAGAAGTCTGCTAGGTGAGGGATACCCACACTAAACATTTGTCTTCTCATAAAGTGCCAATTAAAAATGTCCAGTGGTATGGGGTGCCTGAGTGGCTCCAATGGTCAGGTGTCAGACTTCAGCTCAGGTCGTGATCTCATGGTTCGTGGGTTCAAGACCCATGTCGGGCTCTATGCTGACAGCTCGGAGCCTGGAGCCTGCTTCAGATTCTGTGTCTTCCTCTCTCTGCCCCTCCCACACTCGTGCTTTGTCTCTCTCTATCTCAAAAATAAATAAACATTAAAAACAATGTCCAGTGGTATCAATTCATTGCAATATGAAGAATCAGATATTATTTCAGTCTAGTCCTAAGACTATTAGCTTCTTAAACTACTATTGAAAGTTAAGCTCCTTTTCCTTCTAGAGAGGATCTCAATTTTTGGCTTTCCTGCTTGACTGGTTTCCTTCCAAGCTATGTGAGAAAGATCCTAATTTTTGCTTCTTTTCTCTTGACCTCATTCATTTCCATCCCCCAGCCTTCTATCTCCACCTACAGTTTCAGGGATATTTTTTGGCTTTAGCAACTCTTCCTAAGGATCATAGTTAGGAGGGGATGTGCAGATGAAATATGGCCATTAATAATGGCATTTATTTAGTCATATTATCCAAAATATAAACTACTCTGTGGCATAAGCTCTTTGGGAGTTTGTTACTACCTTTAAAATGGTTCATTTAATTTTCCAAATTCTTACCATGCTCTTTGAGAAGTGATCAGATTATGAATACATCTTGAAGCTAGAGTGAACAGGATTTCCTAAAAGACTAGGTGTGGGATATGAGAGACTCCCAGGTTTTGGCCTGAGCAAAAAATGATGAGTTTTTGAGGTTAAGTGCGGGGGCGGGGGGGGGGGGGGGGAAGAGGGCTGGAGCCAATGACCAAGAAAGAATTCTTGAAAACGTCTTCAGTGCAAAAGGTGATGTTATTAAAGCACAGGGACAGGACCCATAGGCAGAAAGACCTGCACTGGGGTTGTGAAGAATGGCTGGTTTTATACTATTGAGTTGGGGACGTAAAGTCAAAAGGGAGGCCTCCAGAGGGACTTTGATATGCTAAAGAGGACTCCTAAGATACCTGAGGCCTTGCTATTGTCAAGCTTTGTTTTCCCTCTACTAAGGCATTAACATTAGGATGGTAGGGGGGTTCCAGGAGAAATGCTACACTCTGTATTTGCCCTAAGTATTTGTCAATGGGCTGCCGGTTATAAGGATATTCAATTTTACCTGCCATTTTCTTCTTGCCTTTGTTTCCCATATCACTATTGACGGGTGATGCCGGGGCTCCAGGAAGCAGAGTTTATAGGTTTCTGGAGATTAGTCTATTGACAAGATTGCCTTTTTCTTATAATTTACCAAGACATCTGTAAACTGATGGAGACCCATGTCCTATATGACTGTGATCTCTGTCAGTTAGTCATTTGTTTTCTTTCCTCTCCTTTGTCCTAGGGTAGCCAGGAGTGCCTGAGGAATATCACACGTGCCCCACCTCGGGGGTGTGTGTGGTGTGTGCTAGTCTGTATTTTGCCCTCAGCCTGCCTCAAGCTCCCTCATCACTAGGAGGATGGAACTGCTATCAACTGAGATGGGAAAGCCTGTGGGTAATGCAGGTTGGTGGCATAAGGTGAGAAGGACTGGGAGTTTTGTCTTGGACATGTTATATTTATGTCATATACTTTTAGGCAACCAGGTGAATAGGTCTACTAGCAGTGAAAATTGACATTGGAGTTTATGAGAGAGTCTTGACTGGAGACATGAATTGAAAGTCATGGATACATAGACAGTATTTAAAGCCACTAGCTCTCCAAGGAACTGAGTGTAGACAAAAAGAAGTAAAGAACTGAGCTCGAAATTAAAAGTTGAAGAAAAGGTAAAATGAAGGAAGAATGAGAATTAGCAGCTACCGAGGTAGGAGAACAAAGTGTGGCATCCTAGCAGCAAGTGAACAAAGTGCACTTAGAAGGAGAGAGTTATTTATCATTGAGTCAAGTGCTATGAAGAGATCAAGTAAAATTAAGCCTGAAAACTGGTTCGTAAATTTAGTTTAGGAGGTCATTGCTGAACTTGACGAGAGCAATTTTGATGGAATGGTGGGGATAAAGCCTCCTCTCGGATGGATTTGAGAAAGAGTAAGAGGAGAGAAAATGGGGATGAGTCATGACAAACTCACCTGAGACATTTTTCTGCAAAGGGAAACAAAAAAATGAAGCAGTAACTGCAGAGAAATTGAGGTCAAGAGAAGTTTTTGTTTTCTGGGTTTTTTTTTTTTTTTTTTTTACTGCACAAAAAACAATTCTTTTATCTAGGTCTTCACAAAGACCTATTCAAAGCCTTGAGTTAATTCATGGCATATTCCAGTAAGAATGGGTGGCTTTGATGGTTTTCCTAACCACTTGTGTGGCTTCTAATTTGACTTCATTTGTGCATGAAATGGTTAATAATAACTGTAAAGATTTAGAAAGAAGAGAATCAATTACCTTGGTAGTCAGAAAACTCAACCAGGGCTGAACTCTTCTCTGGGAAAAGCTGTGCATTGGTTACTCCTTCTCCTCCATTTGTGGGGTTTTCCAAGAAAATTGTTATGTAATTTTATCAACATGAGGTGGCAGATTTTCAACCCTAATGGTTCTTATCACTTCCAGAAGTCTTGGGAAAATCTGAAATTGCTGAATTCTATAGTGTCTGACACAAACCTTAACAAATGCCTTGTCATCTACAAATAAAAATCAGTTTATTGGTACTATAATCTCATTTCATGGCAAAAGAAAACAGATTTTAAATAGTAACTTGATTTAGAGGCCATAACTAAGAATTAAAATTTAGATACTATATTTCTACATAAAGTTAAATTTCACAGTATCAACTTCAACCTATCCCACGTTGCTTACCGAGAATGCATGAGTGCACACTGGCCTCCACTTAAGACCATTTTGGGAACATGTATCAACAGCTATCTCTCTAAATGAAATCAAGTATGTGCAGCCATTGTGTAAGCTGATAATAATAATGATTATAATATGATATTGTTTCCTCACTCTAATTTCTCTCTGCCCCCCCCCCCCCCAATTTCACCATATCTTGGTCTCTATTTGGACATGTCATTGTCATAAAAATAAATTTGTTTATGCCCATAGGAAATTTGAGGGCATAGTCACAGTGGTTCAGAAAATACACTCAGGGGGTGCCTGGATGACTCAGTCAGTTGCGTGTCCAACTCTTGATTTTGGCTCAGGTCATGATCCCAGTGTCATGGGATCGAGCCCTATGTCAGGCTCTGTGCTGAGCATGGAGCCTACTTGGAATTCCCTCTCTCTCTCTTTCTCACTCTCTCTCTCCTTCTGCCCCTCTCCCCTGTTCATGGTCTCTCTCTAAAGTAAAAAAAGAAAAGAAAAAAAATACACTCAGAAGTCAGAAATGTTACTAGCAGTGCGACTGTGACCAAATCATTTAATTCTCTCTAAACCTAGATTTCTTTATCTGTAAAATGGCGGTAATAACAGTACGTATCTCATAGTGCTATATGTTTTAAGAAGAAGCAAGTAAAAATTTAGCACAGTGCTTAGCATAGAGCAAAGCACTTGATAAATGCTAGTTTTTAGGAGTACCGGAAATAGTAATACATAATCCTTTGCAATTGTCTTACTGGGAGTTAGAAAGAGCACAACTTTTAAACAAAACCCACTGTGAGATGTCTAGAATCTCAAAGTAGGATACAAGCACAATTCGCAAATGAAAGGTTAAAAGATATTGTCTGTCTTACCAGTATTTTTGTGAAAACTCATGACAGCAACTTTAATATTGGGTATTATTTCCACCCTGAAGTCACCATTGGCTTCTGACCGGCCACTAATCAACTCCACAAGCAAGGAGAGCACATTCTCAGGCATGGTGTCTTAGATATTGTGAAATGCAATCAAAATGGAGGCTTGTAAAGGGTATTTTGAAAACTCCTCTATTTCATCCTCTTCCATTTCATCCATTTTATCCACTCTTCTGAAAAGTATTACTTTTATACTGAGGTCTTCCAACTTAGCAATTTTTAAGGAGACAGAAATGTTTAAGATGTTAGAAAGGCTTTGGCCTTTATATTACTTTCTGATGTTTCGGAAGAAAATAGATTTCACTCATTGCCTTATAGGAAGGAAGGAAGGAAGGAAGGAAGGAAGGAAGGAAGGAAGGAAGGAAGGAAGGAAAGAAAGAGAAAGGAAGACAGGAAGGAAGGAAGGAGGAAATAAAGGAAAAGAAAATAGTAACTCTGGCTAAATGATCATATAAAATTAAATATTATTCTTTGTAAGGTCAGATCTTCTCACCAAATCACAAGGAAAAAAACCCACACAAACATGACAATAAATGATGGTGCTCATCCACTGACAAAAATTACTAGAGCTATAACTTGTTACTGAAAAGAAAGAAGTTTCTGTTACTGCATAATGAAAGGGCAATCTACAGATAACCAAAGTACAAAAATACTACATATTCACAAATAAGACTGGGTATGGGGTAGACATTTATGGGGAGAATAGAGACTATTGCTTTCATTTTTCACCGTTTTTAACCCTTGAAAGAGAAATAAAGGAACTTTAAACATGATAAAGAGGCTTACTCTGAACTCAGAAGTTAACAGTATTCACAGTGAAGAAACATGACAGTCACTCTCCTTAGAAATGTGAAAACCAAAATAAAACAAAAACTAAAAATGTGCTCCGTTACCACTTCTATTTTTGATATATTTTTCGGAACTCTTCCTGGTCATCAAAATAAGGTAGTGAAAAGAAATGAGGATAAATATAGAAAGGAAAAGATATCCAAAACAGACATTCTTTATAAATACTACAACCACATATTATGAAAAAAATTTAAAATCATCAACACCATGAAGACAATGAAAAGACAATCCATAAAATGGGAAAAAATATTTGTAAATCAGAGTTGATAAGGGACTCGTATCTAGAATATATAAAGAACTCTTACAACTCAATAATAAAAAAGCAAATAATCCAATTTAAAAATAGGCAAAGGATTTGAACAGATACCTCTCCAAGAAAGATATATATATGGCCAATAAAGACATAATAAAATGTTCAATCATTAGTCATTAAGAAAATGCAAATCAAAACTGCAATGAGGTACTACTCCACACCCACTAGAATAACTAAAATTTAAAAAGACAGACAATAACAAATGTTGGCAAGGATGTGAAGGAAATGGAACCCTCATACCTTGACATACCCTCATACCGTGGGACTATAAAATGATACAATCACTTAGGAAAATACTTTTGCAGTTCCTCGAAAAGTTGGAATTACCTTATGACCCAGACCTTTTACTCCCAGATAAGAATATACCCAAAAGAGGGGCACCTGGGTGGCTCAGTCGGTTAAGCGTCCGACTTTGGCTCAAGTCATGATCTCATGGTCCGTGAGTTCAAGCCCCGTGTCGGGCTCTGTGCTGACAGCTCAGAGCCTGGAGCCTGTTTCGGATTCTGTGTCTCTCTCTCTCTCTCTGACCCTCCCCTGTTCATGCTGTCTCTCTCTGTCTCAAAAATAAACAAACATTTAAAAAAATTAAAAAAAAAAAAAAAAAAAAGAATATACCCAAGACATGAAACCTATGCCCACACAAAAACTGTTCACAAATGCTACGGAGAGAATGTGTGCCCCCAAAATTCAGGTGTTAAAAATCCTAAATCCTCGGGGCACCTGGGTGGCTCAGTTGGTTAATCGTTCGACTTCAGCTCAGGTCATGATCTCACAGTCTGCGAGTTTGAGCCCTGCATCAGGCTCTGTACTGACAGCTCAGAGCCTGGAGCCTGCTTTGGATTCTCTGTCTCCCTCTCTCTCTGCCCCTCCCCTGCTCATGCTCTGTCTCTCTGTGTCTCAAAAATAAATACAAACATTAAAAAAAATTTTAAAGATACCAACATGATAAATTATAAAATTTGACAAATGAAAGCAAATATAACTTAAAAAACAAGATAATACCAAATGAAATGATAAGGGACTTTGGCCTGCTACACTTTAAAATGCATCTTTCCACAGCCTGGAACAAAATATTTGCAAAAGACAGAACTGATTTAAAAAAAAAGCTGTTATCCAAAAATATAAAGAACTCTTACAATTCAACAATAAGAAAACAACCTGATTTTAAAATGGGCAAATATTACCATCCAACAGTGTACCACTGAACATTTTAGGTAAATAATACTCCTCAAATAGCAATCAATAGCCTCTGCCAGTGATGAGTGATTTACCTTGTCTACGATCCTAGTCGCCTTCTTCTCTTCTAGGAGTAATTAATCTGAGTGTGACAACTTGGTTTAGGCCAGAACACTAAGACATTAAATCTAATGGACTTAATTAAAATAAGATTTCGACTCATCATCAGGGAAATACAAATCAAAACCACAATGAGATACCACCTTACACCTGTCAGAATGGCTAACATTAACAACTCAGCCAACAACAGATGTTGGCAGGGATGCGGAGAAAGAGGATCTCTTTTACATTGCTGGTGGGAATGCAAGCTGGTGCAGCCATTCTGGAAAACAGTATGGAGGTTTCTCAAAAAACTAAAAATAGAACTACCCTATGACCCAGCAATTGCACTACTAGGCATTTATCCAAGGGATACAGGTGTGCTGTTTCGAAAGGACACATGCACCCCCATGTTTATAGCAGCACTATTAACAATAGCCACAGTATGGAAAGAGCCCATTCATCAATGGATGAATGGATAAAGAAGATGTACTATATATATATATATATATATATATATATATACTCTCTCTCTCTCTCTCTCTATATATATATATATAATGGAGTATTACTCGGCAATCAAAAAGAATGAAATCTTGCCATTTGCAACTATGTGGATAGAACTGGAGGGTATTATGCTAAGTGAAATTAGTCAGTCAGAGAAAGACAAAAATCATATGACTTCACTCATATGAGGACTTTAGGAGACAAAACAGATGAACATAAGGGAAGGGGAACAAAAATAATATAAAACAGGGAGGGGGACAAAACATAAGAGACTCATAAATATGGAGAACAAACTGAGGGTTACTGGAGGGGTTGTGGAAGGGGGGATGGGCTAAGTGGGTAAGGGGCACTAAGGAATCTACTCCTGAAATCATTTTTGCACTATATGCTAATTAATTTGGATGTAAATTAAAAAAAAATAAAAAATAAAATAAAAAAATAATAATATTATGGGGGAAAAAAAGAATAGATGATGTTACAGGAAGTATACCAGAAATTCCGGATATAGTAACTTTATTCATAACTGCCAAAACTTCGAGGGAACTAAGATGTTCTTCTACAATAGGTAAATGGATAAATAAACATTGGTACATCCAGACAATGGAATATTATTCAGTGCTAAAAATAAATGAGCTCTCAAGCCATGAAAAACATGGAGGAAACTTAAATGTATATTACTATGTGAAACAAGCCAAATCTGAAAAGGCTAACAAATGATTCCAACTAAATAACGTTTTGGAAAAGGCAAAACTATGGAAACAGTAAAAAAAAAAAAAAAAAAAAAAAAGGCAGTGGGTACTGGAGATTAGAGGAGAGGGAAAGATGAATAGCAGAGTACAGAAGCTTTTTAAGGCAGTGAAACTATTTTGTATGGTACCATAATGGTGGATATATGTTACTAAATATTTGTCAAAAATCAGAGAATGTAGTGTACCAAGAGTAAACTCTAATGTAAACTATGAACTTTGAGTGATAATAACATGTTAATGTAGACTCACCAATTGTAACAAGTGTACCACTCTGGTGTGAGATGTTGATAGTGGGGGAAATTGAGGGGGGCCAGGTGGTATATGGGAACTTTCTGTATCCTCTGCCCAATTTTTAAAAATGTATCTTTAAGTAGTAATTATAAAGCTAAACAGTTCTAAATTAAGAACAGATGATGTGATGCAGGCAAAAATCTCTTTGATCTTGGCTGCAGCAACTTCTTACTCAACACGTCTCTGGAGGCAAGGGAAACAAAAGCAAAAATGAACTACTGGGACCTCATCAAAATAAAACACTTCTGCACAGTGAAGGAAACAATCAGAAAAACTAAGGCAACCAACAGAATGGGAGAAGATATTTGCAAATGACATATCAGATAAAGGGTTAGTATCCAAAATCTACAAAGAATTTATCAAACTCAACACCCAAAAAACAAATAATCCAGTGAAGAAATGGGCAAAAGACATGAATAGACACTTCTCCAAAGAAGACATCCAGATGGCCAACTGACACATGAAAAAATGCTCAACATCGCTCATCATCAGGGAAATACAAATCAAAACCACAATGAGATACCACCTTACACCTGTCAGAATGGCTAACATTAACAACTCAGCCAACAACAGATGTTGGCAGGGATGCGGAGAAAGAGGATCTCTTTTACATTGCTGGTGGGAATGCAAGCTGGTGCAGCCATTCTGGAAACCAGTATGGAGGTTCCTCAAAAAACTAAAAATAGAACTACCCTACAACCCAGCAATTGCACTACTAGGTATTTACCCATGGGATACAGGTGTGCTGTTTCGAAGGGACACTTGCACCCCCATGTTTATAGCAGCACTATCAATAATAGCCAAAGTATGGAAAGAGCCCAAATGTCCATCAATGGATGAATGGATAAAGAAGATGTGGTATATATATACAATGGAGTATTACTTGGCAATCAAAAAGAATGAAATCTTGCCAGTGCAACTATGTGAATGGAACTGGAGGGTATTATGTTAAGTGAAATTAGTTAGTCAGAGAAAGAACAACACATGTACCGGGCGCCTGCATGGCTCAGTCAGTTGAACATCAAACATCGGCTCAGGTCATGATCTCACAGTTCATGAGTTGGAGCCTCGCGTTGGGCTCAGTGCTGGCAGCTTGAAGCCTGGAGCCTGCTTCAGATTCTGTGTCTCCCTCTCTCTCTGCCCCTCCCCCACTCACACTCTGTCTCTCTCTCTCTCTCTCTCTCTCAAAAATAAGTGTTGAAAAAATTTAACACAATTTTTTAAATGTTAATTTTAAACACTCCAAAAGTAATAGAATAAAGGTTCTATACTTATATATTTCTATAAATATATAATATATAAATATATATCTATAATCTATAATGTAATATCTATATATAATGTGATATCTGTAATCTATAATCTATAATATTATTAATTTCTATATAGTTTATATATTTATATATTTATAAATGCTTGTAAATATAAGAACACTTATTCTACATCATTTGGAGTGACAAACAAATAGATTCATTAAGGGGAATTAATAATCCTAAGCATGTGTACAGCTAATAATAGATTTTTAAAATATATGAAGCCCAGGGGCGCCTGGGTGGCGCAGTCGGTTAAGTATCCGACTTCAGCCAGGTCACGATCTCGCGGTCCGTGAGTTCGAACCCCGCGTCGGGCTCTGGGCTGATGGCTCAGAGCCTGGAGCCTGTTTCCGATTCTGTGTCTCCCTCTCTCTCTGCCCCTCCCCCGTTCATGCTTTGTCTCTCTCTGTCCCAAAAATAAATAAACGTTGAAAAAAAAATTAAAAAAAATAAAATATATGAAGCCCAAACTGATAGAACTCCATGGAGAAATAAATCTGTAATTATACTTGGGGATTTCAGCATCCTTTCTCAATTACTGATAGTACAACTAGTCATAACATAAGTAAGGATATGAGGACTTGAACAACATTTTCAACCAACCTAATCTAACTGACATCAATAGAACACTTAGCCCAACGACCACAGAATTTATCAAGATAACCATATTCTGTCTAGAAAACAAATCTCAGTATATAAATTTAAAAGGATTCAAATAACACAAGCATGTTCTCTAACCACTGTGAAATTAAATTAGAAAGCAATAGCAAATTAGTGATAATTCCAGCTATGTGGATGAAAATCAACTGCCTTATGTTAAGTGGAAGAAGCAAGGCTCAAAAGACTATGTGCTGTATGGTTCCACTTACATGACATTCTGGAACTATCAGCACCAAAATCTGACCAGCGTTTGCCAGGGACTCACCTTGAGTGAGCTTGATTCCAAAGGAACTGGTGGGAATTTTCGGGGGTGATGAAACTCTTTTTTCTATCTTTCTGTCTTTGTATCTTTTATATCTTGTGGTTGCCACACGATTGTGTACATTTGTCAAAAAACAGACTGTATACTAAAAATTATAAATTTGCTGTATATAAATTGTACCTCAATTTTAAAAATGAAAGGATGTCAATAGCATTCATATACACAAATTGAAGATATAATGAATGAAAAATCGCATTTACAATAGCAAAAAAAAAAAAAGATAAAGTATTTAGGAACAAACTTAACAAATATTCTATGTAAAAAAACTATACACACTCTTTAAAGACACAAAAGTAAACCCAAACAAATGAAATGATATCCTTTGTTCTTGATTAGAACATCTCAACACTATCTCAAGATGTCAGTTGTCTGTAATTTATAAGCTTAATGCAAATCCAGTACAAATCCCAGTGAGCTTTTTTTTGACACTGACCATAAATCAGAAGTCAACCCTAAAGTTTATAAGATAAGCACATAAGAATAGCTAGGAAAACAGCCGGAAGGAAGAGCTCTTAGGGGAGCTAGCCCTGATATTAAAATATACAACAAAGCCTCTCTGCAGCAGATGCATAAACATGTCAATGGAATAAAAAAGAAGTTCTAGAAACAGCCAAAGTACGTATAAAAATCTGGTATATGATAAATGTTGTATCTCAAGTTACTGAAGCAGTGCTAATCTTTTTAATAAATAGTGCTGGGACAAGTGGACACCCATTTGGGAAAAAGGTAAAAGTTTTATCCATTCCTCAAATCATAAACAAGAATAAACTCCAAATGTATCAAAGATCTAAACGTAAAAAAATAAAGCATTACAAATAAAATGCGTGACTATAACCTGGGCGATGAGGAAAGCTTTTAAAATATGCCCCAAATTCCAAATGCAATAAAATAAAAGATTCGTAAATTTTCCTATAAAAATAAAAACCGTTTGCATGGGGGGGGGAGGGGAAGCCACCATAAGCAAACTCAGAAGACAAATGACAAACTTAAGGTGATAGTCATAACATTATATTAGTGATAACATTATTATCACAGATAAAAGATTAATATCCCTGATTTATAAGGAACTTTTGAAATTTGAAAGCAAAGAGACCAAAGATTCCCAGGAAAATGATGCCCGACACTCTACTCTCTTCCGAAACAAGTCGCGGCGGTAAGCTCCTCCCTAGGAAGAGAGGGTTCGAAGGCCGAGCAGTCTCCGCGACGCCTGGTGCTGCTGTGTTGCGCGCCGCCCTCCGCACCCCCTCCCGTGGCGCCCCTCACCATCCTCCCGGAGGAAGGGGGCCAGGAAGCGGGTCGGGCTGCCGGGCTCCCGGCGACCTCGGCCTCCCGGCCTCCCGATCGCTTGGGCTCTGTTCGCACAGCCACAAGTTGGTGTGCAAGTTCTTCGCGTGTCCGGGCCCAGAGAAGCACGGCGCAGCTCTCCCCAGCTTTGCCGGTCCACTGTCACCGCCCCGGACCCACCCAACCGGCGTGTGCCTTTTCTTTCACTTTCTTTTCTGTGAAAAGCACTTCTGCCTTCCTTGTGGTCTTGAGGTTGCAAACAGCTGCCTAAAGATTATATCATCCATTGGGGACAGACATTGTTGTCACAAATTTGGTGGCCAGATTCTGAGCTCTGCGATTGGTCAGGTGTGGAACCCCAGTCGACTGCATCTGTTAACAGTGGGCATAGCTACTTTATATTATCATGGCGATTAAATGAGGCAAAGTATGAAATACTCTTCGAATTTCTTTGCATTAGAAAGAAATGTAGGTCTGTCATAAAAGCAAAGTATCTGTAAAGGTGAACTTTCCACCTGGCTGCCTCAGTCCGTGGAGCATACCAGTCTTGATCTCAGGGTCTGGAGTTCAAGCCACAAATTGGGTAGGAAGCCTACTTGGAAAAAAAAAAAAAAAAAAAAAAAAGGAAAGAAAGGAAGAAAGAAAGAAAAGAAAACATTAAAGGTGAGCTTTCCAAAAGGGGTTCGGGCCACATGTATACTCAAAATGGGTAATCGAAGAGAGTTTAATAAAGTAATTACCTATATAGGTGGAGGCAAAGGGTTAAGAGAAATCGGTGAGAAATGTTGAAGCAACCTCACCCTCCCCTTAACATCTAGACTGAAGGGACAAGGGAGGAGTGTGTTCTACACCTGTTACAGGAACCCAAGTTCGACTGCCCTTGGTTAGAAAGGCCAATACACAAGAGAGGAGTTTTGACTGAAAAGGAATATAAGCTTTATTCAGGAGGCTGACCACCTGGGGAGAAGGCAGACTCTTGTCTGAAAACCTACTTCAAGGTTTCTGCCTGGCTGATAGATTTTTACAGGAACTTTAGGGAAGTTAATCAGTAAAAGGAGAGCACAGTGGTCTGTAGTCTGTAGCAATTCTTATTTTATTTTATTTTATTTTATTTTATTTTATTTTATTTTATTTTATTTTTATTTATTTTTGAGAGAGAGCACGAGTGGAGGGAAGGGCAGAGAGAGAGAGAGAGAAGGGCAAAGAGGATCCAAAGGGGGCTCCATGCTGACAGCAGAGAGCCTGATGCAGGGCTGGAACTCAGGAACCATGAGATCATGACTTGAGCCGAAGTTGGAAGCTTGTGGGACTCAACCATCCAGGTGCCCCTGTAACACTTCTTGGTTGCATGCAGACTCAGTGGTGCCAGCTACAGAAGTTCTCATGGTGGTTGTGTTTTGGTGTGGGGGCTGGGTTGTGCAAGAGGGTTTGGTTCCGGTCTTTCTAGGAAACAATGCATGATCTATAGATATACCAAGAAAGATTTAGTTAATCAATCCACACGGGCTAAATGTACTTGCTAAAACTTAGACTGCTAAGTTGGCTGGAGGGGCAGAGGCAACGGCTTCAAACCTGGTAAGAGCCATATACCTACCGGAGAGAGCCATTCCAGGGGAGCCATGGCTGCTTTCCAGAGACAGCAAGGGAAATAAGTCCCCCAACCACTAGCTTCCCCTACCTTCCTATCTCTTTCTGGTACTTACCATTGTTGAACCTAACCAACAATCAGGACACAGAATGGAGTTGATGCAGTCCCAAGGTGGTGGATTTTGATAGCACATCTGTATTAATACAGACAGGTATAAAGTATTAGGAACACAAGGAAATAGGGGATTTGTAATTTGAAGACAAGTTTGGAGGAAAGTGTTACGGAACCAGGCCGGAATGCTGGCAGAAAAACCAAGCGGCACTCGGGGATCTTGGTGGATCCGAGATTTATTTAACACTGGCGGGCTCAGAGGAGACCGTTTCTCCAGAGATCTGAGCTCCGAATGAAGGGGGGAAGGGTAATTTATAGTTGTCAGCTTCCATATCTATGGCGAGTTTTCGCGCATGGCAAACAGGGCAAGAAGAACCTGGAAGAGGGGTCTCTAAGCTAGAGACCAGACCTTGTTTTAGTCCCATAGGCCATCTTATGGTGTAAAACTTTATTCATTTTCCCAACATTCCCCCCTTTGCTGCCTCTTTAAAAATCTTTTATTAGGCATCATTTTTTAGCTCTAGCGGTTGGTACCCTCGGAGGGCTAAGATACATGCTGCAGTTTGGCGAGCAACAATGTTTTAAGTAAAACGTACCAGAGTATTTAGTATACAGGGGCCGATGGTCACAAGTAAAATTATGGAAAGGAGGGGCCCTGCCAGGGCAGAGAGCCAGGATGCCCAGTCTGTGAGATCCTATCCTCTCCATTGACTGATACTTTCCTGTTGTCTACGTTGAATTCTTCCCTTGAGTTCTTTAACCTTAGTCCTGACTATTCCTGATTGGCTTACAAAATAGCAACATTCCTCCCCCAGGAAGATACAAGTCCCTCCTTTTTCTGAAGTGAGGAGATCGAGGGCTCGCCTATTTTGGAGGGACACTGCTGCCAGGGAGTTTATTTGGCTTTGTCAGGTTACCAGGGAGTCTGCCATCCGTTCCACGTCCAGCTTGTTGGTGCAGTCTCTCTCAGTCCAACAGCAAGAAGCAAGATCAGTGCTATGACACCAGTAAGGGGCAAGGGCTGGCAGAGTTGCATCCGAATCCCTGGGCTCAGTCCACACGTTGATTCCTCAAGCTTCTGCCGTGCACAGGCCAGCCAGCTTCTGGGGTGTGGCTGGAGCAGGGCTGGAGATCTCAGGGTCCAGTGTCTTTTTGAGGGTCAGTTTAAGCAGGTTGATTGGATCTGGATCACTTCTCCAGGTTGTGGATTCCCCTGAGTTGGCCTTCTTAACTATGGAGTGATGGACCCATGGGGTGATACCTGAAACTGAATCCTCTATTTGGTTGTATATCTGTAAAGTCCACCTCCAAGTCTTCGAAAGGTGCGGGTTTCTGATAACTGTTAGATCAGGTTTAGGGAAGATATGGTTTGCATATTTAGAGATCCATCCTGTTTTCTAGTTGTTTAAATAATCATATGCCCATGGGGTCTTATTATTATCCCCACAGAATAACAAGCACAGATTGTCTATACATGAAATACTGTAACAATTTTTCTGAAATTTACCTCAAGTTGTCTAGTTTAGGCAAACAACAAACATTTAAAGACAATCATAACTAGAATTTAATATCCATAATGGTGCATTGTTGAAACATAGTTTTCTCTCTAAAAACCCCCCTTTCCAGAGATAGTCAAATTGAGACCAATGCATTTGTAGAACAAGTCCAGTCTTAACAAACCTGGCCTAATTATTTACATAAGCCCAGCAAGAATAGCCATTTATCATGAGGATCTTTTAAAGTTTGCTTTTCTGGAACCTTTTATAAAGAATCTCCAGGTTGAACTTTTAGTAGCCTCTCCAGGCCAGAAACCAAGCCAAATACCTGCCATCAGACAGGCCTGCAATACCTATAGAATTGGGCGAATTCCTCTTCATGAGGTCCCCAAGATATCCTGAGGTTCCTGCACCTGCCAGGAAGTGACCTTCTTTACTCACCTGGTGAAGCCGCTGGGAACTCTGTAAGCAAGGTATCAGGTCAACACTTCCAAGGGGCTTTATGGCTCCATGTTTCATAAAGCCAACCATAGTTCCTTAAACCTGTCTGGTCATATCTGAGTCTATGAATGTCACTCTCAAATATGACATTCCAGTCAAAGCCTTGGTAAAATAACCAGTATTTCCAATGGTGACCTGTTACAAGATGAACAGATTCTTATTGAACTTATGCAAACAATTGTAATTGCCATGAAAGAAAGAATACTCACTGAGAGTTTTTGAATTTCAGGGGAGTTATGTAGAGAGAAAAGATAAATTCTTCAGCTTACAAATGAATACTTTATGACATTTCTGTATATCATAGATTTCTTAAGAGAAAGTTTCCTTAATCTGGAAGAGCAAACATTAGACAACCAGCAATATTTTCAACAAGAATCACAAAACTATAATCTTCCTTAGTTCATTTAATCCTATGTTCCTAATTCTTGTTCAATTTGAATTCAGCTTTTTAGTTCTGGAAATTCTTACCCATTTTAGTATTAATCTTAAAGATGTCGAATACCTGTATTTGTCCCCAAATTCCTTTTTATAAATCTCGTTGAAGAAGAAACACATTTTGTGAGAGAATACAAACAATTATAAATGACAAAATTTCGGGGCTCCTGGGTGTCTTGGTCAGTTAAGCGTCTGACTTTGGCTCAGGTCATGATCTTGTAGTTCGTGAGTTTGAGCCCTGCATTGGGCTCTGTGCTGACAACTCAGAGCCTGGAGCCTGCTTCAGATTCTGTGTCTCCCCCCTCTCTCCCCCTCTCCCCTGCTTGCGCTCTGTCTCTATCTCTCAAGAATAAACAAACTTAAAAAAAAATTTTTTTAAATAAAATAAAATAAATGACAAAATCTCAGACATAGACATTGTTAAAGATCTGATGAGAGTTCATTATGATGCAATTGACAAAGAAATTCGGTTATTTCTGTGACACATAACATTGCAAGTAATCAGAATATTAAGTGATGGCCTTATACCAAAACATTAAATAACTTTAGGACTTGAATATATATTTGGGCAGTTACAACATTTACCTGTGCAATACAACCTAAGGTTTACCATTGTATGACAGTGCTTTTCCAAGTAACTTAGCATCCCAAATAAAAGGGCCTAATTGGTAAAAAAAAAAAAAAAAAAAAAAAAAAAAAGACTTCATTACCATTTAAATCCTGGGAAGTTTGTTAAAACCTTAGGAAGTTATAAGTACATCCCAAATAGGATTACAGATCATTACAAATCTTAAAACTTTATTTATTCAATCAAGGTGAAAATAAAAGATCCTAATGGTGAATGTATAGCATTATATAGTTGTTACCAAAACCTAGATCCTTTAACATTGAGAAGTTTTAACTAAGTAATCAAAGACCTGATAAAGATACAACCTAAAACTTTGGTTTTCCTGGAAGACAAACCTTTGTTTGCATTGTCTTATCAAGAACAGATCAACAGTCCAAGAAAACTTTGTAATTTGAGCAGAGAGAAAAGCAGCATTTCAACCTTATGCCAGTGTACTTGTAAAATTCCGTTCATCTCAACCTTAGTCCATCCTGAGCACACATAAAATTCCTTTCCAAAGATTTCCCTTCATGAACCTTCTACAACTTTGCTTTGCCTTCAAACTTTGTCCCAAAGCCATTTCTTTCCAAATAACCAGTCTCATTTAGGACAAAATTACTTTCTTCTACCCTCAACAAAAATGTATTTCCATTCCTTATATCTTTCTTACATACCTTCTACTTTCCTACATACAGGGTTGCTTTCTTTATTTCCATCAGTCTTAAGTACACTTAGCAGAATTTTAACTCTTAGGAAACCTTAGTCTCCAATTGAGGACTTAGTAACCAACCATCAGAATTTTTTTAGATGGTAAATTCATGAACCAATTAAGTACAAAGCATGTTTTCCAATAGGTTCAAATAGCCTTAATTTCTCTGCAACAAGAAGTTAAAAACACAAACCTATGTTCAGTAATCAAAGCTTTAGCAATTCATTCTATTTGGAAAAGACCTATATGTCCAAAGGGGTGCACTTTACTCTTTGACCTTGAGGATGGGAGGAGGAACCAATGGTGCCTGAGGCACTGAGGGGGATACAGGACCCAGTTATGTAGACCACATCCAAGTTGGTGCAGAAACAGCAGGGGGAGGGGAAGGCAGAAAAGGCAAGGTGCCAGTAGAAGGCAGAGAAGGGAAACCTAATTCAAAACCTTAACTCAGACAGAGGAGCAGACGCCATGTTTTTTCCACCAAAGTGGAAATACGGAGTCCACATCAGACAAGAGAAGACCGGGAATTTCCCCGAAACAAATGGAGTTTCAGCAACTGCTTGAGCTGCTCTACCAAATTAACTGAATCCAAGAAGAGGGTCATGGAGAACCAGAGATTTATAGCCCTTCAGTCAGAAGCACAGGTAACATCCTAGGCTTGCTTTTGGCATCTGAAAGTGGGGGGAAGTCCTGTGGGACTGAGCCCATAGTCTGGGGAATCTGATAATGTCTCTGGGTAGAGAATGTCTGAATTGAGTTGAGCTATAGGACACCCAGCTGGTGTCAGATAATTCCTTGTATGTATGGAGGGAAAACCCACACATGGAAATTGGGTGCAGAAGCTATCTTTAGAAAAACATCAAGTATCTTAAAAAAAATTTTTTTTTAATGTTTACTAACTTCTGAGAGAGAGAGAGAGAGAGAGAGAGAGAGAGAGAGAGAGAGAGCACGAGTAGGGGAGGGGCATATAGGCCTGAGGCAGGGCTCCAACCCACAAACCGCGAGGTCATGACCTGAACCAAAGCCGGACGCTTAACCGACTCAGCCACCCAGGTGCCCCAAAACATCAAATATCTTAATACTATTTTCAATTCTTTCCTAAGGGAAAAGAAAAAAGGAGTAGGGAAATAACACAATTTGTTCCTAATATGTGTATAACTATATTTATTTATTTGTTTGTTTGTTTTGAGAGAGAGAAAAAAACAGCGGGGGAGGGGATGGGGGGGGTGGGACAGAGGATCTGAAGTGGGCTCCATGCTGACAGCAGAAATCCTGACACAGGATTCATGGCATGAATCGTGAGATCATGACCTGAGCTGAAGTTGGAGGCTTAACTGACTCAGTCACCCAGGCACCCCGTATATAACTTTATTTAAAGCAGACACAAAAAAATAATGAAGCAGATACAGATGATAATACCGTCACAGAACAAGAGCGGTAATCCAAAGGCTCTCCAACCGCTGGCACCATGAAACTTGCCTTTGAGCACACATTGCAGTCAAAGATCCAGAACTTAGCAGGAACCAAACTTTTGCTTTTTTGAAGCAAATTTAGCCAAAAGATCTGTAGACACAAAACAATCCTAATAGTAAAAACTTGAATCATCAAAAACTAAATGTATAATCTGATTTTTTAAAAAAGACCTATCCCTTAACTCTCTGGACAAAGGAAAAGATTCTGGGTTTTTAAGTTCTTCATATAGGACCTCTTTGGAGGAAAGCTACTTTGGGCACTGTGCAGGAATCCACTTCTGAGAGAAGCCCAGAATCATGGGACTCCTCAGCTTGCCCAGTTGGAGCAGGGTAGCTCTGGGGTGCAGAAGCCTTGGTGCCAGACTACCTTCTTCAAATCCCAGAACTTCTACTTGTAAACGATGTGACCTTTGTCAAAGTACTTATCCTCTCTATGCATCAGTTTTCTCAGTTATAAAATGGGGATAGTAATAGTATTAGTCCCAGGTATAAAGCCCTTAAAAAGAGGATAAAATAAATCTATAATAAATATTAGCTAAGCTATTACCATCTGATTCTAAAAAATGTCTATGTGTGTGTATGTGTATCTTTAGGAAAAGAAAAAGACTTCATCCTTTTTGGAGAGGGGCTGGGACATGGATAACCAGATAATTTGCTAGTATAATTTTCTTCTGACTTGGAAAACCATTTAAAAGTGCATTTTGACATGTCATATATTAACAGCAGGCTCAACTTGCTTTGTCTCTGTCCAGAGATAGTACCAGGGAGAGAGATTTTAAGGAAGAAAACAGGACTTGGTGGGACTTAGTAAAAGAATGGAAAAACTATTATGGGGGCCACATAACTGAGAAAATGATAGTCTGTGGAAACTAAGGAAAGGTTATTTATCTGGAAGCAGGGTATACTTAAAAAGTATAGTGATATCCAGAGGAAAAAATGTTCAGAAACGTGTAGCATTAGTACGACAGGACAAATGCACCCCATGTGGCAGATTATTAAACTCAGGAAGGAGCAAGGACCAAGTTAGAGGACTGGTCAGAGTTCAGAGTTTAGAGGTTAAGTGTTCTGGAGTAAAGAAACTCAGTTTTCCACAACAGTAGTAAGGTCTCCAGATATGGCTTCCTTACTCCTGTCTCTGTCAAAGATTCAGGGAGCATATAACCCTCTGCTGGTTATTAGTAACCTGAGTCAGGCAGCAAAGCATTATGAGGCACCAACTGCATACCAGGCTCTGTACTGTGAAAAATAATAGACTTACTCCTTTGTTGCCCAATCTCTGCTTCTGGCCACTTTTTTGGCCATGAGAGAGGGAAGAAAATGTGTGTCTCTAATTTTCCATAACCAAAGCCCTTTCCTCTGCCACTCATACTAGGATTTTACTTTTAGGGTAAAGAGAAAACAAACAAACAAAAAAAACCCAAAAGGCTATGTCAGAGACAGCAGTAGAAAGAGGATCAATTGATAGCTACTATTTCAACTGAAGAACACAGATTATTTCAGACCCCCAGTACTCCACTCCCTACTCCCCAAAGAAGACACCAGAATGAGGCACAACACCTCTGCAGCGAAATCACATTGATTTTGGAGCTTTCTTTAATTTTTAATTTTTTTAATGTTTATTTTTGAGAGAGAAAGAAAGTACAGGGGAGGGAGGGGGGTGGGGCGGAGAGGATCTGAAGTGGGCTCCATGCTGACAACAGAGAGCCCAGTGTGGGGCTGGAGCTCATGAACTGTGAGATCACAACCTGAGCAGAAGTTGGATGCTCAACCAACTGAGCCGCCCAGGTGCCCCTGGAACTTTTATCTTCCATAAAAAGTAACACTCCAGAAATGACAGACTAGTAGATTCTTACTTCTAAACAGACCACTTCTTGAGATGAAAAAAAATTTAAAGATGTTTCTTCAACTGTGTCTTTTGAAAGCCTGGCTCAAGACATCCTTCCAGCAGTTTTCTTACTCAATTCCTTTATCTTTCAGCTCTTGTTTAACACGTTTCAAATAACCAGGATCAGGGTAGCCAAACCTGCAGAAGGAAAAAGCCCTTTAGCTTCTTCACAAATGGTCTTAAGAAATCTGTACAGTAGATTCCTGGCATTAACATTCAGTGTTGCAAACATTGAAAACAATCTTAAAGACAGATGACTTATAATCACTTGTAAGTGTGTAGAGGTGAGTCATTTAGCTGGTAAGTGAGCCTAGCTGTCTGCCCAGGATCTGCCTTCCACCAAGATGTTTTCATTTTCAGCTCATTGGTAAGCAGTCACTTTCCTAAAGTCATACTATACTATATTTTTATGGAGAATAATAATTTTCTACAGGAGAATTTTCAAATTTGGTAAATTTTCAAAAGTCTCAGGATGCATTCCTTTTTTTTTAAGTTCTTTTTTATGTTTATTTTTGAGAGAGGGATAGAGTGTGAGTGGATTGGGGGGGGCAGACACACACACACACACACACACACACACACACACACACACACACACACAGAATCCAAAGTAGGCTCCAGGCCTCAAGCTGCCAGCACAGAGTTACTAGCACAGAGCCCGATGCGGGGCTCGAACCCATGAGGAAACTGGACAGCTATATGGAAAAGAATAAAACTGGACCACTTTCTTACACCATACCCCAAAATAAATTCAAAATGGATTAAAGACCTAAACATAAGACTTGAAACCAAAAAATTCCTGAAAGAAAACATAGGTAGTAATCTCTTGGACGTTGGTCTTAGCAACTTTCTTCTGGATATGCTCAGGCAAGAGAAACAAAAGCAAAAATGAACTGTTGGGATTACAGCAAAATAAAAAGTTTTTGCAATAAAACAAAAAGGCAAAATACTGAATGGGAGATGATACTTGCAAATGATAAATATATATATATGTATATATATGTATATAGATATATCTATCTATATGTATATACACTCTATAGCTATGTAATAGAATATTACTCAGCCACAAAAAAAGGATGAAATCTGCGGCACCTGGGTGGCTCAGTTGGTTGAGCACCCGGCTTTGGCTCAGGTCATGATCTCACAGTTCAAGCCCCACATCGGGCTTGCTTATGTCAGCACACAGCCCTCTTTGATCCTCTCCATCTCTCTTTGCCCCTCCCCCACTTGAGCTCGCTCTCTCTCTCTCTCTCTCTCTCTCAAAAATAAATAAATATTAAAAATTTTTTTAAAAAGGATGAAATCTTGCCATTTGCAACAACACAGATAGACCTAGAGATGATTATGCTGGGTGATATAAGTTAGAGAAAGACAAATATGCCATATGACTTCACTTACACGTCGGATCTAAAATACAACACACACACACACACACACACACACACACACACACAGAAACAGTGTCACAAATACAGAGAACAAATTGGTGGTTGCTGGAGTAAGGGAGGCTGCTGGTTGGGGGAGATAGGCAAAAGAGGTGAAAGGGACTAAAAGGTACAAACTTCCAATTGTAAAATAAATTAAGTCACAGGGATGAAAAAAATACAGGGAATACAGTCAGGATATTATAAATATTACATCTATAATGTATATAATATACCTTATATTATGTATATAATATATATATTGTATATATATGTAATATAGTCAGAATATAGTAACAACTTTGTATGGTGATAGTAACTAACTACACTTGTGGTAAGCACCACCTAATGTACACAATTGTGGAATCAACAGCTGCACACCTGAAACTAATATAACATTGTATATCAACTATACTTCAAAAAAAGACTTTATTGTATCCAATCCCACTGCTGTAAAGTCTCCTTATAGCCACATCCTCAAATTGCCGTATTTTATAACCTCTAAATCCTATTTAGCAATCATTATGTTTCAGAAGGTTCTCACTTTTGCGGGCCCCCAAAACGGGATGTTTTGTGGTGGATGTCATTCCATGTAATGACATCTGAGATTGCTAATACTCGAGACTCCCCCACCGTAAAAATCAGCTTTTGGTTAAAGGCCCTACGAAGCAGTCTCAAAACTTCGATTCCTTCCTCATTATTGGGCAGGTATGCTGTTCGTTGTACTCCAGAGTATGCCTTTCCTGGGTTTGGGTGCTTTTCCTGTATGAAGACAAGAAAATATCACCTGAAAACACTCCCATGTCTAAATTTTACTCTACCGATAGACATGCTCATTTGTAGATAAGGAAAATCAAAAACAAACAAAATATTAAAGGTTTGTGCATATTCCCAATAATTCATATATCTCCTCTCTCCCTATGTTCATGCTGGAAACACTATTCATCTTCTGATTTGCACCATTCTAACACATAATCACCACTCACTCTTTCTCTGCCTTAATAGACACAAAAGATACCTAAGTTATAAGCAAACATTGCTACCTTTATCACTATTTAAAGCCCTTGCATATATAACCATGAAAATAATACCCTGGGAAATCCAGTAATTGGCAAGAGAACAGTCTCTTGCTCTGTAATTCTAACATACTGGAAAGAAACCCACGCACCTCAAGAAACACTTACTGTTTGAATGCCTCCTTTCATGTTATAATTAATCACAATGGAGCCACAGGATTCATAACCTGGAAGTGAGTCTTCTAGGACAGTGACAGTCATGGTTCCCTCTGGCTGATTGCCTTTCTGGATACCATAGGAAGTCTGGCACACAGGACAGACCGGTTTATAGGACATGGCTTTGTTGATACAAGGGGAGCAGAATGCGTGCTTGCACTTGGGTAGCACTTCTTTGTTACTAATCATGTCCATGCAGATGCTACATATGTCCTCTTCCTTGTCCATGCCTGACGCCCCAGAACCGGCAGGGTGCTGGAATGTGGGTGAAGCTGTTTTTGAATCATTATTGTCAATGTCCATGGATGTTTCGGGGTCCTCATTCCATTTGTCTCCAGCTAATGGGGACATCCCCACTTTTTTAAAGATATACTGCTTTGCCTTTGCAAGGTGATCTGGCAATCCAATCAAAGTCATTGACTCTTGATTCAGTACAAAGTGTACATTAGGATGCTTTTTCCTAAAGCCATCAGCAAACTTGGTCCCATGTAAGTGCATTCTCTCTTTGCCCAAAGGTTTCAGGGAAAGAACTTCTCTCATCACTTGACATGACACATGTTGATAGACATCAATGAAACTTGCATAAGCATGGGCAGACAGATCTAATTCCTTGTCCTTAGGTTCAAATAGGATGCAGGTTTTCTCAGTGTTTCCTGAAACCTTACATTGAGTGTCATACTTTTTTTCTATCTTTGGTATCTCCTGGAGTATTTCAGCTTCTAAAAGCTTATACTGAAAAGTATCAACTTCAATTCCATTCATCATGCATCTGGGAGTTGATATTTTCACAGGTCCCATGACAGGACTTTCAGAGTCTTTCAGAGCAAAAAAATATCTGGCAGCTGAAATGTCATCTTGGGTCCCAAGGAGAGTTAATTCTCCTCCTTTTTCTTTTATAAGGAGCTTTGTAAACCGATGATTCAATTCCTGTTTGATTTTATTTGCCTGCTTACTGTCTGCGAAAACAACACATTGTTGCTCCAGAAGTCCTACAGTTTTCTGAAATTCACTGACAAAAAACTCCTGAGCTGCTCTGAGGTCACCTGGTTGATTCGAGGTGAAGTCTAAATAGACTATGTTCGAACTCTGCTGGATTATTATTTTTACACCAAATCTGTTCTGTATTGAGTCCATTTTATCAGGATAGATAAATTGGAAGTATTCAAAGAAAGGCAAGGGAATTTCAAAATGGCCACTTTTTTCTTCTGCCCTGTTTTTTGGTTCAGGGGAATAAGGGCAGCCGTTCTGGTGCTGATGGACTGGCTCCTTCTCTGTTGTCAAAGAGGAAGATTCATGTTTCTGCCCCCTTTCCCGGAGTTGCTTATTCAAGAAGTGATGTATTTTTTCAATATCTCCGAAGGTACCACACACCTTCTCAATTCCATTGTGCCCTTCCATCTTTTTGATGTTGGGGCAGATGGTGGTTATGTGTTCCCTCTGCTCTTTAGAGAAGAGGTCACAGTTCAGGTCAGCTGTGACACTAAGAAAGATCTGAAATTTTAAAAGGAACAAACAAAATCTCTCAGACATCAGCTCAACAGTCTCCTGTCAGGACAGTGTCTAGAGACCAGACAAATAGCCATTATGTCTTCCCTTAGCAGAGAGGGTGACTTCTTTCAAACCCTTTTTGCGGAGGATGCCGTATGCTACAGCCCAGAGGTTCTCAGCTCTGTCTGCACATTAGAATCACCTGGGGGGGGCCCTGGGTGGCGCAGTCGGTTAAGCGTCCGACTTCAGCCAGGTCACGATCTTGCGGTCCGTGAGTTCGAGCCCCGCGTCAGGCTCTGGGCGGATGGCTCAGAGCCTGGAGCCTGTTTCTGATTCTGTGTCTCCCTCTCTCTCTGCCCCTCCCCCGTTCATGCTCTGTCTCTCTCTGTCCCAAAAATAAATAAACGTTGAAAAAAAAAAATTTAGAATCACCTGGGGAATGAAAACAAAGCAAAAGAAAAACAAACAAACAAACAAGCCAAGGACCAGGTCCATCTCCAGAGAGTCTGATGTAACTGTAGAGCCTGGGCACGAGGCGTATTTAACAAGTGACATGGACAAGAATTCCGGATTCTAGAGCCTCCCACTCTCTCCGCTATTGGGGAATGGAGTGAAGGGAAGGTACTTCTGCTCTCGGGCCAGCAGCCGTGGTTCTCACAAGAGTCTGTGAGCTTGGAAGGGAGTCATAAATCTGAAAAGGATGTTTTTTCCTATTCTTTTTTTTCCTATTCAGTTTTTTCACTTCTTCAACTCCCCTCCTTTTTAAAAACAGAAACAAAAACAAAAATTAAACACCTAACTGCATGCAGTATTGCTGGGCCCTCTAAATCCTGTCCTTTGAGAAGCTCTAATATAGGACAAAAAAACAGCAGTTAAGCTAAAAAGGACAGAGGCAAATTGTAATCGAAAAGCCAGATTTCTATGATCTGCTCCCCTCAAGGTTTTTGCATGTGCTATTTCCTCCACATGTAACGTCCTTCCTCCAGATCTTCTTTCAAATGTTTCTCTGAATGCGGCCACTTCTTACACCTCCATCAGGACCACCCAGACTCCAAGCCACTGTCATCTTGCTCCTGGCCTGCTGCAAGCTCTCCTAACTGGGCTCTCACCTCCTGCTTCTGCTCTGGCCCCTTCTGAGGACACTCAGTCCTCCACACAGCAACCGTTACATTACATTTAGAAATGTAAATCAGATCACCCTACTCCCCTGGTTCAAAATGATTGATCAGATGAATCCCCTAATATTGAAGTTAAAATCCAAAGTCCCTACCTTCATCCCCCCAAAACCTGACTTCTGGCTACTTCTCCAAATTCCTTTCCTGTCACTCTCTTCCTTGCCCACTGCCTTTTAGTCACACCTGTCTCCCTCCTTGAAGCCTTGGGGTTGAGGATAGAAGCTCCTGTCTCAGTGCCTTTGCACTTGTGCTTCCCTCTGCCTCAGACATTCTTACCTCACTTAGTTAGCTCCCTTACTTCATTCATGTCTCTACTCAGACACTATCTCATTTGAGAGGTTTTTTTCCTGATATCTTATTTACAACAGTGGTCTCCAGATCCTGTGACAGTGCCTGGCACGCAGCAGGCAGTTGATATTGATTGGCTGAATGACTGCATGGCTGGCTCCTTCTCATCACTCAAGTCTCAGGCCAAACGTCATCTCCTCAGAGAAACTGTCTCTGACTTCTGGTCAGAAGCAGCACCACTCCCTTCCCCTTCCTCACCCTGGCCCCGTCACCCTCTAAGGCAAAACCCTATTATATTTTCTTCATAGCACATATCACTGCCTGAAATTATTTTACTTATCTTGTTTACTTGCTTCTTGTCTTTCTATGTACCTCCCCACCCAGCGGGGACCTTGTCTATTGTGCTCACTTCTATGCCCCAAGGTCTAAAAGAGTACCCGCCTCCAAGTAAGTCTTCAGCAAGTGGTGGTTGGATCAATAATGAAAGATATGGTGAATGGAGAAGAAGGTGCAGGAACATACCCACCTCCTTCTTTCAGTCCTCACCTTTTGGACACAGGAATCCACGGCATTAGGAATATGTTCTTTGTTTGGATGCCTCTCACCAGAAGCATCTTGTGACTGTGCCAGTGAAGATGTTCTGGGTCTTGCATTCTTCTCTGTTGGATTCTCAGTGGGCTCCAGAAAAACAGTCACAAGTTTGTTGTCAACCATAATTTGATGCTTTTCTTTCTTCAAGACTCTCTCTTTAGCTTCAATGGAAACATTTAACACATACATACACATGGGAAAGGCTTCAAATAAACCTCTTATTCGCGCATCTGTACCCTGCCCCAGCAGCTTCCCAGGAAGGCTGCTCCCTGCATCCTGGAATGGTGGACTGATGACAGGGCATCTGTGCAGGAGCTATTCAAACTCTAACGGGGGCAGCTGTAGAAATGAAAGCTCATGATAATGGAATACAGTCTACTCTTTAAAAGTCGCGTTTCTGAAAATGTCTCCAACTTCCCATTTTAATGATATGGAATAATATTCATTATATAAAGTTAAGTGAAAAGAGCAAGAATCAAAAATAGAATTCCTAAATGACAAGAGTTTACAGGTATCTAGGGGAGGGAAAGGTGTTCTTCCCAGAGCTAAGAAATTTGAGTCAGGATGAGGATACTGGAAAGCATCAACTTTAAAATGCAGTCTGATCAGGGGCCCCTGGGTGGTTTACTTGGTTAAGCATCTGACTCTTGGTTTTGGCTCATGTCATGATCTCACGGTTTCATGAGTTCGAGCCCTACATCGGGATCTGTGCTGACAGCACAGAGCCTGCTTGGGATTCTCTCTCTCCCCTTCCTCTGCCCCTCCCTCTGCCCCTCCCCTGCTCATGTTGTCTCTGTCTCTCTCATAAATTAATTGATTAATTAAAAAAAATGCAGTCAGATCAGATCACCAACCAACTGGGCACTACTGGGCTCTCGTCTCCCTGTTGGGTTGCATCTTTGGGCAGCAAGAGGCCCTCCCCCACCATTCCTCTCCCCACCAGACAGTGTGTAGCAAGCAAAACGGAGTCTCTTATGTCAAACAGGGGCCTGGGTCAAGCAATGACACAAGTAGTTAAAGGTACTGCAGCTAAGAGACATCGCTGGGCCCAGCATCAGCTGACACCCCAGAACTGATAACAAGCAGAAGCAGAGGAGGTGGGCAGGGGCCCAAGACCAATTAAATCCCTTTAAAAAGCAGGAGGGGATTTTTGCAGCAAACTGTCAGACTCTTCAGACATGACCTCTCTATGTCAGACCACTTAAAAAAAGGCAGCTGCAGAGGAAGGTCCTGCCCGACTGATCTACGAAGAGAGCTGAGATCCTTCACCGCTTGAAAATAATAAGCAGTAAGTGCTGAGAGCTGACCCCAACAAGAGAGAGGCCTTATCTCAACTGCGCGCTCACAGACTGATTTCACCTTTTAGTTCGTTAACTTCCTACACCCTTCTGTTACTTTGTTGTGTGGCTTGTCTTCTGTCCCGCTCCGTGTGCTGTGTAAGAAGTGAAGTTTAATCACATGGTGAAATGTCACTGAGTGTGGAATCCTGAACCTGCTTTATAATTGTGGTCAACTTTGCTATATATATGCCGAATAAAGCTGACCCTTTGTGGAAAGACACAATTCCTGTGTGCACCTTCACCCCGTGCTCACGACCCGGTGCTGTGCTTTCTCCCGCCCTCTGTCTCCTACGTCACCTTGACCTGGGTCTGCTTGGAATCCCTCAGGGCCGGGTCCCTTTGCACCCGCAGCGGCCCGATGCTCACCTTCCCTTTCCATGAACGTCACCTGGAAGGTGACCTGGTCCCTGGGGTCGAGGGGCTGGACGGTGCACTCCCCGCCGCCAGAGTTCTGGCTCTGGAAGTAGATTCCCAGCTTCAAGCGTGTTCGGGGGCTGGACTCGGACACCCTCACCAGCAGCGGGGACGGAGAACGGAGGGTCGAGGCCATGGCTCTCGGCGTCGTCGGGCTCCGGGGGTGCGTCTAGGCCGGGGCACGAGTGCGCCGCGCTCCGCCGCCCTGGGCCGCAAAGTTTCAGTTTCGCTTTTCCGGAAATCCCTCCCTGTTTCTGCAGAGTCGTTCCCCCTCCTCTCTGGGCCGCCCTCCCTGCTGTGGCCCGCCCGCCGGGTGAGTAGGTCCAAGCCCCTCAGCCCCTGACCCGCCGCCGGCCTGGGGTTGGGGGGCGCTGCCGCTTCTCTCCTGCGGGCTCGGGCGGGGTGGGGGGGGGGCTCCAGAAGCGGGTTCCCAGGGCCCTGCGTCCCCTTGTGAGGATGGGGACGGCGCAGGGCTCTACGTCAAACTAAGTTTCTCCTGTGTTTATGATTCCTTTTATTAACTCTTCTTGTTGTTACTATTATTTGCGGCGAAAATGTAATTCACATTGTGAATTCGGGTAAAAGGTACCTACATTTCTTTTAAAATTTGAATTTGTTTACCTGCATTATGACATGTCTGCAGTTATCTCCCTCCAACTCTATCCTTTAGAGTGGCCCTTGGGACTTTTGTACCCTGAGGCCTCGATTTGGCTAACAGTACCGACCTGGGTAATGTCCTGCGTACCAGGAAATAAAGATGAGAGCAGAGGCCCTGACCTCAGGGGCTGGGAAAGGAAGGTGGACTTGTGAATAAAGAAGCAAAATCTGGGGCGCCTGGGTGGCGCAGTCGGTTAAGCGTCTGGCTTCAGCCAGCTCACGATCTCGCGGTCCCGGTCCGTGAGTTCGAGCCCCGCGTCAGGCTCTGGATGGCTCAGAGCCTGGAGCCTGTTTCCGATTCTGTGTCTCCCTCTCTCTCTGCCCCTCCCCCGTTCATGCTCTGTCTCTCTCTGTCCCAAAAATAAATAAACGTTGAAAAAAGAAATCTTAAAAAAAAAAAAAAGCAAAATCTTTTGAAGGCCTCCAAGAGTAAGTTGGAAGCAGAATCTTAATTAAGAGTGAGGGGTGGGGAGCATCTGAGGCACTAGGATCCCTGGGTCTGAAGCACAGAGGGAGGGGCACTTGGTCTTGGAGGAGGTGAGATGGGACAGAGGAAGTGTCTGGGTCAATGCCGACCAATAGAAATAGGATAGGAGGTGTGTAGGTAATTTTAAGTTTTTTTAGTACCCATATTTTTAAAAGTATATGCTCATTGATCAGTTAACACCTGTGTCAATTGACCTAAGTACAAAGTTGTTCTTTACAGCCTTTATTACAATAGCAGAAGATTGGGAACTCCTTAACTATCCATAAATAGGAAGACCTAGAAGTTTAATAGCTTATAGTGCATCTATACAATAGAATGTAAAAAGCAGCAAAAAGAATGAAGAAACCCTTTATGTGGTAACATGGAAAGATCTCAAAGATACATGACATGAAAAAGGCAAAATGCAGAAGAGTGTGTAAAAGATGCTACCTTGTGTGTAAAAATGCCTCTGAAAGGATCCAGGACAAGCTCATAACATTGATTGCATCTGGGAAGGAAGCTTAGGGGTACGGGAGGGAGACTTTTAAATTCGTTGTAAATGTGAACCAGTAAACATTATACCTGCTCAAACAATAAAATGTAAACTTGAATACATTTCAATCTTTATTTTCTTTAAGGTTATTTATTTATTTTGAGAGAGAGAGAGTGCACGCACACGCACAGGAGGGAGAGAATTGCAAGCAGGCTCTGTGCTGACAACACAGAGCTTGATATGGAGCTTGAACTCACGAACTGTGAGATCATGACCTGAGCTGATACCATGAGTTGGATGCTTAAAGCTTAACTGACTGAGCCACCCAGGAGCCCCTACATTTCAATCTTTAAAAAGAATGTATTGCCTCAAGGCAACAGGTTCTGAGGCCCTGAAATGAAATTTTGTCAGTGGGCAAGGAGAGTAGGGGCAAATGTGAAAGTAATTTAGGTGGTCAGGACCCAGTGATGGGTTGAATATGGCACAATGGAGAAGATTCTAGATTTCTGATTTGAGTGGGAAAATGGTATATCATTTACTGTACTGTGGAATCCAGGAGATAATGTGTGGATTTTGGAGGGGCTGGTGAGAACAGTAGGGGTTAGGGAGTAGGGAGGGAGAGATTATGGGTCCAGTTTTGCAGAGGCTGTGTGTGAGGGGACTATGGGACATCCAGGTGAAGTTGAAAATTGAGGATCAGGAGAAGCAAAGCCTAGAGATAGGTATGGAAGTCATATTTGTGACTGGTGAGTTGGAGCCTTGAGAGTGGATGAGATCACCCTTGGAGAGTGGGTCGAATGAGCTGAGAAGCACCGGTCAGACAGATTTCTGGGGCATTCAATTAAGGAGTAGACCATGGAAGTGAATCCAGGCAAAAGGCCTGTAAAGGCAAGGTGAGAGGTAACAAAAGAACCCAGGGAAGTTGGCATAGGAGAAGCCAAGAAGGCAGAGTTTCAGGAATCGAATGAAATGCTGTAGAGAACCGTCAAGTAAAGATTGAGACAAAAGATAGACTGCTGAGATTAACCATATGGAGGAGTGCTGGGGTGAGATGGAGAGCCAGACTACAGTGTGCCGAGCATGCAGATGGACAAGAGGAGAGTCAACTCCTTCATACTACCCACGGAGAGAAAGAATAGGAACCATTGATGGAAAATCGGGAAGGCATTTGTTCTTACTGTTGTTTTTAAATTGGAAGAGACTGATGGGGCGCCTGGGTGGCGCAGTCGGTTAAGCGTCCGACTTCAGCCAGGTCACGATCTCGCGGTCCGTGAGTTCGAGCCCCGCGTCGGGCTCTGGGCTGATGGCTCAGAGCCTGGAGCCTGTTTCCGATTCTGTGTCTCCCTCTCTCTCTGCCCCTCCCCCGTTCATGCTCTGTCTCTCTCTGTCCCAAAAATAAATAAAAACGTTGAAAAAAAATTAAAAAAAAAAATAAATTGGAAGAGACTGAATGGGGCAATATGTTCCTTGTTTCTAATTTCTTTGGGCTTAAGTGAACCCTACTCCCACTGCCAAGTCTATCCCTAGGTCTTCAAGGAAAATCCCTAGATCTGAAGGAAAAACAAGTACAACAGCATCTAAAGCAAAAGCCCACTGGAAGCCCATAGCCAAGCAGACACTGAAGCCATCCTTCTTTTGTGAAAACAGCAGTGCCCTCTAAAGGCAGAAATGTATCTTGTCGTTGCATTTTGGGATTCTGTTGGACTTGCTGCTTTTCCTGATTCTTAAGAATGATTAGTGCTCTGGGGGGGGGGGGGGGGGGGCCCGGGGGAGGCTCAGTTGGTTAAGCATCCAACTTCCACTCAGGTCATGCTCTCATGGTTTGTAAGTTTGAGCCCCACTTTGGGCTGTGTGCTGACAGCTCAGAGCCTGGAGCCTGTTTCGGATTCTGTGTCTTCCTCTCTCTCTCTGTCCCTCCCCTGGCTCATGCTCTCTCGCTCTCTCACTCTCATAAATAAATCAGTAAATCAATAAATCAATAAAAGAATGATAGTGCTGTGCTGCTGTCGATAGTGCAACAAAAGTTTTCTGCAACAGAGGCATTAGAAATCATTTCAGAGGCCTGAAGGCAACTATGTGGGCAACAAAGGTGAGCAACTGTATCTTCAAGCATTGCCATCATCATTCTCCTAAAACTTGCCAGTCTTTAATTCCTCCCTATTAGAGGGACAATTTTTAAGGTACATTTTTTGAGAGTTTCTGATTTTTATCCATAATATCCCCCCCCCCAACTTTTTTTAAGTCTTATTTATTTTGAGAGAGACCACAAGTGGGTGAGGGGCAGGGAGTGAGAGAATCCCAGGCAGGCTCCATCCTGCCAGCACAGAGCCCAAGGCAGGGCTCAATCCCAGGACTGTGAGATCATGACCTGAGCCAAAATCCAAGAGTTAGCCAGCCGCTCATCTGAATGAGTCACCCAGGCGCCCCTGACATTCCGCTTTGTACTTTGATCAAGGATATTTATCACAAACTTAGTAACACGCACTCTTCACTGGCACAAGCACAATTTCTTCTTTCTTCAGATACCCTTCAGGCGTCTTCATGCACTCGTAAGTCCGGTTTTTCCTCATTTTTTTTTCTTTTGAATGCAGTGCTCAATCCTACCTCTTGGTTTCATCCTCCTCTCCTAGATATGTAAAAGCTTGCTCCATGTTTCAAGGCCTGGCTCTGCCCTTGCCTCTTCCCTTAAAGGTTTCCCTGCTGTTGTCCACATAGCTCTTTTCTTTCTCTGAACTACGGGGAAGGTTTCAACTGGAACCTCTCTGTGAAGGATAGAAGGCGAACAGCAACAACAGCAGCAAAAACAATGTGTGCTTCTTCACCAATGAAATTAAAAACTACTCAAGATCAGAAATCATATTTAGTCTTCCTATGGTGTATTCTTACCAAATTCCCTGAGAAACTAGTCCGTGCTTATTTCATCGTTTCTATTCATTCCTAGAAGCAGGCAACCATATTTGGGAATGACAAGTTTATGCTTGGAAACACAAAACAGAGTATAAACGGTTAAAGACCCCAGGGGCCTAGAGGATGGACTTTTCCAAGGTAGAAAGTGTAAGTATCTACACATGATGAACTTTGATCAGCACATGAATAGTTTTTCCTGTAACAGAATCCTGGGGTCTTTAGTTCTACTTGGCATTCTTCTTTGGTTTTAATAGCCCAATGAAAGTTTTTACCTTGCACCATGTGAGAGATGGGCAATCAAGAATGTGCTAATGTAAGCAACAGAGTCAACATGAGAATGGGCGTGGTTTGTTTGTTTGTTTGTTTGCTTTTTAAACAAACAGAGCTCAATGGGGCTTGAACTCCTGACTCTGAGATCAAGACCTGAGCTGAGATCAAGAGTCAGACACTTAACCCACTGAGCCACCCAGGTGCCCCAAGGATGGGTGATTTTTAAAAAAATGTCATCTCCGCATCGTTTTGATTCTATCTACTCATTCAGCAATTCTGCCTTTGCAGGATGAGTTGGGGAAGATAGGAGAGGACTGAAAATCAGAGAATAGAGAAAAGGCACCTCGTGTGTTTAAACTGAAAATGCTATGTTCAGGCTTGTGTCCTGAAATAAACCATTGAAAGTGGGTCCTTACTGGTAGATGGGGAGGTGTAGCTGATGAGGTTCATGTGCCCATGTCTCCTGTTTCATCTAGTGAAACCCCGCAAACCTTTGGAGATTGGAGGCCTCTCTGGGAGTTTGGGGTCATTTTGGTTTGTGACCTTTGGACCTTTTCAAGTGTTAATCTCCAACCCTTCATCTCACCCTGAATTAGAAGTTCATTGGCCTTCAGGGAAGTAGGGTAGGGTCAGTGTTTGCTGGGACATTTAGTATTTCAAGTATGTCAGGTACACAGATTAAACAAACACGTGTTCCCCTTCCCCCTCAAACCTAGTGCTTTTTGTGGAGTTTTTGTTGCTATGTATTTATTAGGCTGTAATTGTTATCAGTAATTCTGTAGTCGTTCATTTGCAATTTTTTAAAAACCATTTTATTTATCACAGGGTCCTGGAGCAGTGGCTTACAGTGAGAAATCAGGTAGGATCACCTCACTCTTGTTTCGGTGGACCTCTGCTTAGGCCTTTCCTCCTTGGAGAAAGGGGAATCTAGAAGCAGAATGTCTCCTCCCTCCCCAGGTGCTCAGGTGTGAGAGGGCATCATGGTGACCCAGCACATTCCTCAGAAGGGAGACTGCTTCAGGGGCAGTGTGACACCAGCAGGCGTATTCTCTTAGTGCTCCCATTGGTCTTTTGCTTTGCCCACCAGATGTGAGACTCTTCTGACCACAGCCCCAGAGCTGATAGTGGCCAGAAGTGACCCACTGATTGTCCTTGTGCTTAGCAAGTTGTATGAGCCAAATGGAACCTGCCTAATCACAGGAGTGGCCCACGTGAGATTTTTGACCAAAGCACAGGCCAACTTGATTTGACTATTCATATGCTGCCACCAGAGACTGAGGCCACCAGAGATCTTTCTAGGTGGCTCAGATTAAAAATGGGAGTTGAAGTAAAATGTAATTACTTACTATTTTATCTGTTTTGTGACACACATTTTTTTCACATCTCTGAAATAGGGTTACTCCCTAACGGTCAGTAGAGTGCCTTGGCTTAACTGGCATCGTTGTTTCCTCTCTCAGTGGCATGTGATAATGGTGGCTTAGGCTTCATGAAATACAGTGTCACGGGTTTCTCCAGGAAGCAGAAACTGAGATGGAGTTAGGGGTACACAAGGTTTATTGTGAAAGGAAAAGAAAAGAAACCAGACTGGGTGGTGGAGACTACAATGAAAACCTGGCAGAGCTCTGCCAGCCTGAAAGTACCCATTACAGAAGCCCTATGTTGAACGTGAATGACTGGGCTCAGCCGTTGATGGGTGCCACCCTGAGGATACTGTGACCTTGGCTGGAAAGCTGACATGGACCCTGAGGGATGACTAACAACTGGAAGCTGTTACCTTACCCTATTCCTCCCTTTATAACTGCATTGAAGTTTGGGGGAGGGGGGGTCCGAGCAGCACATCTTATCTGCCACATACAATAAAAATACTTCTTAGGTTTAATTCCACCAGAATTGTGCCATGAAAGTAGAGTATGATGAAGAATCATTTACTGTAGCACTATCAGTGCTCCACACACTTGCTGGACCGTGCCCCCACAGAAGCATTCTCAACCAGTGACTGATGGAAGTTGAATAAATAATCAGGTTTTACCCCTCTGGTGGTAGAACTGAGACACATGATCTGCACTGCCCCCTAGTGAAGTGAAACTTCATTTGCTTTGTAACACACCCTGTATTCATTTCCTTCCTTGCAGGTCTTACTTCCTTTTCACTCCGCCCTCCTCATCCTCACCCACCCCTGGTGTTTTCTAGGGTCACCTCCCGAATAAACTTACACTCAAATCCTTATTTCAGAGCCTGCTTTAAAAGAACCCAAACTGAGACACTGACAAAAGCAAACAAGTTAGGAATAAAGCCTCCATATATATTTGACTCATAATTAGGTCCTTTCCCATACATAGGCCTTAAGCATGGGTTCCCAGAGTCACCGTATTTACATAGATTTTAAGAATTCGGGAGTCCCCATACACATAGTTTTCTCACCACCATCACTGTAACATACCATTTACTGAGTACTTACTGTGTGCCAGACACAAAACTAAGCACTTTATAGGTGACCTCTCATGAACAACTCTTGTATATCCGTGGTCTAGTTACATGTCTGGTTGAAAAGGAGAACCAGGAAGGGGGCGAGAGGAAGTTCATCTCTTTTGCACGTGGGAAGCTCAGTGTCCTGGTGTGAAACGGAATTACATCCTTTGCAAAGGAACCCTTGCTCATTTATTTTTTATTTTCTCTCCTTTTCCAGAGACTGCCACTCTTGAAGAAGGCTATGGTTGGCAAATTCCCATTGATCACAATGCCTTCACAGTTTTAAAAAATAATGAGAGTCAGCTGTGTGAAGTCCTTCAGAATAAATTTGACTGTATCTGTACCCTCATCTCTCCGTCCCCGGAAGGTAACAGTGAGTCTCTGCAAGTCTTCAGACAAATGCTCATTCCTGGGTTGGAGTTATCTGTTTGGAGGGATGACCTCACCAGACACACTGTTGATGCTGTGGTGAACGCAGCCAATGAAGAACTTATTCACGCGGGAGGCCTGGCCCAGGCCCTGGTGAATGCTGGAGGCCCTGAAATCCAAGAGGAGAGCCGAAGGTTTATTTCCAGATTTGGTAATATACCAACTGGTAACATAGTTATCACAAGAGCAGGGAGACTTCCCTGCAAGTTAATTATCCATGCTGTTGGGCCCCGGTGGGTGGCAAAAGATCGTCAGAGATGTATCTGTAAGCTGCAGAAGGCCATTAGAAATATTCTGAACTATGTCACCCTTCCCGAGTCAGACGTTGAGACAGTAGCGATTCCAGCCCTGAGCTCTGGGATTTTCCAGTTCCCTCTGGACTTGTGTACACAGACCATTGTGGAAACTATCAGTTTTTATTTCCAAAGGAAGCAACTGGCTGGTAATTTGAAAGAAATTCACCTGGTAAGCAATGAGTACCCTACTGTTGTTGCCTTTAAAAATGCTTCAGAAGTAATCCTAGGGGTGAACAAGCCAGGATCCCGGGTGAATCAAGAAGCCACCCCACCTGTCAACACGATTATTGTAAACAATTTGACTCTCCAGATTGTCCAGGGCTACATTGAACAGCAGGAGGTAAGTCTTTGTTTCTGATCTCTTGCCCTGCCAAAGGAGATCCCTGATTACCTACCAAGTATTTTTTTTTAATGTTTTTTTACTTATTTTGAGAGAGAGACAGGCAGGTATGGGGAGCACAAATGGGAGAGGGGCAGAGAGAGTGAGAGAGAGAATCCTGAGCAGCCTCTGCACTGTCAGTGTGGAGCCTGACTTGGGCTCAAATTCATGGGCTATGAGTTCATGGCCTAAGCCCAAATTGAGAGTTGGACACTTAACCAAATGAACGACTCAGGTATTTTTTCTTAATACATACTATTTCAGATGCTGTTTAGAAAGCATCTTGTTAAGGCTAAGAGTATGAACTTCAAAGATAGTCCCTCTGGATTTGAATGCCAGCTGTGCCATTTGCTAACTGGGTGATCTGAATCGAGTTCATTTATCTTTTGGTCCTGGGTCTCCTCACCTGTAAAATGAGAATAATCATAGCACTTATATCTTATAGCATGAATCAATACACATAAAATGTTTAGAATAGAGCTTGGCACATGATAACTATTTATGATTATTATTGTCATTATTCTTAGGTAGCACGAGGAAATGGAACAATCTTTGATTCCAAGGAACTTGAAATCTATTATACTTTTTAAAAATGTTTATTTATTTATTTTGAGGGGGAGAGAGTGTGAGTGGGGAAGGGGCAGAGAGAGAGGGAGAGAGAGAATCATAAGCAGGCTCCACACTTAGCACAGAGCCCGATGTGGGGGTCAATCTCACGACCGTGAGATCAGGACCTAAACGCATATTGAGAGTCAGATGCTTAACAGACTGAGTCACCCAGGCGCCCCTATTATCCTCTTTTTATCTAAGAAAAAAATTCTCTATTTGAAAAATCCCATTGGGGAAACAAACCATCTGAACATTTCTGAAGCAACCTATCACTATTAAACAAAAAAGTCTTAATACAAAATAAATTCGCAGTATTTAAGAGTATGTAAATTTGTGACAAGAATGTAGTAGACCAAGAAAGATTACTTCAGGGTTTTGAATTTGATCTCAAGTTATGATGGGTATGAACTGATGAGAGTGGCAGCCTGGCTGCTTAGAATGACTTGATCAGAGAGACACAGAAGTGGTTGACAGACTGAAAATAATGGACTAGACAAGTCAGGACTGGTCAGGACCAGTCAGGAGATCTGGGTGAAGCTGTAAGTTGTATACTTAGTATACTGCTCTGTGTCAGGGGTTGTGGAGAATACAGAGGGTAACTTAGCATTTAGCCAGGGCTCATTGGGCACAAAAGTGAGGGCCCTGGCAAGGAGGAGAGAGAATCAGGGTAACCATGAACCTGGATATTTCTGGGTTAGTGAACCTCCCCTGTTGGGCAGTGCACCTTAAGGATGGGGATCATGACTTGTTCATCTCTGTGGCCCCAGGGCCCAGTCTGGGCATGCATGCATCTAGGTGTTCAGCAAATTATTGATGAAAAAGTTAAGGGGCAGCAGGGAAGAGGAAGAGAAAGAATATAAGGCTATATTCTTTTTATTTCTGACCAGTGATGTCACACTTAAGTTTCTCCTATGGCCACAATCAAATAGACTTAATCATAAGTGAGAAAATACCCCAAATCGCCAGCAAGACAATTAGAGAAGAAGACTGAGGGGACCCACCCCACAAGATGAAACATTTATTCAATAAGTCATTAATATGCCACTTAAAAATTTTTTTTTAAGTTTATTTATTTTGAGAGAGAAAGACAGTGTGAGCAGGGGAGGGGCAGAGAGCGCGAGGGGGAGAGAGAGAGAAACCCAAGCAGGCTCCGATTATCATGCAGAGCCCAACTCAGGGCTTGAACTCACGAAATGGTGAGATCGTGACCTGAACCGGAACTGAGAGTCACATGCCTAACCGACTGAGCCACCCAGGTGCCCCATTAATATGCTACTTTAAAATTAAAGTGGAGGGGCGCCTGGGTGGCTCAGTCGGTTAAGTGTTTGACTTCAGCTCAGGTCATGATCTCACGGTTCATGAGTTCAAGCCCTGTGTCAGGCTCTGTGCTGACAGCTGGGAGCCTGGAGCCTGCTTCAGATTCTGTGTCTCCCTCGCTCTCTGCCTCTCCCCTGCTCACACTCTGTCTGTCTGTCTCTCTTTCACAAATAAATAAACATTAAAAAAACCTTTTTTTAAATTAAAGTGGAGATATCCTAGTTGAATAACTTACCCCTTTCAGTTTACTTTTATTTTTATAAAAGTAAAATTTTATTCTGTTTACTTACTGCCAGCACCATTAAGGACCTTAAAATTTTATTCTATTTACTTATTGCCACCACCATTAAGAACCATAAAATTAAAAAAAAATTTTTTTTTAATGTTTTATTTTTTGAGAGAGAGAGACAGAGTGTGAGTTGGGGAGGGGCAGAGAGAGAGAGAGAGGGAGACACAGAATCCAAAGCAGGCTCTAGGCTCTGAGCTGTCAGCACAGAGCCTGACTTGGGGCTCGAACCCACAAGCTGTGAGATCATGACCTGAGCCGAAGTCAGACGCTTAACTGACTGAGCCACCGAAGCGCCCCAAGAACTATAAAATTTTTAAAGGGTGCCAGTGCCCCCAGATTGGAAATTCCGATCACGCTTTCAAAGCGAAGCATTCATTAACATCCATGAAAAGTACCTGGGTTGCCCGCAAAGGGGGCCAAAGCCACCAGGATGATTTAGGAGGATTTGAGCATGAGGGGAAATAAGGCCACCACCCCCTGTCACACAGCTCTCAGGGCTGCCTAGGAGGTGATTTTACTGAAAATACAGCCCATGTGTATGTGCAGCTCATTGCTGAAAGGACAGACGAAGAACTGGTAAGAGCAGTTGCCTGTAGGACAGGTGGGTGAGTGAGGCATCCAGGGAACCCAGCACGAGGGAGGCCTATTCCACTGAAGACTTTTTTCAACTCATTTGTACTTTCTTTAACCATGTACTGCTTACCTTAAAAATAAAAACATCAGGGGGCGTCTGGGTGGCTCAGTCAGTTAAGTGGCCAATTTGGGTTTAAATTATGATGTCACAGGTTTGTGAGTTCCAGCTTTGCTGCTAGCCTGGAGCCTGCTTTAGATTCTGTGTCTCCCTCTCTCTCTCTCTCTGCCCCTCCCCCACTCACACTCTGTCTCTCTCAAAAATAAATAAACATTAAAAAAATTTTAAAAATATAAATAAAAACATCAGGAGGTAGAAATTCGCTGAGAAATTTTATTTCTACTCTCTGTAAAACAAAACAGAATTCACACAAAAATAGTAAAATGGGGCAGGGAATGAAACCATTTCTTGATAAAGGTTAAAGCAAATCACAGGAGATGCTTAGAATCTTGGAATATAGAGGGTATAAGGCAGCAAGGAGCTGACAGATGTTTGCAATAAAAATTGTATCATTTATACATTTTACCTAATTTCTGAATCGGACAAATGGACTCATGGCAATCAAATGGTCGTTCTTTGGACTTAAGAGTTTCTGTCCACTGTCAAATGATATTTTGTGAATTTAGGGTCTTCAACAGTATTTTTAAAAGCTCCTCAGCAAAATAAAGATTTAAGAAAGAGTAATTTAACAAAGATTCCTGTCCATTTTTTTTCTTTTCAGACAGATGTAATTGTTAATTCTGTAAAGCCACTGTATGGTCTTAAGTTCGGACCTGTTTCGACATCAATTCTACAACAAGCAGGAGAAGAAATAGAATTGGAATTTAACCAAAAAATTACTGAGATACCTCAAGAGTCTCAGTTGGTACTGATCACAAAAGGATTTAAATTGTCCTGTCAATATGTATACCATGTGTTATGGCATTTAAGATACCCCAAACTGACAACAGTAAGTGCAAAATAAGTTTCTCTTTACATAGTTCCATAGTCTGTGTAGTCTTTCTGGATTTCCATCATGTCATTACATTTATGAAACGTTGTTAAGTGGGATAGTCCTCATTTTCTACCACCCTGAAATATGGAAAAGGTGTTGTCACAAGTTATCTTAAGAAGTTTAAGGGACACCTGGGTGGCTCAGTTGGTTAAGCATCCGACTTTGGCTCAGGTCATGATCTCACGGTTCATGGGTTCGGGCCCCACCTTGGACTCTGTGCTGGCAGCTCAGAGCCTGGAGCCTGCTTTGGATTCTGTGTCTCCTTCTGTCTCTCCCCCTCCCCTGCTCATGCTCTGTCTCTCTGTCTCTGTCTCTCTCAAAAATAAATAAACATTAAAAAAATTAAAAGAAAAGAAGTTTAATTTAAAATATTACATAACCCATGTCTAGATTGTAAGTGAGCAAAGAGACGTGGAAAGAGCAGGGCTCCCTCAGTCTACACACCCACTCACCTCACCACACCATGACCCTGTCAGCCTTTTCCTAAGAGGGCCTGGAATTCAGCCTCTCCATATTTCCCTCCATCTGTTAAATGCCAGAAGGATCTGGGATTTCCCTTCCAGCATTATTCCAGGTAAATCTATTACCTAAGGTATCTTCCCACCTATGCCTGTGGTAGAGAGAGATTGGCTTTCTGGCCAGCTCTTCACCTGAGGCACATACAACGTACACATTAAAGAGTAGGGGGATGGGGTGCCTGGGTGGCTCAATTGGTTGAGCATCCAACTCTTTTTTTTTTAATTAAAAAAAATTTTTTTCAAACATTTAGTCATTTTTGAGAGACAGAGGGAGACAGAGTATGAGCAGGGAATGGACAGAGAGAGGGAGACACAGAATCCGAAGCAGGCTCTAGGCTCTGAGCTGTCAGCACAGAGCCCAGTGCAGGGCTGGACTCACGAACTGCGAGATCATGATCTGAGCCCAAGTCCGACACTCAACCGACTGAGCCACCCAGGCACCCCAGAGCATCCAACTCTTGATTTCAGCCCAGGTCATGATCTCATGGTTTGTAGGTTTGAACCCCACATTGGGCTCTGTGCTGATAGTGTGGAACCTGCTTGGTATTCTTTCTCTCCATCTCTCTCTCTGCCCCTCCCCTCCTCTCTAAATAAATAAATAAATAAATAAATAAATAAATAAATAAATAAAATTTAAAGAGTAGGGGGTACCCCCTCAGATGTGGAGAAAGGCAAACAGTCCCCTTCTCCGACTTTATTTTGTCACCATTTCTGGTCCTTTGACTAAGAGCCCTCTAAACCCAAACTGGTTCTCCAGTCACTCTCTACCCCTCAGTTTTCTGAGGCTCTTCCACAGACAACCTTCCTGTGCTCGTATTCAGTCTGGATGTTGAAACGTTGATGGAAAGTTTAAATGTGCCCAATATATTAGCACTTTTTTTTTTTAATTTTTTTTTCAACGTTTATTTATTTTTTTTTGGGACAGAGAGAGACAAAGCATGAATGGGGGAGGAGCAGAGAGAGAGGGAGACACAGAATCGGAAACAGTCTCCAGGCTCTGAGCCATCAGCCCAGAGCCTGACGCGGGGCTCAAACTCACGGACCGCGATATCGTGACCTGGCTGAAGTCGGACGCTTAACCGACTGCTCCACCCAGCCGCCCCTATGTTAGCACTTCTTGAGGAGAAATCACATAGGACATTAGGACATATCTTAAAGACTCTGGATAAAGCTGCTTGCTTCTTTTACCCTCTGTCTCCTTTATTAAACTTCCAAGAGCTCTTTGTTTTGACCTGGAAGTGGCAGGTAAGTGGGGATACACTGATGTTTGGCTCTCTGACCTGACCTGGGGAGATGGGCAAGGCTACATTAACTGGGAGAAATCACGGTGCCCAAATGTCCTGAAGAGGATAAAACAGACCCTTATTTCTCATCATCTAACCTCTCATCATCTCATCATCATCTAACCTTATGGCTGCAATGGGTTCCCCATGGAGTGGGGCCTTTCCTGCTCTCTGAGGAGGCATGGACATGATCCTGAGGGAGAGTGGGAAGTTGGCATTGTAAAATATGGGGGAATCAAGGGGTAAGTGAAATTTTATTTTGACTCAAAGGCTGATCTGTTTTTCCTACAGACACTGGGAATGGCAGTGAATGAATGTTTGCAGAAATGCCTTGAATTAAATAACACTTCCATTTCCTTTCCTGCCCTTGGGACTGGAAGCATATGGATGAATATAGCAGCTAAGATTATGTTTAATGAAGTTTTAAAGTTTGCCAAATGCCATTTGAAAAAACAATTAACCGTAAAGTTTGTGATCTTTCCAGAAGAACTGGAGGTCTATAATGTAAGTTAATATCTTAGAAATGGCTTGTAGTTTGTTCATTCATTCATTCACTCAGTAACATCTGTTTAGTATCTCCTGTGAAGACATGAGCTAAGCACCTGTACAACACGGTGATATTCTAACTTGGTGAATTGAATTTTTGTAAATTGCCCACCTCTGACCTAGTAAAGAATGTCATTACAGAAGCCATCTTTTCACTGCTACCTAACTTCCCTCTTTTTCCTTTGTTGGAATTTATTCTTCCCTCTGCTCCTTAAAGGTAAGCAAGTTTCTAGTTTTAGTATGAGGTCCTCTGCTCCTCTCTCTTCTCTCTCCCTACAAGAACACAAGTATTCTTACAACTTCTACCATAACTTCTGCAAAGTCCTGTCTTCTGAGTCACCTTCAGACCTGTACACCTAAGCCTCTCTCATTTCCATTTGGTTATCTGATTGTCACCCTAAATCCAACATATTTAAAACAAATTCTTTATCTTCTTGTCTCCAATCAACTTCTTTGGGCAAGTTAATTTGCTTTTCTGTGCCTCAATTTCCTTATCTTTAAAGTGGGATAATAGGGGCACCTGGCTGGCTTAGTTGGTAGAGCATGAGACTCTTGATCTTGGGGTCATGAGTTTGAGTCTGTAGAACTGGGCGTAGAGCTTATTTGAAAAAAAAAAAGTAAAATAAAGTGGGAATAATAACTACCCTCGTAGGGAGCTGTTGTGAGCATTAAATGAGCGTATACACATAAGACACTTAGAACGGTACTTGGCATACAGATAAGCCCTTCATGAAGGTCAGCTGTTGTTGTATCAGCTGTAAGGAGCTGTGACACACTGAATGCTGAACTGTATACTAAATTAAATGACTCGTTTGCTATCTTTTTTCCCCAATTAGATTATAAATTCTTTCACGGCACAGATATATTTGGCAGCTTTTGCCATGTCCTTGGTACTGTCCCCAAATTCAATCTGTTGTTTCTTAAGTTCTATGTAGATGACCTCAGAGGGAAGTTGGTTGTGTTCTGATGCAAAAGGGAGGGATGTGTGTGTAGGAGAGTGTGCCATGTGTCTGAGTGCAGAGATCTGTGTGTCCAGCTTCCTTTGTTTTCACTTCAGCTCAGCTTTTTGTTTTAGAGTGGCCAGATTAAGCTGAGTTTCTAACCTGTGAAAAGTTCCCTGATATAGTCAGCATAATTAGTATATAGTGCTGTGCTGTTCTGCCTTTAAAGTACCGTCTCTGTGCTTTATTTTCGCTTAGTTGGCACTTTGAGAAGGGACTGTCATGATGTTAAGGAAGAATAAAAAGGGAAGTGAAATAAGATACAGAAACTTAAAATAGGTTTTCAAGGCATGTTTTTGATTCTGCCAATAGCAACATCCAAGTGCTAGTGCAACTTCCCAGGCGTGCGTCTGGGCTTTGGGTAGAAAGGGCCTTGCTCAGTTCTGGCAGGGAGAGTGGCTCCGAACACTAGTCCTCTGACTGCTCACTCTTCCACCTCCCAGCCTGTCTCCATGTGGGTGGTTGCCATTTTATCTCTCCCTACAAGAGAACGAACTTATTCTTGTTCTAGCTTGCTCTTTCCTGGAACAAATGTAAATGTTCTTATTTCTTTTGCTGCCTGACTAGACACAGGGAGGTTTGTAGCATTTGCTGATATTCGTTGCCGACTTCAAGCTCTGAATGTGAGATCACTGAAGGTGGAGTTGGGAAGAGATGTTCAGTGAGCTCTTGTGAGCCGATGTCAGCCAGCTCTAGTATACCACTGTGTCTCATCCACAGCTGACCTGCAAGGTGGCGGAGAGTTACCCAGCCAAGTAGCCTGCCTTCCAGGCAAAATGAATCATCCTGTCTTTTAAATGAAATTCCCCCTAAAAGCAGAGCACTATCAGTGGGCCCAGATAAATGTCCCAACCATATCCCTGAATTGCTCATTAAGTATCATAGCCCTACAAGGGGAATTAACTGCAGCTAGAAAAGAAGGTTCATTCTCTTCAATACACAAACAAGAATGTGCCTGGCGGTTCAAATGAAGTAGAGAGGTCAACCACAAATTGAGGGCTCTCCTAAGGATTAATAATAAAAATAGCTGCCATGTATTGCATTAGTCAGGTATTATGCTAAGGAGAAGCTGTCTCATTTTATCCTCTCCTCAATCCTGTGATGAAGCCGCAATTGTCACCCCCATTTTACAAAAGGGAAAACATACAAAGAGGTTAATAGGCACACAGCTAGGCAAGTGGCAAACCAAGATTTCATCCTGGGTCTGTCTCACCTCAAAGCCTATATGTTCTTAACCACTAAACAAAAACACAGAGAGGGGCACCTGGGTGGCTCAGTCGGTTAAGCAACCAACTTCCGCTCAGGTCATGATCTCGCGGTTTGTGAGTTTGAGCCCCGCATCGGGCTCTGTGCTGACAGCTCAGAGCCTGGAGTCTACTTCAGATTCTGTGTCTCCCTCTCTCTCTGCCCCTCCCCTGCTTGCACTCTGTCTTTTTCCCTCAGGAAATGAATAAACATTTAAAAAGTTAAAAAAAAAAAACCAAAATAACGTGAGAGATGATACATCTTTCAGTTTTGTGACTCAAATGAGGAATATCTTACACAGTAATTTATATTATACCCTGAACATTGATCATTCCTTCAGGTTTTCGTCAACATTATAACCATGTTGGAATATGACTTGTGTATACACATACGTAGAAACCTCTGGCCTTCTGATAAGCACCTATTTTATTCCTAAGTAAGCATTTCAATGAGGGGTGTGTTTTCAGAAAGAGCAGAGAGCAACTTACACAGTTTCTTATAGGAGGCATTACTTTGGCAAGGTCCCTGCATTCCAGAGAATGGATTTGTCAGACACTTAGACTTGACCTGACTCAAGAAGATCAACCAATACCAAACTTCCAATAAAGTGAGACTTACATTCACACACTTGAGAAATTTCCAATTCATAAATGACAGTGAGTAAATGACTCCCAAGCTGACTGAAATACTCGTATCTACCGGTATTTCATGATGATAAGGTTTACTGGATGGAACAGAGTATCTATAAAAGTCGATGGATCATCATTCCTTTGGCTATTTAACAAATATTTATAGCATATCTACTTTGCGCCAGACACAATGTCTCTCAGAGTAAGGAATACCTTCTCTAGGGACATGCTGCTGACATCCTTCATGTTAGGTGCTCTGGACAGTTGCTGCAGCCCTGAATCTGCCAGATTCCTGCTGTCTGGGTCCACTTTTCCAAACCACTTGCAGACCATCTGCTTGTTATTCATACTTTCTATGTTATTGACATTGGCTTAGTAGCAATCTTCTTTCACATTTAGTTCAAAAGCCTTGCCAGTTGTTTCTAACCCTGTAATACATCCTTACTTTTTTTTTTTTAACTTTAGAGAGAGAGAGAGCAGGGGAGAGGGGCAAAGAGAGAAAGGGAGAGAAACTCAAGCAGGCTCCATGCTTAGTGCAGAGTTAGACGTGGGGCTTGATCCCAAGATCCTGGGATCATGACCTGAGGTGATATCGAGAGTCAGACACTCAACCAACTGAGCCACCCAGGTGCCCCACATCCTGGTATTGAAAATGACTTCTAGAGAGAGATGTTTTTTATTCATTTTACACATGACAGATGTTATATTTATCAGCAGATAATGCTTTCCCATTTGTTTTATTTCCAAGTCCTTGGACAGGGATGCAAAAGAAATACCCTGTCATGACCTCTCCAGGTACTAAATATGGTACGACTGAGGGCTTTTTGCTCTGGATATAGCAGCTGCAAATACAATTGATGAAGAAAATGTCCTACAGATTAAGAAACTTCATTGTTAAAGTTCAGGTGCAAAGCCAAATCTAGTCTTTACCTCATTATTTACCATCTTTCCAATGAAGTAATTACTGCCAATTGAATCAACTTAAGATAAGGAAGACACTGGGTAGTGGCTCCAAACCCTTGCAGAGATTAGTTTTTTAAAAAAGACACTCTGTTAAAGGATCTGTGTGGCAACACACACAAATTTTTGTCTATAGAATTATGTAATAATAATTACAACAAGAGCTAACATACGTTGAATGCTTACTGTGTGCCAGGTAGAGTTTTAAGCACTTTACAAGAATTGATCACCTATTCAGTCTACAGACAACGTGTGTGCATATACCTTTTTTAAATGAATTTATGTTTTGTTAATTATAAGAACATACACCTATGTTTCTCTTCTTGAGTGACACATCCACAGCTTTAGTTCAGTGTCTAACATGCAAGAAGCAGAGCATGAATGTTTGTGGAATGAATGATTATATTTCGCCTTGGAATACACATTCTTTTTTTTTTTTATATACCAGATTTTGGTTTTCTTTCCAGTTTTTCTATTCTTGTTTCCCCAAGATATTCTAATAGATTGTGGTACTGCATAATTTGGGGCTGGAATTGCTATTCTCTAGCACTTACCAAAAGGCTGCTTTAGATTTGTGGCAGTGGGAATGGGGATTGACAGAGTGGATGAGGTCAGGTGTGGTATGTGCAGGTAGACGGAGGGATTTTGATGACAATGGCTGAAAGCTCCACTTATGACTCTCCTGTTTTTCTTCTTACAGGCTTTCAGTGCTGAAATGGCAAAGAGTAAGTCCAGGCTACGGGGTTTCAATAATTACAGTGGTGAGTACAAAATTCACAGCCTTAGAAGTAGAGTCTACCCACCAGAAATTCATTCTCTTCTTTATCATCTGAACTAATGGAAGGGAGAAGAAGAAATAAGCCAAATATATTTCACTATGCTCCTGCTTGGACACCAACCTGCTTTATATCTGATCATGATTCTATTTTTGCTCAGGCCAGTCTCATGATACGAATAGAGAGAAGCTAAGCCACAGTGGGTAATCCACAGTGTGGGTAGTCCATTCATAGATAGCTGTCTATACTTTTTCCCTAAGAAAAAGTTCTGCCCTTCATAAGATGACGAAGCCAATTACTCTTTCTGCTCTGAATGGGGTTACATCTAAATGGAGATACTCATTAGTCATTCTAGAAAACACATCTAGGTAATACCAAATAGTAATAAATGGATTAAGCTGATGCTACCTAAACTTGGGTAATCACTGGGATCATAACAGAAACTTTAAACAAACAAACAAACAAACAAACAAACAAACAAAAATATGTATAGGCCCCAACTGTGTAGATTCTGATTCAGGAGCTCTGGGTCTGGGCCAAGCATGTATATTTTTCAATGGCCCCCTAGTCAATTTTGCTGCTGAACTAGGTTTGGGGATCACAGGACTAAACTAACCCTGGTTGGTGTTAGAGAAAGATTAACTTTGTCTCATAACTCCTTTTCTTTAGTGGAGTTTGAGTTGATGGAGTTAGAATTGCCTCCTGACAGCTAGGATGTATACTTCGGAAATAGTACACATCTACAGTATTCTAGAAATAGTATTAATCTACAGTATTCTATGAATCTTAAAAACACTAGACATTCAACCAGCAATAGAAACTCTCAGGCTATTTCCCAGTAGGGTCACAATGGTTTGCTTACACCCTTTAACAGAAGAGTTTGCTTATGGATATGCTGTGGTCCAGCAGTGCTGGAGAGCTGTGGTCTGTGGCTGTGCCTCTTAGGAACCTGCTTATTTATCTGTAAAACAATAATGACAGACTTTTGTGAGGATAATTGGAGATCATGTATGAAAAATGTTCTGTAAATGCAAAGCATTAAATAAAGGCCATGGAATAATGGGCAAGAGGATGGACAGACAACCCAGGTGCCCTAGAGGAGGGAGAGATTCCTTCTGACCAGAAGGGATCAAGAATGACTTCTTGGACAGGTGGATCTAAGTTAGGCTTTGAGGATGGCAGATTTTCAATGGCAAGAGCTGGTGGGGTTGGGCACCCGAGGTGAAGAAAACCCACAGAAGCAAATAAATGCAGTGCATATATGGGGAACTTCACTGAATCTAGGAAAGGTAGCTAGGAGTCTTAGATGAGGATAATGTGGAAAAGGAACATACAAATGTCTCTATGTTGTTAGCCTGAATAGTAGGACCAGAGGTTACCAGTTATTTCAGTAATTTTTGAGGGCAACTATAAAAGAATTATGATAGCACAGGACAATAATTGACATTTAAAATGGGTTAATGGTGGGGCGCCTGGGTGGCGCAGTCGGTTAAGCGTCCGACTTCAGCCAGGTCACGATCTCGCGGTCCATGAGTTCGAGCCCCGCGTCGGGCTCTGGGCTGATGGCTCAGAGCCTGGAGCCTGTTTCCGATTCTGTGTCTCCCTCTCTCTCTCTGCCCCTTCCCTGTTCATGCTCTGTCTCTCTCTGTCCCAAAAATAAATAAACGTTGAAAAAAAAAATTTAAAATGGGTTAATGGTGATGGTCTCAGGTTAACAAGGAAAAGTTAAGAAAGGCAGGGAAATGTGTTTTCATTAGAAATATTTAAGTAATTAAATAAATAATTTAGCTAATAAATAACTAATGTGTTTTGGTGCTAGAAGAGTATCCCTTAGTGATCTGAACCAGTAGTTACCCAGAAGAACAATTCTTTTTTTTCTGGTAGTGATGAATAAATGAAATATCACCATGTATTACTTCTATTTTCTCCTAAAAAGTAATATAAGCTCCCAGGCAGAACAAGGGTTAAAAACAAACAGACAAGCTCCTATGCCTCCAATTTAAGAACTCTTGTCACTTCTATAGTCTAAAACATTGGATTTTATTTTATTCAAAGAAAGCCACCCTCCCTCTCTTACTTCTAGGTCTATCATGGTACTATTTCATAGTTCCTGGTACCACCCAACTGTTATGTAAGGGTAAAAGAAGCTAATTACCGCTACTAACCTGGGATCACTCCTGGGGAGGCAGACTGCCCACACCTACTAGCTCCATGACCACCACTTACTAGTCCTATAGCCATGGGCAAGTTACTTAATAACTCTGAATAAGTTTCCTCATTTGTAAGAGGGGGCTGTTAATAGCAGCCTCCCCTATCCCGTAGGGTTGTTAGGAGTGAACAAAATAATTTATGTGAAGCACTTAGAGCAATGCCTAGAACATGGTAAGTGCTCAATTTACTTTTACCTTTCAAAATATGTTTTTGAGATTCTTCTGAATAGCTGAAGTTCACTCCTTTTTATTGCTATAATAATATTCCATTGTTGGAGAGCAATTGAGTCATTTCTAGTTTTTTGCTGTTAAGAATGAGAATGTGAACTTTCTTGTACATATCTCCTGATACACACATGCAAGAATTTCTTTACAAGATATAATTATAGGAGTGGTTGTTCCAGTTTTACATCCGTCACGAATATATACAGGAGCCCCTGCTCTATATCCTTCCACAAACTTGGTATTGTCAGGCTTATGAATTTTTGCCAACCTGGTGGGTAATTTTTCATATCCCTGATTACCAGTGAAGATGAGCATCTTTTCACACATATAGGGGCCCTTTGTGTTTCCTTTTTTGTGAAATCTTTTGCCTGGCTGGCTACTAGGTTCTTTCTTTTTCTTGATAATTTGAGAGAATTCTTTATGCATTCTAGATACTGCCTCACCTATCAATTTCCTCTCAGTTAGTCCATTGCCCCCTGAGTTGTTGTTTTTTTTTTTTTTTTCCAGTTTGGGTTCAGGGTCACTCTAATCCATCTAAGAGATTCTTCTTCTTTATATATATCTTTGCTTGTTATGGAAGGGGGTTTTAGAGAGGGGTACACATGGGTACCCCCTTTATTCCCCATGGGTTGGAATAAAGTTCCATTATCTTATCTGCTGGGATATACCATGTCAAGCAATAGGAAGTGCTAAGCTCCAGATTCTGTGGAGGTGTAACATGTCCTTTTCCCTACAGGTGATATATAAAGAGGAATCCCAGGTAGTAGAATTATGAGAGTTCTTCCTTTCATTATACTTGGGTAACTTTCTAATATTTCAAAAATAAATGTACTATTTTTACAATCAGAAATACTCATATTGTTCAAAAAGAATTTTCACTCTTTAAGTTCTATGGCTTTCAGAGATGTTTGATTTCAAACTCGGTAGTAGCAAGAGGTTAAGGAAACTCCCAGTCAGCAGGAAATAAAGGCTCACCTCATTTTATTGAGCTTCACAGATACTGCTTTTTTTTTTTTTTTTTTTTTTTTTTTTTTAACAAATTGAAGATTTTGGTAACCCTGCATCGGGCAAGTCAGTTGGTGCCATTTTTCCAACAGCATTTGCTCACTTTGTGTCTCTATATGACATTTTGGTGATTCCCACAGTATTTCAAACTTTTTCACTATTATTATGTTTGTTATGGTCATCTGTGATCAGTGATTATGACTCACTGGAAGCTCAGATGATGGTTAGCATTTTTTAGCAACAAAGTATTTTTTAATTAAGGTATTTACATTGGTTTATAGACATAATGCACACTTAATACACTAAAGTATAGTGTAAACATAACTTTTTTCTGCACTGGGAAACCAAAAAATTCATTCGACTCACTTTATTGCAGTATTCATTTTATTGCGGTGATATGGAATCCAAACTGCATGTATGTCTGTAATAGTTGGTTAACATCCAGGGTGATATCAAGGTGAACTCACCTGTGAATTGACAAATGCAACAGAGCAGCAGCAAGACATGAGAGAGCCAACCCCTTACAGGCTCCACCGTTCTCAAGGAGACTGTAAACCACACATTTAGATTTCCTTTGTATCCAACACAGCTCTCAGAGCTAGGCACTTAATTGAAGTTGCTGCTGCTGGCAGTGGTCACGATATCCTCAGGGCAAATATTGGCATTGGTGTTTTGTTCTCTGGTTTAAGGCCCACCTGCCTTCTGTGGTTGTTCATGATAGTCTTTTCAGCCCCCCAGTTGACCAGAGAGGAGAAAAGAGAAAATGGGCTCAAAAGTAAATCTCCTGCCATCACCCTGATGGGACGCAACATGGAAAAGATGAAGGAGGCCCAAGCGTGGATCCGAAGGATACTGACCCTCCAGGATCACCACATCATTGAGAACTATCATATACTCTACCTTGGAAAAAGGGAGCATGACATTTTGACTCAGCTTCAGAATAATTTAAGGGTCTCTATCTCAGAGATTATCAGTCTGGAAAAGGTAATTTTAGAGATTAAAGGAGCCCAGGCTAGCCTCGTTGAGGTGGTTATGAACATTGAACATATGCTGTGTGAAGTTCAAGAGGAAATGGCAAGAAAAAAGGAGCTAGCCCTTTGGAGCTTGTCAGGTGAGTAACTTCCAATTGAGTTGAAAAGTCGGCTCTCCCAACTGTTCCTTCTTATGGGTGTGAGTGCACCTGTATATATGTGGGTAAGATATAGCATGGGAGAGAGAACAAACCATTGCTGGTTCTGTGTTAAGCCATAAACTTTTATAACTGTTTTTTGGCTCTCTTTCTACCAGCAAGGTTAATTAGAAAATCAACACACACACACACACACACACACACACACACACACACACACACGTACGTGAGTGATTGGATTTACTTATGATGAAATGGATTGCCTAAGAAGCAGTTAAATGCCTAGCAGTTAAAAGCCTAGGATAACATAAGCCCAGGCTCTGGGGAAAAAAGTACATCCTTAATTCTACACATGGAATGTTCAAATTTAGACAGACACATTACACTTGATTAATCAATTTCTTTGAGTTCTATTGCATTTATGTATTTGTTGCTAGCAGCATTAGGAACCCTAAAATTACTTTGAGCTCTCTCACCAAAGTAAATTATTCATTCTTACTGTGAAGTATACTCAAGTATCTCCTATGCAGCGGGGCAAAATTCATCATGATGACTGGGAATTTGGGTTCGGAGATCTCCTTTTAACATAGCCCTAGAGCTAAGAAATTATACCATTGAAAATGCCACCTTGAGAAACAGAGACTTATTTCATTTATTTATTTGATTAATGTATATTGTGTCTATGGTATGTGCCAAGCATTGTGATGGACGTTGTTTCCACTCAAAATCCAAGTAAGGATACTGAGAAGCAAGCAGGTTAGTTATGAAAGAGGAGGGTGAAAGTGCTCTGGGAGCACCTCGGAGAGGCACTGTGATATTGCGATTTATAAGATATGTTTGGTCATTCAGATGACCAAAATATATGGTCATATACATTTGGTCATCGTCAACATTTCTGGCTTACAACTCTCAAAGCCCTTGGATTTCCTAAGTGTTGAGAGTGATAAAGATGTCTTTTGTTATGTTAAAGAGGTGACTCTGGAAAGCCCCTAAGAATGGGGACTGGTCACTAGGACACCAAACCCTGTGGTTGGAGGATTGGAACTTTCAGTGTTCCCCCACCCAACCTCCAGGGAGGGGGCTGGAGGTTGAATCAGTTGCCACTGACCAATGATTTAATCAGCCATGACTATGTATGGACCTCAGTAAAAACCCAGAAGGACAGGTTCAGAGAACTGCCAGGTCAGCGAGCACGTGGAGAGTTTTAGTGCATATAAAAGTTGCATGTAGGGAGAGTGGCTTGCTAGGAGAGAGCATGGAAGCTCTGCACCCTGCCCCCATTTCCTTGCCTTATGCATCTTTTCTGTCTGGCTATTCCTGAATAATATCCCTGTATAATAAACCAGTAATCTAGTACGTAAAATGTTCCTCTGAGTTCTGTGAGCTGCTCTAGCAAATTAATTGAACCTGAGGAGGAGATGTTTTGACCAGCTGGTCAAAAGTACAGGTAACAACCTGGACTTGCAAATAGTGCCCGAAATCCACAGAGAAGGTCATTGGAATCTCCAGTTTGTAGCTAGTCAGCCAGAAGCACAGGTGACAACCTGGCTTTTGACTGGTGTCTGAAGTATGTGTGTGTTGAAGAGCAGGCTTGTAGGACTGAACCCCTAACCTGTGGAATCTGATGCTATCTTTGGATAGACAATAGCAGAATTGCTTGGTTGTACATATGGGAAACCCTCCTACACACAGAGACTTTGAAATTGGTCTCAGGATACCAATTTAGGCACTTAACCCAGACTTGGGAGGTCAAGGGAAGGCTTCTCAGAGAAGGTGTCAGAAATGGAGAATGAAGAATAAGTAGAGAGGTTCCTGGGTGTCTTAGTCAATTGAGTGTGCTGCTCTTGATTTCGGCTCAGGCCAAGATCTCATGGTCATGAGTTCAAGCCCTGCTTTGGGCTCTGCACTAGACGTGGAGTGTGCTTGAGATTTTTCTCTCTTCTCCCTCTGCCCCTTCTCTGCTTGCTGTCTCTCTCTCTCTTTCTCTCTCTAAAAAAAAAAAAAAAAAAAAAAAAAAAAAAAAAAAAAAAAAAAAAAGAATAAGTAGAAATTAGTAAGGTAAAGAAACTTTTCAAGCAATCAGACCGTAGCAGGGTCTAGATTATGAAAGACTTTATAAATCACATGGAAGAGTTCAGAGTTTTTCTTGAACAAATGGGGAGCCTTGAAGGATTTTAAGCAAAGATAAGGTCAGACTTGTATTGTAGAAAGATCACTGTGATGTTGATGAGTTGGTACAAAAATTCATATGTGAAATTTTAAAGGGCACCTTATTTTCACTTGTGTTTGTAAAAATAATTCAGGCAGATGTGGTCAAAGTGAGTGGGAGTATACAATAAGTGTTTTATCCATATTCCCCAGAAAAACCAGTGTCAAAGAACATGCACAAAAATAATACACAAGGATAAGACCAAAGATTTTAATTTCTGCTTAGTTTGAATTATAATGACTGTGGATATTTAAATTGACTCTGATACTTTCCAAGAGAACAAGAGGCAAAAAAAACACTGGCCTATAAAACTTGTGGCATTACTTTAAACTAACTGCATTCATAAGGTTGATCCACTCTGCCAGCAGTTGGCAATTTAGTCATGTGAGTCCCATGTTCTGGTGCAAGGTGGTATTTTTGATAGGTGATGACTAAGCATAGTATTCCACAGCACTGTTTCAGAGTTTCCTACAGACTCACCCTCTCTTAATCAGATTAAGACCTTCATTAACAAAATGGATACATTTTCAATGAGTTATTACTACAAGAAACATCAACTATCCGTCAGAACAATAAAATTTAAATAATAGAAGTTAGGGATTTCCTCTTTTATGCTGCTTTTTAAATCCTTCCTGGTGAGTGCTTCTTCGGTGCCCAACCCAGGGCCAGGCATATAATAGGAGCTCAGTAAATGAGTTGCTGAACTCAAGTGAACTGAATTCTATTACTATACTTTATTAATGTCAGCTATTGCTCTTGAGATTTAATTTACAGTCTCTTCCTTAGAAACTTTCTGGGTTTGGAGTTTCTCTGCTATGAAATTTTGTCCTTCCTGCTTTCCAGATTTACAACTTGGCCCCTCTAGTGACTTTCTTAGGATTTATTATCTGCTTTTTTGTGGTTAAATTGAGACCACTCAATTAAATAATGTGCTGGGAATTTTGTCATTTTTGTATACTTGGGTTTATGTCAAACTGAAAATAAACTGAAAGAAAAGAAGTCTTTTTGGTAGTGGTGGTGGGGTCCATTTGTCCACCTGTGTATTTTGTCCAATAAGGAGTTGCTGGGCAATAACAGGTTGTCCCTTGAATTTAAAAAGGAAGGAAGGAAGGAAAGTTAAGGGAGAAGGAACAAAGGAAGAAAAAAAGGAAAAAAGGAAGGAAGGGAGGAAAGACAGGACACCATAGACTCTGAATCTCCAAATTTTGCTCTTTGTGGTTGGGTGGTATATGAGTGATACAAATATTCTGCCTTGCCACTTGCAGAAAGCACTGATGAAAGCCAGGTTTATACTCCTGGGTATGTACCTATTAGGTATGTGATATCGGGCAAGTCACTTACTTCTCTGGGTTTCAATTTCCTTCGTTGTAAAAGTGTGTTAATTATAATTATTTCAGTGGTGGTGTGAAATGCTCAAATGAGGTTGAGATATGAAATCTTTTTGAGAATCTTGAAGTTTTATGTAAATGTCATACTGTTTTTCATCATTCCTTAATGTTTTGTTATGCCTGTATCTTTTTGTTGATGAGCATCCTGGCTAGAAATATAAACATTACCTATTGGCAACACAATTCTATATCATCATTACAACATTGATGGGGGAAGTATATACTAATGCTCTTTTTTCTCTCACCCCCTCAGCCTCATAATCCAAATCATGTGAGGACAAATTTATTAGCCCCTCTCTTATCCTATGACTTCTCATTATATGATACTCTCCTTGCATGCCTAAACATGTAAGGCATACAGTGTAAACTGGCTAATCTATTCCTTTAAACATCTATAATTTGTTTCATTGCATTTCTTTACAAACCTTTTTCATCTCACAGAGTATTGAGACCAAGTTTTGTGTTACTCGTTTTTAGGACAATGGACTGATTGGCAACCAAAAAACCAGGATGAAATGAAAAGGAGTACATTTCTGAAATGCCTAAAGCTTTCAACTGAGGAAATTCAGAATCAGAAGAAACAGTTTGAAAGCTGTGGTTTGCAGGTTATAAAGGTATACTTAATTAAGGGAAGGGTTTGACCTGTCGTGGGTCTATAGCCAAAAGAAGAATTCACCTGCTGATGACTCTAAGCCAGCTGCTCATTGACCTGGAACCCTGGGATTAAGACTGAAAGTGGGGCAGGGATGGGCACCAGGAGGTAGAAATGATGTCAGGATATACAGAAGCACCGATGAAGATTTGGGGGAAAGTTATCTGCCTATCTTGAAGCAAAGTGAAAGAAATGGAATAGCATATACCACACTGTATTATAATTGTTTACCTATTTTTACTTCTCATTAAACTGTGGGCTCTTAAGAAGGCCAAGAATGTGTATACACTGTTGACCAATTCGTTACCACTTCTTGGCACATAGTTAGTGCTCAGTGAATTTTTATTAAATGGATTTATCAAAGAAGGGACAGGGAGTTTTGAAGAGACAGAAGTCAAAGTAGGAGAGGGTTGGGGCTCGGAGAGATGCTTTAAAAACTTTATATAAAAAGTAAATTGCTTGCAAAGTAATATGCACGTAAGAACCATTATCTTTGAAGTGGAGTATCAGGCACTTGAAATACAGGTTCTCACCCTTTTTTTTTCAGTGTTTTCAGTTTTTCATATCCTTGGGTCATAGGTGGAGGAAATTGACAATGTGTTTCTCATGGCTGTCTTCCAAAGAAAGAAGAAAATGGTGGAAGAAAGAATACATAGGGATCCTGTGAGCCACAGGTTGTTTCAGCAAGTTCCTTACCAGTTCTGTGAAGCAGTATGCAGAGTTGGCTTTCAAAGAATGTACTCGATGCCCTGTGGTAGGTATTAGCCCCTCATCACTGGGGGGCTCTATATGTGGGAACTGGTAAGCAGACATCAGCAGATGACTCACCACTAATAGTATTTGTTGCTGTGGTGAGGGGATCGCTTGTAATTGGGATTTTGTGGTAAAGTCATTTGGAAAGGGTCATATTTTTTATTTTTCCTTCATATTTTTTATTGCTGATGGGTTTAATGTTGACGAAAGTGAACGGTGAGACTACAGTTCACTGTTTTTCTCTTTTCTGTGATCATGTGTTTTATCTGCAGAGAGCACCCTGAAGCTCCTCTCTCTCTCTCTCTCTCTTTTTTTTTTTTTGGCTTATTTCCACAAAATTATTATCAACATTACCAAACCTCATCCCTTAATCAAAAGAGCACTTTCCTGAACTTCATGAAGTTGCTCTTTTCTCTTCCATCCTCTTCATTTGCTGTAGGCTGCTAGTGAATGAATTAGATATCTGGCAGGGGAAGTAAATAACATCTTAAGATCCTTTTCAGCTATGGGGCTTCTATGTGTAGCTCTCATGTCTCTTTTCAGTTGTACGAAAATATTGCATACTTAACTGCTGTTTTATCCCCTTCAGATGTCTCCAAAGGAGCCTAAGAAGTTTAGTGATGATCGTGATGGGTACCTAACGATGAGGCTTGATTTTGCCTGATCTATTGACTATGTTCTTGATCTTTATCTTTAAAAATATATAGCATGACCCTTGCTGTGAAGCTAACTCCAGCTCTTGATTTCTAGAAAGCAAAGGGTCTAGAAATCATCTTCTCTTTGCCCCAGAGAGAACATAAGCAATACCTGTTGTAAAAATTGAACATGGAAAATTCCTGGGGGTAAAAACTCACAAGTGAATCCCCACCAAGAAGTCTTTGATTATAACTAGAAAAGTGATATTGGCAAAGTCTTAAAAATTCACAACATCCATTTTCTCCTAAACCCATTGTAACTGGCCTTCTCTGCACTCCCCCTCCCTACCCTTACCTAAACTATTCTAAGACCATCACTGTCCCATTTTTCAAATCCAGTAGTGCCTTCTTTTCAATCCTGTGGCAGACACTGCTAATTGCCTGCCTGACATCTGTACATGTCTTTTTCCCTAAAAGACACATACACCACCTCCCAAGGAAAACAGCCTCCAAATCTCATCTTGTCTCATCGTCAGCTTCAAATCCAGAAAGTCCTCTCTTAAAGCTTAAAAGCTAAGTAATTGCCCTAACCCACTTGTTATATAATGAGAGGAGAAGGAGCAGGAAAATTGCAATAAAAACTCCAATTTCTAGGGGTGTCTGGGTGACCCAGTCAGTTAAGCATTAACTCTTGATTTCAGCTCAGGTCATGATCTCACATCGTGAGTTCGATCCCCGCATCAGGCTCTGCACTGACAGTGTAGAGCCTGCTTGGGATTCTCTCTCTCCTCTCTCTTTGCCTCTCTCTCTCTCTCTAACAAAATAAATAAACTTAAAAATAAAACCCCTCCCATTTCTAAATGGTAGAAAGAAAGTCACTGGTCCATACCACTAATCATGCTGCTGGATAGGCATAGAGAGTATTCTCTATTCTGGGAGTGGTAAGACCCTTGTTTTCCACTCTGAGAAGAATCTTCCTTATGTGTTGCCACCCTTGGTCATTTCTAGGCCCTCTGCCTATCAGGGGTCCGTGGATTGCCTCAGGGACTAGAATGCTCTCAGGTTACTGTAGCCAGGCTTGCAGTTTCTTCAGCAATACAGTTCCTTTAAAACCTCAGCAGGCAGGAAACCTGTTTGCTTCTGGTCAAGTTTGTGTCTTTATAACCCAGCTAAAGATCTTGTCTCCATCTAGTCTTTAAGCCTTAAGATTCTGGTCTTTTACCTACTGGCCTCTGTGCTCTGTCCATGTCCATGTCCAGGTTAACACCCACTGCCTGAGGCAGTTCAGATGGTTAGAGTCATTATGCCCATAATGAGACTGTACCAACATGTCTGTGGGGAGCATGCTTCACCAAAGGTGCTTGAGAAACACAGGAGATATTTTATTACCCCGAAGTTGTTTTGCAACTCTTTTTTAAACCTAGTTTTTTTTTTTTTTTTTTTTTAATGTATATTCTGAGACAGAGAGAGAGAGCGAGCATGGGCAGAGGAAGGGGCAAAGAGAGAGGGAGAAAGAGAATCCCAAGCAGGCTCTGCATTGTTAGCACAGAGTCTGATGTGGGGCTTGATCTCACGAACCGTGAGGTCATGACCTGAGCCGAAATCAAGAGTGAGATGCTTAACTGACTAAGCCATCCAGGTGCCCCTAACCTAGTTTTCATTTGGACTACAAAGTCTTTTTTACCCTGCAAGGTTCCAAATTATGGGACTCTTGGTCAATTCAGATGGCCACCTATAGGCACAGGGGCTTCTATTTCTTCTTTTTTTTTTTTTTAATTTTTTTTCAACGTTTAATTATTTTTGGGACAGAGAGAGACAGAGCATGAATGGGGGAGGGGCAGAGAGAGAGGGAGACACAGAATCGGAAACAGGCTCCAGGCTCTGAGCCATCAGCCCAGAGCCCGACGCGGGGCTCGAACTCACGGACTGCGAGATCGTGACCTGGCTGAAGTTGGACGCTTAACCGACTGCGCCACCCAGGCGCCCCCAGGGGCTTCTATTAATGAAGTTGTATGTATATATTTTCTATATTGCCTTGTATTCCAGCCAGTTCATCTCTTGCTTGTAGGGCTTGGCTGAATGTAGCAAGAAGGAGAATACATGCTTGCAATTTTTTTTATTGGGTTCATTCATTCATTCCACAAGTGTTTCTTGAACACGTTCTATAAGTCAGGCCCTGTGCTAGGTGAGAGGAATACCACAGTAAACAGAACACATAGAGTTCCTACCCTTAAAATTTATAATCTAGTGAGTCCATCTGTTGCCCATTCTTTAAATGTTCGTGTTTTCTGGAGTTCGAAAGGAATCCTTCTCTTTTGTAACCCTACAGTGTCACCCTGCGTGATTGCACCCATTCCTATGGCTTCAAACTCCTACCTCTATGGATGACTTATGAATTTGTGACTCTGACCCCCTACCTCTCCCCTGACCCGCAGGTCCATATTTCTGACTGTCTTTTGAACATTTCTGCCTAGATGTTCCAGAGCCACCTCAGACTGAACTCTTTTCTTGGCCATACTTTACCCTGAGAAATATGCTTCCCCCCTCCCCCCCAGTACTCCCTAACCTGACTAATACCATCACCATCTATCTACTGGGTCTCCTAAGCTGGAAACTCTACCATCTTCCTCTCCTTCCTTCCTCTCATTCTTATGTCCAGGCAGTCACACAGCCCTACTGGTTCTCTCTCGGTGACCTTTGCAGCCCAGTCTCACCTTTCTATTCCTACTGCCTTTGTTGTTCTTCCCCTGGGCCTGGACAATCATCAGGTCCTTTCCTTGCCTCAAAACCAACCCTATCCAACCTACCCTTTACTCTGCTACCAGAATTATCATCCTAAAAAAATACACGTGTTGCAGGGAGTATGGCCGGAGTTGCAAAAGATGAGCCTGCAAACAAAGTGCAGTTAAGTGAAGGTCCTCATACTCGAGTCGGAATGAGGCTGGTCATTAGAAAAAGGATTGGAAGTGACTGGATAGGCAGTCTTTCATTTAACATGAGTGGTAATTTTTCACGTAAAGGAGGGGGGTATACTTTATTGTAAGGAGGGGCAGTAGCCTCCAAGTTATCATTTGTGAGTGGCGGTAGAGTCCATTCTGGTGAAGTATCTTCCTCAGGCGCTATAGCCTTGATTTCTTCAGAAGAAGATTCATCCTTAAAACTATCAGATGTAAAATCCGACTCATCTCCTTCTTGATGAGTTTTTAATTTAGGTGAACTTATATTTTGTTCTGAGTCAGACTGTAAAGGCTATAAAGCCATCTCAGTTAAAGAGCATAAAGACCAAACTTTTAAAGAAATGATATCTCCATTTTGATGAGCGTGCCTAAGTGTTTTCATAATCAATCTCCATTGTTTAAGGTTTAAAAGATTTTTTCTAGAAGGGTAAACCAATAGCAGTGTTTTTTATTTTTTTTATTTTTTATTTTTTTTTAATTTTTTTTTCAACTTTTATTTATTTTTGGGACAGAGAGAGACAGAGCATGAATGGGGGAGGGGCAGAGAGAGAGGGAGACACGGAATCGGAAACAGGCTCTAGGCTCTGAGCCATTAGCCCAGAGCCCGACGCGGGGCTCGAACTCACGGAACGCGAGATCGTGACCTGGCTGAAGTCGGACGCTTAACCGACTGCGCCACCCAGGCGCCCCTAGCAGTGTTTTTTAAACAAGTACCAGAGCTCATCAAAATACATGCTTATTTAATATCTATTTTTCTAGTCGCCTACAAGGTAAAACCCCAAACCCCTTAGCAAAGCACATAAGGCCCTAGCCCCACATTATTCACCCACCTTGTCACTATGTTCCTCAACACTTCAGCCATGAACTGCTTAAGAGTTTCCTAAATGTACTGGAGATTTCCTGCCTTTATGCCTTTGCATGTGGAATGCCTTCCTCTCTCATCCTTTTTTAGCCCACAAAGTCCCATTCTTTCTTCCAGACATAGCTCAAATGGCATGTCCTGGTTGACACCTTCCCTAACTCCTGCAGGCCCAGGAACCTGCTTCCTCTTCTGTCCTCCTGCACTTCTGGTATTCCTTTGTTACCACATCTGTAACTCCAATAAGTATCAAAATTTACAGTTCCACAAAACCTGGGTGTGGGTCTTGTCTTCTTTATTGCTGTAAAATGGAACTTTACCTACATCTCAAGCTCCTATGTCTGCAGATGAGGAAAACTCTTGATGGTTCAAGATGAACTCAGTCATTTTCAGAGTTTTCTTAGTCCCTTTGGGGTTTAAACTCAGTTCCTGCAAGGTGTTCCCCTTCTTCTCTTCTGAGAGTGCTTTAGATTATGGGACAGGCATTTGTGAGGAAGGTGGTTTGGTGCATGGTCTGCATCTATCTGTTCTCTGCCTCCCAATGTCCTCTGCTAGATAAGCCATCCTGGGCATCAGTCATTAGCACCCTCCAGTGCTTAAATTCATGGTGCCCTTTGCTCTTAGTGTCTCCACAGGGCACTCTGTTTTTCGTGCTGAGGGAATTCCTTTCCAAGCCAGTATCTGTGCCTGTCCTAGAGCACAGGAAATTTTTGAGTGTGCACATCCTCCAAGCTGAAGTGCAAGGTCTTATATAGCAGTCCTCAACTGTTCTGGACATCTTCCCCAGCCATTGCTACTTTTCACTTAGATGCCAGACTGGAGGAGGGGGCTGTACCCAGTAGAGTCAGGCAATGGTTCCTTCTACTTTAGAAGTCCCCCTCCCTGTTTTTCCGAGATTCTTGTTGTTCTGCCCCATCTCGACTCCCAGGGCTCTTTTGAGGGAATGGAGCAGTGAAGTGAGCCCCTTCTCAGAATCCCCAAGAGTTCTAGTCATGTCCTCTCTGGTTCTTCTCTTCCTACCAGGTGAAATGAAGAATTTTTATTTATTTTGAAGTGAGAAAATTATTCTGAGAATATCTTTCATCCTTCTCTCCTCTGTTACATATGGCATAAACACCATGCTATGAATTCTTTAGGTTTTTATTAATTTTTATTTATTTTTAAAGTTTATTTATTTATTTTGAGAGAGACAGAGAGAGCATGAGTGAGGGAGGGGCAGAGAGAGAGGGAAAAAGAGAAAATCCAAGCGGGCTCCACACTGCTAGCACAGAGCCTGATGCAGGGCTCAAACTCCCGAAACCATGAAATCATGACCTGAGCCAAAACAGAGTCGGATGCTTAACTGACTGAGCCACCCAGGCGCCCTGAATTCTTTAGGTTTTTAGATTTTTGGTTCAAAAAACCCTTTTCTCTCTCATAAACCTAACTTTCAAGACCACAGTCTCTGCTTTGATTAAAATTAATTATATAGGATATAATTATACACACACACACACACACACACACACACACAAACACACACAACTGACCTTATTCTAAGCTCTATCCTTTTTTCCCTGAGTAATAAGTAGGAAGAACTCAATGGGTGGAGGAATCAAGAGCAAGAAGAAACTCCCAGGAAATAAATCTTTGATTTTTATCTCAAAATATTTGCTCTCCACATAAAATTGTGTTTACATGTGGGGAGTTCCCTTTGTGAATTGTTGAGACCAGGGATCATGTCTTAGTCATTTTTTTAAGCCCTAGAGCTGCATTGTCCAAATGGTTGCCACTAGCCACATGTGGCTATGGTGCACTTAAAATGTGGTTAATCTGAATTGAGACATGCTCTAAGTGTAAATTAATTACACTTGATTTTATTTCTTTATTTACTTTTAATTTTTTTAATGGTTTTTTTTTTTTGAGTTGGGGGTGTGTAGGGGTAGAGAGAGAGGGAGGCACAGAAAGAATATGAAGCAAGCTCCAGGCTCCAGGCTCTGAACTGTCAGCACAGAGCCTGACTTGGGGCTCGAACTCATGAACCATGAGATCAAGACCTGAGCCGAAGTCAGATGCTTAACCAACTGAGCCACCTAGGCACCCCAATATATACTGATTTTAAAGACCACTACCAAAGAAAAGAATATAAAATATCTCCTTAATAATTTTTATATTGATTACATGTTGAAATGATACCATACTGAATATAACAGATTAAATAAAAATAATTACATTAGTTTTACCTGTTTCTTTTTACCTTTTTATGTGGCTACTAGAAAATGTAATAGGACTAGAGAGAGTATACATGTTAGTACCCAAATAGGCAATATGATTCAACAGATCATAATGATCTTTTTTTTTCTTTTATCAGACCCAAAATATGGAGTTGGTATATACTTCACCAAGAATCTGAAAAACCTAGCATACCAAGTCAAGAATACATCTGCCACAGATGAACTGATCTATGTGTTTGAAGCTGAAGTACTCACAGGCTCCTTCTGTCAGGGTCATCATTTAAATATTTTCCCCCCACCGTTGAGTCCTGGAGATATAGATAGCCATGACAGCGTGGTTGACAATGTCTCCAACCCTGAAACCTTTGTTATTTTTAGTGGCACACAGGCTATGCCTCGATATTTGTGGACTTGCACCCAGGATCATGTACAACCACAGAATGACTCAGCAGGACCAATGATGCTATCTTCACAGCAGCCTTGGGAAAGATTCTCAAGTGGTAGCTCTGTTGATTAACCTCTGTTGATTAACCTCCACATCATTTTGACAACTGGCATGTCCTTACTTTGGAGGAACTATCCAAATAATGACCATCAGTAAGTCAGAGTGGCTTGAATATATCAAATGGGTTGTCCATGTGGACTGATTGTGTTATTCAGGGGACCCACCACATCCTCACATCTTAGTTCTTTCATCTTTGTCTTCATCTCTTGGGATTGAGGTGGATAGATCCCAACTAAAACACTCTCAGGACCATTCCCTCTCCTTCAGGTTGTCCTTTCACCTCTTTTACTATAGGTAACAGCAAAAATGTTTTACATGTAATGAAGGGATTTTTCTAGCATACAATCCAAGCCTTTTTAGTTTCTAAAATGGATAGTGTAATAGCAGGATGCTTTTGCATTTTCCAGATAATCTTATATAGTGTTTTAGATATCAAAATAAATCACCTTTGTCTGAGTAACTGGCTTTGAAAAGTTATATGTAAAATGACATTATTCGAAGTGGAAGGACATCAAAAGGCTGATATTCTACTGATATCATAGTTGGATTCAGCCATATCAAGCAATGCCATTCAAGCATCATGAGGCCAAATGATTAATTCACCAAATATTTCTTGATCATCAGATGTGTTTCATTTTTCTGGATACTGGGGACATGATGCCAGACAAGGCAAATATCTTCAGGCAGCTGGCAGCCTGAATAATCAGAAATGCAGCTATATGATTGAGTATAATAAAAGAGGATTTACAGATTCTTTGGAAAAATTTAAGAGGGAGAGGAATAAATTAATCAGGGGTTGGGAGGAAGGCCTTCTAAAGAAAGTGAAACTCAAGATGAAACCTGAAGTATTTGTAAGAGGTAGGTGAAAGAGGGATGTAGCAAATCAGGAGCAGAGATGGAAGAATACTTTATGCACAGAGAAAAGCTCTTACCAAGGCTGAATCCACTGTGACTTTGCCCAAATTTGACTTCAGAGTTCTGTAATGTAAAGGCCAGCTAATCTCACCATTTATCTCTTGCCTATTCTGAAATCTGTATTTCCCTATGCTTCCAAAATTTCCTCACCCTCATATCCTTACACAGAACACTTCTTCCTCCTCTTACTGTAACCAGCATTCTTCCTCTTTTTTTAAATCCCCTTCACCTATTTCACCAGCCCCACCCACCTCCCCTCTGGTAACAATGTTTGTTCTCTATAGTTAAGAGTATATTTCTTGGTTTCTTTTTTTTTCTTTGTTTTGTTTCTTAAATTCCACATATCGGCGAAATCATATGGTATTTGTCTTTCTCTCCCTGGCTTATTTCACTTAGCGTTATATCCTCTAGCTCCATTCATGTTGTTGCAAATGGCAAGATTTTATTATTTGGGGGGGGGGGATGAATAATATTCCATTGGGTATATCTATACCGTATCTTCTTTATTGATTCATCTATCAATGGGCTGCTTTCATAATTTGGCTACTGTAAATAATGCTGCAATAAACATAGGGGTGCATATATCTTTTCAAATTAGTGTTTTTGTATTCTTTGGGAATAGTGGAATTACTGGATCATATGGTAATTCTATTTTTAATTTTTTGAGGAATCTCCATACTCTCTTCCACAGTGGGTGCACCAGTTTGCATTACCACCAACAGGGCATGAGGGTAACTTTTTCCCCACATACTTGCCAACATTTGTTGTTTCGTGTGTGTGTGTGTGTGTGTTTTAATTTTTAAAGAAGTTTTTAAATTCCAGTTAATTGTTTCTTGTGTTTTTTTTATTTTAGCTACTCTAACAGATGTGAGGTGATATCTCGTTGTGGTTTTGATTTTCATTTCCCTGATGAGTGATGTTGAGCATCTTTTCATGTGTCTGTTGGCCATCTGAATGTCTTCTTTGGAAAAATGTCTGTTCATGTCTTTTTCCCATTTTTCAATTTGATTATTTGTTTTTTGGGTGTTGGTTTATATATTTTGGATACTGAGTCTTTATCAGGTATGTCATTTGCAAATATCTTTCCTCATTTTGTAGGTTGCCTTTTAGTCTTGTTACCTTTGCTGTGCAGAAGCTTTTTATTTTGTTTTTCCCCTAAACCATGTCTCCACACTATCTACCTTCCCTAATGTGGCCTTTTCTCTCCCTCTAGTTGTGTAGTTTGCTCTGTCAGTATTCAGGTCGATTTTATGGGATTCAGAATGATTTGATAGTTATCTAATTGTGCTCTAGGGATGAGAGGAGTGTAGGGCCCCCCTACTATGCCCCACCATCTTAGCTCCTTAGAAGCTTTATTTTGATATAGCCCAATAGTTTATTTTTGCTTTTATTTCCCTTGCCTGAGGGGACATATCTAGAAAATGTTGCTATGGCTAATGCCAGAGAAAGTACTGCCTGTGCTCTTCTAGGATTTTTATGGTCTCAGGCCTCATATTCACATCTGTAATCCATTTTGAGTTTATTTTTGTGTATGGTGTAAGAAAGTGGTTTGGTTTTATTCTTTTGCACGTAGTTATCCAGTTTTCCAACCACCATTTGTTGAAGAGACTTTTTCCCATTGTACATTCTTGCCTCCTTTGTTGAAGATTAATTGACCATATAGTTGTGGGTTTATTTCTGAACTCATTCTGTCCCATTGATCTATGTGTCTATTCTTGTGTCACTACCATACTGTTTTGATTACTACAGCTTTTGTAGTATATCTTGAAATCTGGGATTGTGATACCTCCAGTTTTATATTTTTCCAAGATTGCTTTGACTATTCAGGATCTTATGTCATTCCATATAAGTTTAGGATTATTTATTCTAGTTCTGTGAAAAATGCTATTGGTATTTTGGTAGGGATTGCATTAAATGTGTAGATTGCTTTGGATAGTATGGATATTTTAACAATGTTTGCTCTTACACTCCATGAGCATGGACTATCTTTCCATTTGTGTTGTCTTTAATTTCTTTCACCAATGTTTTATAGTTTTCAAAGTATAGGTTTTTCACCACCTAGGTTGTTTATTCCTAGGTATTTTATTCTTTTTGGTATAATCGTAAATGGTATTGTTTTCTTGATTTCTCTTTCTGCTACTTCATTATTAGTATATAGAAATGCAATGAATTTCTGTATATTGATTTTGTATCCTGCAACCTTACTGAACTGATTTATTAGTTCTAATGGTTTTTTAGTGGAGTCTGTAGGGTTTTCTATATATAGTATCATGTCATCTGCAAATAGTGAATCTAATATTTCTTCCTTACCAATCTGGATGCCTTTTATTTCTTTTTCTTGTCTGATTGCTGTGACAGTATTCTTCCTCTTGAAAGAAGCATGTTCCTATCTCATATGGTACTGTCTTTGGATACGGGCAAAAGAGGCCCTGCCCTGAACCTCTGGTTTGAGAGGGCCCCACTCTGGTCTGCTTCTATGTGTTCTCATCTCTACAAGATAAGTAGTCTATAGGGTCAAGAGAATGTATCAATTATAAGCCTTCATACTTCACTTCTAAACCACCCACTAGGTACCTGGAACCCCAAACTTTCTTAACTGAACAGCTCCAAGTCTATTTCCAGGGCCTAACTTGACCTCTTTCTTGGTTCTGTCCTCTTGAGGGTGGACTGTGCCACAAGTCTGCATCAAGAATGGTCAAAGAGTGACTGTTTGGGTCATGGGCAGTAGGGCTGAAGCATTCGTATGCCTGGGGGTAAGCTTGCGACATAAAGCTAAAATAGTGCTTAAATTATCTATAACCTTAAAGCTTATATTAAGAAAAAATAAAGGTATAAATTAATCAGCTAAGCATCCAACTTAAGAAAATCAGAATAAATTTGAAAGGATAAAAACAGAAAATAATGAAATGGATGCAAAAACATTACAACAGAGGGAATAAAGTAATAGCTATTTCTTTGTAAAGATTAAAATTCTTTTAAATGTTTATTTATTTTTGAGAGAGAGAGAGACAGAGCCTGAGTGGGGGAGGGGTAGAGAGAGCAGGAGACACAGAATCCAAAGCAGGCTCCAGACTTTGAGCTGTCAGCACAGAGCCCGATGCAGGGCTTGAACTCACAAACCGTGAGATCATGACCTACGCTGAAGTCAGATGCTTAACAGACTGAGCCACCCAGGTGCCCCTGTAAAGATTTTAAAAATATGCAAATCTTTGGTAAGATTGATAAAGAAAAAACAAAAGGTACAAATAAAGAATTTGAGGAATAAAAAGAGGATGTAACTAAAATACATTAGAGATCTAAAGGTAATAAGATAATGCCAGAAACAATTTTGTGCTAATAAGCTGAAAATTTAGACAAAATACAGATTTTCTCTTGAAAATATAACCTATCAAAATTGATTGAAGAACTAGAAATCCTGAATTTTCTAAAATCTATTAAATAAATTGAATCAGCAATTGAAGTTTTACCTACCAAGTAAACAAATACAAGCTAAGATGATTTTACTAAGTGAGTTCTACCAAATCTTCAAACAACAGATAATTCCAATTTTATATAAAATCTTCTAGAGAACTTTTTAGAGAAATAAGAGGGAACTTTCTCCAACAAATTTTTCAAGGCTAGTTTAACCTTGATACCAAAAATAGACAACCAGTATAGATATGAAAAATCCAGATACAAAGCACAAATCTGAAACTATTAACAAATATAGTTCAGTTCTGTATAAATAAATAAATCATGGTCAAGTTGGGTTTATTTCAGAAATTCAAGGATAATTTAACTTAAGAAAATCTGCTAGTGTAACTCACCATATAAATATATAAAAGAGTATGCTCATTTCAATGTATAGAAATAAGTCACTTAATAAGCAATTCATAAAAAACCTAGAGCATTATATTTCATAGTAAAACATTAGAACAATTCCCTGCAAAATCAGGAATGAGACAATGGATGCTTTCTATCACCACTTACCTTCTCCAATGAGTTAGAACTCCTGTCAAACACAGTAAACAACAAATGAAAAACATGACTAGTGGTGGAGAAATAAAAATGTCATTAATCAAAGGAAATATGATTGTCTATAGGAAATCCAAGAAAGGAGCGCCTTGCTAGCTTAGTCAGTGGAGCATGTGGCTCTTGATCTGAGGGTTGTGAGTTTGAGCCCCAGGTTAGGTTTGGAGATAACTTAAAAATCTCTCTAGAAAAAAATGAAAATCCAAGAAAATCTGGAGACAATTATTAAAATGAATAAAAGCATTCTGTGAGGTGCTAAATAGAAGTTATACATAAATCAATTTCATTCTTATGCATGAGAAACAATAAATGTAATGACTTTTTTTACCATTATAACAGCAACACCAAAAAAATAAAGTAACTAAAAATAAGTTTAACAAAAGATATAAAACTTCATGAAAAACATCACAACATGTTTTGAAAGGCATTAAAGAAGACCTTATAAATAAATGGAACTATATACTATATTGTCATTGAAAGGGAGACTTAATATAATAAAAATCTCTATATTCAAAAAATAAATCTTATCAATTCAATGAAATTTCAGTCAAAATCATGAAAGTTTTTTTCATAGAAATTGATGGAGTAATTGTAAAATTTATATTAAATAAAAAGACCCATGAAGAGCTGAGGCAATTAAAAGAATTGTTTTTAATGTTTATTTATTTTTGAGAACAGGAGTGTGAGTGGGGGTGAGGGGCAGAGAGGGAGGCACAGAATCCAAAACGGTCAGCACAGAGCCTGACATGGGGCTCAAACTCATGAACGGTGAGGTCATGACCTGAGGTGAAGTCAGGTGCCCAACTGACTGAGCCACCCACGCTCCCTGAGCTGAGGCAATTTTAAAGAAGAAAAACAAAGTGGAGGTGACTTGACCTACAGCATATCATGACTTACTATACAACTACAGTAATTAAGATGTGTTACTGGTGCAGGGACAAACAGACCAACTGAATAGAATAGAAAGCTGCAAAACAGACCTATACCAATATGGAAATTTGAGAATATATGTATCTTGAGTGAATATATATATATATATATATATATATAAATACACATATATATACATATATAATACATTTACAAATATATATCAAATACATTTATAAATAAATAATATATAAAATATATAAATATATGATATACATAAAATATATACAAATAAATTTATAAATATATGAGATAAATATATCTCTCAAGTTTATATATTATATATACTATAAAAATTATATATTCTGCAATATTTATGATATACTTTTTCACATTGCAGGTTTATGGTGTCCATATTTTTATGGTACATTTATAAAATTTTCCAGCAGATATTTGCAATTAGAAGCTAAGTACCATTTAAAAGTCATAATTCAGGTGATAAAGAATACTGTTGATTTCTTATTCAATTTCCCATATGAAGTCAAATGGCTATTTGATGCTTGCATTTTTGCTCACTAGTTCTTATTTTCTGAGTGTCATGTGACTATATACATACTTTTCTCAGTATAGAGCTTTGAATGTGTATATATATGAATGAGAGAGGTAAACTTGTGGATCATTGGGAAAACAATAAACCAATCTTAACAAATGGTCTTAGACAACTGGTTAAGGAAGTGGAATAATAAATTTGGATCTTGTGGGGATTCTTGTTGAAGTGACTTATTGGGGGAGTGCTTTTGGGAATGTGGGAATCAAGGAGACAGCATAGGGCAGGGGAAAGCTAGCAAGAGTATAGTCTCAGCTGAAGACTAGCTTCAATATAATTCCAAGGGAAAGCTCTAGGGAAAAAATTGTACCGTTAGAGTAAGCTGAACCCTGTAGCAGCAGTTGGCTTTTTTCTTTTTTTAAGTTTATTTATTATGACAGAGAGAGAACAAGCAGGGAAGGGACAGAGAGAAGGAGAGAGAAAATCCCAAACAGGCTCTGGCTGTTAGCACAGAGCTCAACATGGGGCTCCATCTCACGAACCTCAAGTTTATGACCTGAGCCAAAATCAAGAGTCAGATGCTTAACCAACGGAGCCACTCAGACGCCCCAAAAGTTAGCTTTTTGAAGTAATGCCAGTTGTTGGCCTAGGTCTGTCCTTGAGGGTGGGAGCGGGAGCCTTCTAGCAAGCTGGCTCCTATTAGGCTTGCACTTCTTCAAAGATGGCAGTTGAGAGTTACCTGCCAGCACTCACATCAGGTTGGGGAATGGGTATATTGGCCAGATGGAGTAGATTCATTTCATTTCCCCACCCGTACAGGTGGGGAAGAGTGACCAATTGTCCTGATTTGCTTGATCTCCCAGGTTTTGGCACTGAAATTCCCACATCCTGGGGAAACCCTCCCAGGACACACAAAACATCCTGGTCTTCGATGGGTGTGGAAGGGTGGGGGAAAATTACAAAACCTATCCATATGACAGCCCAGAAAATAGGAGCTGAAAGCAATCATGCTTCATGTCAAATAGATATAGCAGATTCTTTGACGTCCATAATCACTATCAGTGTTTTTTCCCCTGCCCATTAATATTAGTAACCATGATTTGCAGTTCACAATAATTATCATCCATTGTTGCATTGTTCTGAGGAATATGACTTAAATGTGCAGTTTAAGTGCATTATAATCATAAGCATTAACAGTACACCTTTGGCTTTGCCTGTGGATTAACCGCTGTGCCTTTTACAAGTTGATTTTTTTTAACATTGTGAATGTGGTGACCATATTTTATAAGAGCAGAGATAATGAAATGAGAATGATTATAACACCAACAACAACATGATCCAGACATCACTGCATAAGAAAGATAAACAACTATGTAATATTAATGACCAATGGAAGACAATATATAACTGGATTAGGAAGGTAAATAACAAAAACAGAGCATACTGCACAATATGCAGAAAGACTTTTGGATTGGCTATGGTAGAGAAGAGGATTTGAAAGCACATACGGAGACTGAATCTTACAAGTCTGGGATAAGATAGACAAGTACTTCAAAATCAAAAGTTTTTTAGTTTCTCAAAGATAACACTGCTCAACTGAAAATAGCAGCTGCTGAATTAGCTTGGGCATATCACATGAACCAATGTGCATTATTGTATTGTACTTTCTACTGCTCTATGGAACTAAAAAAGGTTACATTTCCTGATTTAAAAAAAAAACAAAAAACCAAAACTCTCCTCTAGCCCTTTAGCCAATTTAACCTGAAAAATGGAGTTTCAAATTGGGTTCTTAATGTTTATTAAGATTTTTAAATGAAACCATAAACATAACAAAGGGTGTTATATCTTGTCCAAAGACAAAGTAGTCTTGGCTCATTTATCTGCTTTCAGTGAAAATGTTAATTTGGACAAATTCTATTCAGTCTCCACACTACTTACCAAAGAAAATGAAACAATCTCATTTGCTAAACACCTTATACATAACAATACTAAAAAAAGGTGTGGTTTACTCACCTGTGATATGGAGGTTTTAATAATAGAAGTGTTTGCTCATTTCAGTTTCCTCAAAATATGCAGAAGCATTTAATTAAATTTTTGGCTTTATAGAAATGGAAGGAGTTAGCTACCTTAAACATGAAACATCTTGTAGGCACAAGATGACTATCATTGAGGGTACCTTGCTGGCTCAATTGGTAGAGTATGAGTCTCAATCTCAAGGTCATGAATTCAAGCCCCACATTGGTCATAGAGGTTACTAAAAAGATAGATAAATAAATAAAACCACATTATTTAAAAAAAGATGACTATTATTATTGTTAGCCATTAGAAAAGATGTTAAAATCCTGGCCTGCCATAAAATCATATTTTCATAGTGTGGAACAAGAAGAATGTCCTGTTCCAATTTGGAAATATGTTGAGGATGAGAATGGAAAGGACTACAGTGAAACAGAAATAAACATGCTGGTTCTCTAAGTGTGATAATCTTGAAGAGGCCATAAGGAATCTAGAAAAAGATGAACCAACTGCACCTGAGTTATTCAGTGTTATACTAGGTTGAGTCAAAAACTCCAACAGATTAAAAAAAAAAAAAGATGAATTTTCTGGAAATAAAACTGTTTCAGAACTTTTTAAGAAGTCCCCCCCACCAAAGGCAACCAAGTTAAACAGAACTTTCTGAATTTCTTTACTAAAATTGTAAACTTACTTGGAAGCTAACTTCAATTTTCACAAGTTTAAATTACTTCTGTGCTCTAAAGCCATTTTCCCTGGAGAAGAGAAGTTTAACTTATGATGACATACAGTGTGCTTCAGAGTGTTTTTTAAATGATGAGGATTTTAGATATGGAGAGCTCACATGGTTAATTTATACATGCAAACACCCTGATTGACAAACATCTGGCTTACCAAATCAAGTCCATAGATACAAAGCAGGTAGATACTTTGGAGAGCTGGAAATGAATCCCTATAAATTTAGAAATGTGCTGTGCTCGTAAATAAAATTCTAAGTATTCTGTGCTCACTTTTTGATAGAATATGTATTCACTTTAGCTATTATGTAAAAAAGAAAGAAAGACCTAAAGACTCCAGGCAATTCAGATAAGTAGTAATGGAAAAGGAAACAATGAATGAAAAAATTTCCACTGTATCATAGAACAAAAAAACATACCATTGTTATTTTTAAATTTAATATAGGTAGTATCTGTTTAATTAGTCCTACTGTATTTACATTCTCCTTAAAAAAAAACTCTTACATTTATGTTTCTTAAGAATATACAATAGTAGATCACATGATACTCTATTTGGAAAACCCAAAAGACTCCACCAAAAAAACTGCTAGAACTCATCCATGAATTCAGCAAAGTCGCAGGATATAAAATCAATGTACAGAAATAGGTTGCATGTCTATCCACCAATATTGAAACAGCATAAAGAGAAATCAAGGAATCTATCCTATTTACAATTGCACCAAAAATCATAAAATACCTAGCAATAAACCTAACCAAAGAGGTAAAAAATCTATACACTGAAAGCTATAGAAAGCTTATGAAAGAAATTGAAGACACCCAAAAAGGTGGAAAAACATTCCATGCTCATGGATTGGAAGAACAACTATTGTTAAAATGTCGATCCTAACCAAAGCAATCTGTACATTTAATGCAATCTCTATCAAAATAACACCAGCATTCTTCACAGAGCTAGAACAAACAATCCTAAAATCTGTATGGAACCAGAAAAGATCCCGAATAGTCAAAGCAATCCTAAAAACAAAAACCAAAGCTGGAGACACCACAATTCCAGACTTCACACTGTATTACAAAGCTGTAATCATCAAGACAGTATGGTACTGGCACAAAAATAGACACACAGATCAGTGGAACAGAATAGAGAACCCAGAAATTGACTCACAAGCATATGGCCAACTAATCTTTGACAAAGCAGGAAAGACTATCCAATGGAAAAAAGATAGTCTCTTCAGCAAATGGTGTTGGAAAAATTGGACAGCAACATGCAGAAGAATGGACCACTTTCTTACACCATACACAAAAATAAACTCTAAATGGATGAAACACCTGAATGTAAGACAAGAAGCCATCAAAATCCTAGAGGAAAAAACAGGCAACAACCTCTTTGACCTTGGCCACTTCTTACTTGACATGTCTCTGGAGACAAGAGAAACAAAAGGAAAAATGAACTATTGGGACCTCATCAAGATAAAAAGCTTCTGCACAGCAAGGAAACAATTAGCAAAACTAAAAGGCAACTGACAGAATGGGAGAAGATATTTGCAAATGAAATATCAGGTAAAGGGTTAGTATTCAAAATCTATAAAGAACTTATCAAACTCAACACCCAAAAAACAAATAATCCAGTGAAGAAATGGGCAAAAGACATGGACAGACACTTCCAAAGAAGACATCCAGATGGCTAACAGACACATGAAAAAATGCTCAACATCACCCATCATCAGGGAAATACAAATCAAAACCACAATGAGATACTACTGCATACCTGTCAGAATGGCTAAAATTAACAACTCAGGCAACAACTGATGTTGGTGAGGATGTGGAGAAGGAGGAACCCTTTTGCGCTGCTGGTGGGAATGCAAACTGGAGCAGCCACTCTGGAAAACAGTATAGAGGTTCCTCAAAAGATTAGAAATAGAACTACCCTATGACCCAGCAATTGTACTACTAGGTATTTATCCAAAGGATACAGGGGTGCTGTTTTGAAGGGGCACATGCACCCCAATGTTTATAGCAGTGCTATCGACAATAGCCAAATTGTGGAAAGAGCGCAAATTACTCGGCGATAAAAAAGAATGAAGTCTTGCCATTTGCAACAATGTGGATGAAACTAGAGTGTGTTATTCTAAGCGAAATAAGTCAGAGAAAGATAAATATCATATGACTTCACTCAAGTGGAATTTAAGATACAAAACAGATGAACATAAAGGAAGGGAAGCAAAAATAATATGAAAACAGGGAGGGACACAAACCATAAGAGACTCTTAAATACAGAGAACAAACTGAGAGTTGCCGGAGGGGTTTTGGTGGAGGAATGGGCTAAATGGACAAGGGGCATTAAGAAGGACACTTGTTGGGATGAGCACTGGGTGATAAGTAAGTGATGAATCACTAAATTCTATATCTGAAAAAAAAACAAGTTCTTTTAAAAAAAAGAGAATATACAATAATACAGCTGACAAAATTTAAATATGCAAGAAGTAGTTAAAAGAGTTAAAATAATTTCTTGCACCCAAGGACAGAAAAGAACATAAAAATATTATGTTAAAAAATATTGTTATATTTTTCTTACACATATTATTTACTTAACTATCATTAGTCCTCCTATTACGAATTACCACTTTTGACTAGTCCTGTTGCTATTTTAAGTAATAGCATTTATGCAACAGAAAAGAAATAGAATATATAATTTCAAGTAAATACCTATTTTTCATGTTTTTATGTTAAAGTGATAACATATGAGTATAATTATATTATTAGTTATTTTCACACCTATAAGATTGAGAAAAAGAAAGCCAGATATTTTCAAATGGTAGCAAGGATATCTAGAAGAGAAACTTATATACTGCTTGTGAGTATAAATTGGTACAATCACTTGTGAAATCATCTAGCAATATTTAGTGTATTAGTTTTCTATTTCTGTGTAACTAATTACCAGTAAAGCATATTCACAGTTCCTGTGGCCCAGGAGTCTAGGCTTAGCTGGTTTGCTGGCTCAGGGTCTCACAAAGCTGTAATCAAGGTATAAGTCATCTGGAGGCTTGACTGGGGAAGAGTCACTTCTAAGGTCTCTAAGGTTGTTGGTAGAATTTATTTCTTCATGGTTGTAGGACTGAGGGCCCTGGCTGCTTTTGGGCTGTCAGCTGGAGGCACTTAGGTCCTAGAAGCCATTAGATCCTTGCCACATGGCTCTCTCCTTAGGCAGTTCACAGCATGACAGCTCACTTCTTCAAGCCCCACAGGAGCATGTCTAGCCCCAGTTTGCTAAGATAAAGACTTATATAATGAAATGTAATCATGGGACTAACATCCAATTATCTTTGCCATATTCTATTGGATATTAAAATTAAGTCACAGATCTCACCCACACTTGACGGGTAGAGATTAATACGGCAACACCAGGGGGCAAAGATCAGGGGGCCATCTTAGACTTCTTCCTATCACAGTTAGTGAGGTTAAAGATGCAATATCCTAGGATCTAGCAGTTTCCCTACACACATGAAGATGTGTGCAAAAATTTTCATAGCAGCATTGTTTGTAAAAAAGAAAAACCCTATTGTTATACAATTTAAAAATGTCTCAAACTACAAAAAGATGAAGTCAGAGAGATATTCACTAATAAAACACATTGCGTGGTATGATAACATTTTTGTAAAAGTAACATTTTATTTATATATATATATATATATATATATATATATATATATA
>NW_024412403.1:68646441-68799042 GCF_014898765.1 Herpailurus yagouaroundi | reverse complement strand
GGCAGTGAGAATTTATGGGTCCAAGATCTGTAAGAAAAGGGAAGCCACAAGAGGTGAGCCTGACATTTGCCATCACTTTTCCACCTGAGGTGATTGCTAATTCTGAAAGCAGTGGCTGAAAAACTGAGTGGAGCTTTTAGCTGTCTCATGGGGCTGAGGAAGCTGGGCCAAGGACAAAAGGCCCTCATCAGGAGTAAGAGTGAACTGGAAAGAAACTAGTTTTCACAAGGACTAAGTCCAGCTCTGAATAGTCTCAGTTCCTGATTGGAATGAATTGATCTCTCCTCAGTTTAACGATGGTTGGGTATCCTTGCCCCCAAGTGTCTCCCTTACCACAACCTCCCTTTCCCCAATCCCCCTGCTCAAACTCAACTCACTCTAGAAGACACAACATTCACCAGGGGAGAATACTGATGTGGCAGGGAGAGATCCGGGACAAATGAACATTGCATAGCCTAGGATTCATGTAATGTAGTCTTCCCTTCCATACTTATAAATGAATTGAGCTACCAGACCTCTTTCACACTGCTTCTCTGCCAGTGTTTTAAATTGATCTGATAAAACATGTCACATGTGAGACTTTCTATTCTGTGACCTCTGCTTGGCTGGCTGGCTTCAGTCCTTCTTTTGAAGGTACTGCTCAAAAAGAATTCCGTCAAATTTAACAGTAACAATTATTTGCCCAAATTTTCATTTGCGAGCCCTTGAGAGTGAAGCAACTATTTATGCTTCATTCAATTTCTTAATTGTTTTTGATACTTCTCATACATTATCAGGCAAAGGGGAAGGGGGGGGGGGAAGGAATGCCCAGAAGTTTCCTCACACGTGTTGCCTGTGAATGCCTTAGACATGAGGCACTGACTTAAATTTTTTTTTAATGTTTATTTATTTATTTATTTATGAGAGAGAGCGAGCGAGCAGGGAAGGGGCAGAGAATGAGAAAGACACAGTCTGAAGCAGGCTCCAGGTTCTGAGCTGTCAGACTCACCAACTGAACCGTCAGATCATGACCTGAGCCGAAGTTGGACGCTTATCGGACTGAGCCACCCAGACAACCCACGAGGCACTGACTTTTAACACTTGTAATACGCCCTCAGCTTTCATTCATTCCATGATTCGTTCAATAAACGTGTGCTAGGTACCAACCATGTTAGAGGCTGGTTATGGACAGGTGAGGCAAGGATCCATCCGCCCTGGAAGAGCTACGAAGACAGGTTTGTAGACATACTTTTGCAATTCAAGCTAAGTACAGTCCTATGGTCCCTACACCACGATTCTCCAACCTTTGCCTTTGCCTACTACCCTCCTCCTCAGGGAAACCTCCCAAATCCTGGACTCTTCATTGGTTCCCGCTAACCTCTAGGGCTTGCAGAGAAAGACGGCTGGAAGACTACGTCTCCCGGCAGCCTCTGCATCAGGGCAGCGGAGGGGAGTGCGCAGGCGCATGGGTCGGCCCCCGCGCGCAGGCGCACTGCGAACGCCCGCTGAGCAGGGTCTTGCTGCTGGGTGCGCGGCGGCGGAGAGCGAGGACCTGGTGAGCACCGGCGCTGGCCGGCTGTTGGAGCTTGTGCGCGGGAGAGGAACGGCGGGCAGGCAAGCGAGCAAGCGGCTCACCCCAGCATCGGCACCGGGATCGGTTGCCTTGAGTCTGGTGAGTGCGGGGCCCCGCGGCCTCGGCCCCTCCCCCTCCCGCCGGCGGATCCGGTAGTCCCCGGCGGGACCCGGGAGAGGCCCCGGGGCGAGGGCGGGCGCCGGACGGGCTCGAGCTTGGGTTCCTGGGCCCGGGCGCTCGCGGCGCGTCCATGCGTCACGGCCCGGCGGTCCTAACGGCCGCGCGGCCGGCGGAGGGGAGGGTGGGGGTGGGGATCGCTGGTGTGATCGCCATCGGGAACGCCGGTCGTGGCGAGGCAGGGCGGGGCGGCGGCGGGGCTGGAAGCGGCGCCGGGGACTGCGGGGCGCCGAGGCAGCGGGGCTGAGAGGAGGCGAGCGCCGAGCCTGCGCCGCGGCCCCGTGCGAGCGGGGGGCGGGGGTGGGCAGCGCCGGGTGCTGGGATTTGAGGCAGGAGGGAGCAGGGGGCGCGGGTAGAAATCCCGTCTCGGGAATTCACAAGTTACAGCCGGTGCTGGAGCCGGTGGTTGGGAGTGGGGGGGGGGGCGGGGGTGGAGACGGACGACTGCAGTTTACAGATGTCATAACAACATGGGCCTGAAGCGGCTGACCGGGGTGTGGTAATTATAGGAATGACAGAACTTAGTCTGCACACAGCGTGTGTAACTGGTGATGCGAGGGAAACAGCGAAGTATTCGATGAAGCACAAAATGGGAGGAGAAAAACTGAAGGATGATTGGAGTCAAGGAAGTCTTGAAGGAAGGTTTTAGGTTTGAATGAAAGTATTTTATGTTTCACTTTTAAGGGAAAGATTTCAAAATCACTGATTTTTAAGGTTTAAATGCCAAGTAAACAAATTTGAAGTGCTTTTTTTCTAAAACATGTTAAAATAAATATTACTTCTTCATCCTTTTTTCTTTTAAGAAACAGTTCCTTCAAAACCTCTGTTTCTCAGCAGTAGATGAGTAAGTGATTTTACCCTCTTGTTGCTTCCAGGCTCATTCTCGAGATTAACTTGTTCTTGTATTTGTAATATTTTGGAACGGATCCAGAAGTTATTTCCCCTTAAAGATTGTTAAGATGCAATTTTAACTTTTCGAAGGCAAATGATAGTGAAGTATATTGCATTTTCACTGAAATCATTTATTCTTGGGGGGGCCACTCTGTATACTTGATTATAAGATGGAGGATGTGCGAGAAGGAATGAACATTTGAACTCCTTTCCAGGTATTTTGCCGAGTACTTTAGGTATGGTAAAACATTTAATGCTTACAGTAACTCTGAAGTAGATGTTAATTTTTTCCATTCTACAGATAAAAGCTTTGAAAGTCAGAGAAGTTAAGTAACTCACCTAAGGTCATCTAGCTCTTTTTGGAAACAGCCTGAAAACCCAAGATCACTGCCATTTTAAGAATTATTTCTCCCCTCCTTACATACCTCTTGGTTGTATATGTGTGTGTTTTTTAAAAATTATTACTTAATCCATTCATTCAGTATATACTTAATGAGTGATTGTATGCCTTCAGACCAGGGATACAGACACAGCCAAAACGCTGTTACTACCCCCATGGAATTGATAGTGTGGAGGGGAAGACTGACATAGAGTGAATACAAGTATTAACTGCTTGGCATTTTATCAGTCATTATAACTGAGCAGAAATTGTAACGTACTCTAGTAAATAGCAAAAGAAGTTTAAATGGAATTAGACATGAGCCTTGAGTTTACAGTCTAGTAGAGAAACAAAACATATAAAAACCTAAAACCAAATGACAGAAGTAAACAACCTCACCTGAAGTCAGTATACTTGCATTTTGTTACTTTAGGCCCTCTTCAGGGAACTGTGATTTAATGTTATGGACATTGACTTTTATCTACAATTGGTACATAAGAAAAGACAACATGAAAAAAATCTTCATTGCTAATTTATTTATTGGGCCTTATGAGGTAGATACCTTAGAGACAAATTCTTTTTAAGAGCCCAGTGGTAGGCTTTTTTTTTTTTTTTTTTAAACAAATGACTGTTTTTATTAGATCATTTGTCTTTTGTAAGCCATCCTGTTTATCCTGTTGCTCTTCACACTTTGGCTATTGGGAGTGGGGTGGGAGTTCAGAGCTGTGTCCAACTTTTGTAATTTTCCTTAGCCTCAGCCATGTTATAAACTATATCAGATAGTTTGGAATTTCTCTCAGTTGTTTCCTGGACTATTTTCTTTGTTCTTTGTTGCTCTCAATTTAGTTTCTACCTTTTCCCTTTCTTTGAGATTAGGGATTATAGCTTACCCTTCTTATCACGAGTGTTTTAACACAATGTTTGCTAAATTAGCGATTGTCTTGATGATTTATGATGTTTATGTTTTGAAGTCTGTCAGATTGTTTTTAGAAATATGTATGAATACTTTGCATAAAATCAATTAAGATTTTGGGCCATGCAAATAAAGGTGACTGACCTAGTGATGAAGGTAATTCCCTATTACTCAAAGTCTTTGTTTTAAGATCGCTGTACTATGCAGGTATTATGAATTCAGCCATAATAATGGAAGAAAACATTGGAAATGGTAAACAATTCAATTAGCTGATTGGGGCTGATTTCACTCCGGTCTTGCTGCAGTAAGCAGGAGGTGGCCCCAGGCCAACGGGGGGCCAGATAGGGCCTGCATTAGAAAATTTTGAGGCCCTGCAGTGAAAGAGCAGGGATGAAGACTGATGGAACGTGCAGTTCTGGTTTTTTTTTTTTTTTTAAAGATGTTACAACCCAACCAAATACAGATCTAAGTGATAAAATGTTTCTGACCTAGTATAGTAGATTAATTGGGGCAGTTCTTGAAAGCAGGCAATAATCCAGAATGTGGATAATGGGGATAATCTTCTTCACATAACAAGAATAATGCTGCCCTTCATATACAAAGATAAGTCTGCTTACTCATCGTGATTGATTTTCCAGCATGAGGAGGGATATTTGCTGAGTTGTCCATGAGTCTCTGTATTCTGACCAACAAGGCAGCTTGGGGTCAGAATGGGGGCTTGTAGCTAGGAAACAAAGACAAACAGGAGGGACTAACATCTATTGATGGATCAAGTACTACATTAATTGTTTTCACTTAATTATCCTTGCAAAACCACTTTGAAGAGGTGGTAACATGTATAGGGTGGTTAGGTAACTTGTCCTACTTCATGAAGTACATGATGGAGCTGGAATTCAAACAGGGCTATTTGTACTATGTTCACACCAACCATTGAAACTTGGTTTTTTCTTGGTTTGCAGTTCAGTCTTCCAAGCAGAATAAACTAGATTTAGTTGGTTTAGCATCATGAAATGATACTGTGAAGATCTACTTCACTAAAGGCTGAAGGAAGACTGTTCAAGTTTCTTCCTTTATTGCCATTAAAAATACAATTTTTTAACTAGAATAATATGTGAAAAACAATTGTCCCCTGTCCTAGCCTCTGTACTATTAGAGGCTACCTTTTTTTTTTAAAGCTGTTTACTCTCATTTATTAATAAGTTGTTTCTATTGCTTTTTCATGATATAGCAATTTCAGGCATTATTTATGGACTTTCTTACACACACACACACACACACACACACACACACACACACACTCACAGCCTCTCCCTCCTAATCTCTCAGTATAATTATCATAGTCCTTTATTAAGTCAATATTCAGAGTGTTTACAATAACTATGTAAATATTCACAACTGAACCATGTACTATTATGATGTCATTTCTTCTGTTAACCTATTTGTGTTTTTCCAGGAGTTAATACTTTTTTTTCTCTCTTTATTTCCTGAAATAGTTGTTTTAGAACTCTGTCTCTTTAATGCAATCTGGACTGGTTACTTTCTAGGCCTACTTGCCACCTGTTATCCTGGAACTTATCTTTACATCACTCTTAAAATTCTCTTTGTCTCTCTCCTGTTTTGGGTCTCGTGTTTCTCCTATTTTTTTTAGCCTCCTGAGAAAGAGTACCTGGGAAGTAAAAACTTTCTGAGATTGTGCATAATTGAAATAGATCTCTAGTCTATCTTAACATTTCATCAGTAATTTGGCTGGGTATAAAATTGTAGGCTTAAAAAATTTTAAAGTCATAGCTTGTTGTTTTCTTGTGTTCCATTGCTGCTGTTGAAGTCCAAAACCATTCTGAGTCTTCTTTGTTTGTATGTGACCTTCCCATGAACCAAGTGAGCCACCCAGGCACCCCAGAATATTATTTTTAACCCCTGAAATTGCATGATAATATGCCTAAATAAGTTGTTTTGCTTTTTAATTTTTTTTTTAACGTTTATTTATTTTTGAGACAGAGAGAGACAGAGCATGAACGGGGGAGGGGCAGAGAGAGAGGGAGACAGAATCAGAAGCAGGCTCCAGGCTCTGAGCCATCAGCCCAGGGCCCAATGCGGGGTGAGATCGTGACCTGAGCCGAAGTCTGACGCTTAACCGACTGAGCCACCCAAGCGCCCCATTGTTTTTTTAATTTAAGGGCACTTAATGAAAGCTTACAAGCATGAATGCTTCATGTCATTTAGTTCTGGAGAATTTTTTTTTTTTAATTTTTTTTTTCAACGTTTATTTATTTTTGGAAGAGAGAGAGACAGAGCATGAACAGGGGAGGGGCAGAGAGAGAGGGAGACACAGAATCGGAAACAGGCTCCAGGCTCTGAGCCATTAGCCCAGAGCCCGACACGGGGCTCGAACTCACGGACCGCGAGATCGTGACCTGTCTGAAGTTGGACGCTTAACCGACTGCGCCACCCAGGCGCCCCTAGTTCTGGAGAATTTTTTAAAATTATTTTCTGGACTTCAGGTAAAAATAGTTTTCAAGTTAATTATGCTTCCCAGTTCTTGACACACTGTCAGCAAACCATACAAGATCCTTTAAGTTTTTCTTTGATTTCTGAGCCCTGTTTCCCCATTACCGTTTTCAGTAGGCATTCACTGCATTGTGATTGATATATTCCTTGATTATATATGAATCATTGAATAATTGTGAAATATGTAGTGGTGTGTGTGTGTACGTATTTAGTTTATTGTGTTATAGACCTTGTCCTGTTTCTTACTTTTTTTTATTCAGCATTGTTTTAGAGACTTTTCTGTTTTGTTGTCTGTACATATAATTGTGTGTGATGTAATTTCATAATACACATCTGGCACATTTTATTTTTCTTTCCCGCCTAGTTGCCTTTCTGGCATCACAAATACACCATGGTAAATATACTCTTGTACATTATTGTGGACCTGTGTGAGAAGTTCTCTGGGATATACACACAAGAGTGGGATTCCTGGGTTATAGAATAGGAGAGCTAGTTTATGTGCCTAGTAGAAGTATAGGAGGGTTCTTGTTTGCCCACATCTTTGTCAGTACTTGTTTTTATTCAACTTTGTAATATTTGCCAGCAATGGATATAAAGTGGCATCTCACTATTTCAGTTTACATTCTCTGATTACTAATGAGTTTGAGCATCTTTTGGATCCGTTCAAGTTTTCCCTTTTGAAAATTGTCTATTTTGTCCTTTGTTTCTCTTTCCTTTGGGTTACTGTCTTTTTGGTTTGCAGAGGTTCCTTGTGGAGGTTAGATTTGAATGGTCTGTTCCTTTTAGGCTTGGAAAATATCTTCTCTAAGCCTGTCATCTTTCTGTTAATTTTGCCTATAGTGTCTCTCATTGAATGGGTGTTCTAAATTTGATGCCTTGTTTCTTTGATAATCCCTTCCTCATCAATTTTTTTTGTTCTCTCTTGGAATTTGTATTTGGGTATTGGAACTCTTAGGCTGTTCTTTTAATTTTCTTTTCCTTCTTATTTTCCATTACTTAGTCTTTTTGTTCTGCTTCTTAAGAAATTTCCTCAGTATTATCTTCCAACCTTTCTATTGAGTTTTTAATTTCTGTCCACATTTTAAGTTTTTTAGAGCTCATTCTTCCAGTATCTTAAAATTTTTTTTAATGTTTATTTAATTTTGAGAGTGAGAGCACAAGCAGGGTAGAGGCAGAGAAAGAGAGGGACAGACGACCCAAAGGGTCTCCATACTGACAGCAGAGAGCCTGATGCAGGGCTCAATCTCACAAACTGTGAGATCATGACCTGAGCCGAAGTTGGATGCTTAACTGGTTGAGCCACCCAGATGCTCCTGCTATAGTATCTTTATATTGATTCACAGACACTATAATCCTTCTGAAGATAATAGTTTTTAAGTTTTCTCCCTCCCACTCCCATTTGCTGTTTCTTTAAGTTCCTTTTTTTGTTTCTATTGTTGTCTTTTCTGTATAGAGGCTTTCCCCAGCCTTCATCTTACAGGGTTTGCCCATTCATATTTAAGAGTGAAGTGCCAAAAATGGAATTGAAAACTCTGTAGGTGTGGCATGTTGAAGGTGGCCACTTATGGGAGGAGGGGACACTTGTAGGTCCTTTCTCGTGGTCTCATCAGTTTCCTGGATCCAGAAAGAGAACTTCCAGCCTCTTGCCTGGAGGATGTATATACCTGGCTGCTATGTTTTGAGAATTCATCTTAAAAAGTAGCTGGGGTTCTCACTGTTCATTGTGTTCATGTAATCCTGTTTTCTGTATGGCACCTGTACTTAGAGTCTTTAGTTTGGTTTCTGCAGAGCAATCCTCTCAAGAACTGTAGGGTTGGGGAAGGGATGGTTGCTGACTCTAAACAGTGGGGGAGGAAATCTGGCTGTGATGACTGTAGATTTTCAGCTAACCTTCTAGGTTTTAGTCCCATTCCTGTCTACCTTCAAAGATGCCTGTGAAGCCTCCTGCTTGTGGGCAGTGTGAATCAGCTTTTTTGCAGGTGTTTAGGCTTTAGAGTTCTCCACTTTGCTAATAAAATATCATTTGACCATTTGTTTTACAGCTTCTAACAAGGTTTTGACATCTCATCTGTGATTCTGTTTTTTTTCTATCCCGTGGTTCATTCCTTTAAAAAAAAGTTAATAATTTTAGCATCGATTAATCTACCAGATTTGCCATGTTATTTCTTTATATAAACTCTTTTTTTCTATTTGAGTATAGTTGACACACAATATTATATTATTTCCTAAACTCTTTATTTTCTGATCTGTTCATTCCACAACATTTGGGGACTGCTGTATGTTCAGTGCTATGCTTAGTATACATTTAAAATTTTTTTAATTTAAAATTAAATTTTATTTACTTATTTATTTAATGTTTATTTATTTTTGAGACAGAGAGAGACAGAGCATTAATGGGGGAGGGTCAGAGAGAGAGGGAGACACAGGATCGGAAGCAGGCTCCATCCAGGCTCTGAGCCATCAGCCCAGAGCCCGACGTGGGGCCCCGAACTCACCGACCGTTGAGATCATGACCTGAGCCAAAGTCGGACGCTTAACCGACTGAGCCACCCAGGTGCCCCTAAATTTTATTTATTATTATTATTTTTAATGTTCATTTTTGAAAGAGACAGAGTGTGAGTGGGGGAGGGGCAGAGAGGGAGACACAGAATCCAAAACAGGCTCCAGGCTCTGAGCTGTCAGCACAGAGCCTGACACAGGGCTCAGACTTGTGAACTGTGAGATCTTGACCTGAGCCAAAGTTGGATGCTTAACTGACTGTGCCACCTGGCACCTCTAAAATTACATTTTAATTTTTTTTTAACATTTATTCATTTTTGAGAGACAAAGTGTGAGTGGGGGAGTGGCAAAGAGTGCCAGTGAGACACAGAATCTGAACGAAGCAGGCTCCAGGCTCTAAGCTGTTAGCACACAGTCTGATGTGGGGTTCGAACTTACAGACTGCGAGATCATGACCTGAGCTGAAGTGGGATGCTTGACTGACTGAGCCACCCAGGGGCCCCAAAAATTGGTTTTTAAAAAGAAAATTTCTGAGGGGCGATTGGGTGGCTCGGTTGGTGGAGCCTGCAACCCGATCTCGGGGTTGTGGGATTGAGTCCCATGTTCAGTGTAGAGATTATACTTAAAAATAAAATCTTAAAAAAAAATTATAATTTCTGATCTTTAGTTGTTAATATGTTTTGGGAAGAAAGCTACATCCTATATGTGCTGCTTCTTAATTTGAAATGTGAAAACCCTCATAAGTGCACATGTGATAGATATATTACAGAACTAATAAGTTCAGTAATGAATATGAATTGGATTAAGGCAAGTTTGTAAAGTTTTTTTTTAACATGAAGGAACTCTACACCAATTTTTGGGAAAGATTTATCTAAAAAAATCCAGCTACAAATAAATAAGGGAAGAGGTAGTTTTTCTTAAAGATCTAAAGTATTCGATCAGAACTTTGATGAAATAACAGAACATTGAGATGACAAAATTCTTGCCAAAAGTAAAGAAATTTCAGGGTTTTAGGTAGGCTAGGAAGCTTCACTGTAGTAAATACATGCTTTCAGTTCTAGTTTTTGAAAGTTTTCTTATTGTATAAATAGTACAGTTGCTTACTGTAGAAAATTTGGAAGGTATAGAAAAATATTAATTTGCTCTTAAAGTATTTGTATTCCACTTTAAAAATATAGAAAATAAGTTGGGTTTTTGTTTCTCAGCATCCAGGTTTTTCATACGTTATTGGCCAGATTTTTCCCATGTTAGTGTTGTTTTTCTCATTTCTCAGAATATTATTAATCATTTCCATAACCAAGCCCTCAGTTTGGAAGTTTTAGGTTTACAATTTTTCATTGTAACAATCACAATGCAGTGAACAGTCTTACACATACTGCTAATTTTATTTCATTTGGGTGTATTCCAAAAGTAGAATTACTGAATCCTAGGGTATGGATTTCTAAAAATCCTTAGTAAATATTTTCCTTTAAATGTTTGGATATTGAGAATGTCTTTGGTGAACATTGCAAGTTGGGAATCTGTAGATACTGGAAGGTGAAGTCAGAATTCAGGGTCAAAGGTTATAGTCAACTTCTCATTGGAAGAAAATTTGAAGCTGGGACATGAGAGAAAATAGAGATTTCTATTTAGATTAATGGGGTTAAAGCTATAAGATGGAACCAGGGATGAGCACCTATGAATTATGTCTACAGCATTGACTTTTCACAGGAGTGGCTTAGGGCTGTGTTTTCCAGGCTTTGCCCCCACTGAACACTAGAATGTTGTCACTAAAATAAAGGAACTCTTTTAATCATTTTACAGGAAAAAAAATGAGTAGAATATTTTCAATTTTATTTTTCTTCTCTAATTTTTATTAAAATATTTTAAAGGGGCCTGCTACCACTTGATTAGAAGTTGGTAAGAAAGGAGTAGTATTTACAAATGAACTGAAAGGTTTTTTATACTTAATTCATTTATGCTTAAATTTATAAATCCATAACCTATTTTGTAATCATACTTTGTGGTTTTGGTTTTTTTTTTTAATATTAAAAGCATGTCATGTTTTCTAATTATGCTTAGTTTATATGATTAACTGTATTAGTAATTTATGGTGTTTCACAAAGAATATTGTGAATGTTAAATATTTAGAGTTTTTAGTGTGTTGGGATTTACTGACTGGGTGGATTGACTCAGAACAGTAAATATATGTCATCTTGAATATAATAAAATATAAAAAGACGTACAGTCAGTATGTTGGGTAAACATTGGTATAGGATGAAAAGAATATTGAGTGAATCAAGGTCAAGGGATCTTGTAGGACAAAGAAGTTCAAATTTGATCTGAGATATGCCAGAGACTCACTCTGGGTCCTTAAGCTTGAGGTAATACAGCGAAAAAGGTGTTGAGATTAATCAGAGAGCTGTATGAAGGATGAATTGAAGAACAGCGGAGTCCCAAGGTTAAGGAAGGGTGGGTTAGAGTTTTTTCAGTTATGTGGATATTAGGATGACAAGGACCTGGACCAGACTGGTGGCAGTTGAGAGTGGACAGGGGTAGATAAAATCAAACACTTGGGATAGAATAATAAGGAAAATTTGATAATTAACTAAATGGACATGAAGGAAAAAGTGGAAGATTTCATTTTGGAAGAGTAGAGTGCATTGTTTCACCACCAGTTTTGCATCTGGTTTTTAATTTTGTTGCTTTCTTGGCTTTATTTCCTTAGAAACCATGGAAAATTAGGCACAATGGCTTTAATTGTTAAGGCTCCTGGTTCCTGAGAGAGTATTTTGAAAAATTATTGACAGTAACTTAGGTTTTTTAAATTAATTGTGTAGGTGATAATACACTAAAAATAATTGCTTAGGGTTAGCAAAATTGTTCATACTATTACTTTGTTATTCATTTTATAATCCTGTGTAGATTTTGTTTCATTTCTTTGTTATCAAAGTTCCTTTCAATCCAATGTAAGCTTAAGTTTCAACTGTATTTTGCATTGTTTTCCAGTAAAGCTTTTGCTTCACTATAATGTTTTTCAGTTGCAGAGGCGTATCAGAATTTACTTGGAAATCTTTAAAGGAAAAAACTAAACACCAGAGACCTAGTATGTGCTTCAGACTTCTTAATCAAATTCTTTGGAAGTACAGCTGAGGTGCCTGTTTTTCAAAAAGCTCTCCCACATGGCAGATGTAATTCCCTCTTTTCTCCATAAGGAGGGCGAACCAACCAATCTCAGTTATCAGTAGGGATGTAGAAATATTTAAGATTTTTAATTTTATTTTATTTATTTTTTTTTTTAAATTTTTTTTTCAACGTTTATTTATTTTTGGGACAGAGAGAGACAGAGCATGAACAGGGAAGGGGCAGAGAGAGAGGGAGACACAGAATCGGAAACAGGCTCCAGGCTCCGAGCCATCAGCCCAGAGCCCGACGCGGGGCTCGAACTCACGGACCGCGAGATCGTGACCTGGCTGAAGTCGGACGCTTAACCGACTGCGCCACCCAGGCGCCCCAAGATTTTTTATTTTAATATAGACTTTTTTTTTAGAGTAGTTTTAGGTTCATAACAAAATTGAATGGAAAGTAGAGTTCCCATGTACCCCACTACCTTCCCCACCATTAACATTCGCATTAGAGTGGTACATTTGTTGTAATGAAACTAACACTGATACATCATTATCCAAAGTCCATAGTTTACATTAAGTTTGCATTCATTCTTTGTGTTGTACATTCTTTGGTGTTTTGACAAATATATCGTTGCTGGTATCCACATAATCCAGTAAAGTATCATACATAATAGATTCACTGCCCTAAAAATCCTTTCTGCTCTGCTGTTCGTTCCTTCCACCCTGAAAACCTTTGGCAACCACTTATCTTTTAACTGTTTACATAGTTTTGTCTGTTGTAGAACGTCATTTAATTGGAATCATACCCATGTGTTTTTTCAAAATTCTCAATGTGGCAGATATATCTCTGTACCCCACAAAAAGGAGGAGAGGAAGATATTATATTAAATAATCTCATTTATGTATAGTGGCATACAAATTTTTCTTTTATGTTTTTTTTAATGTTTATTTATTTTTGAGAGAGGGAGGGAGGGACAGAGCGGGGGAGGGGCAGAGGAAGAGGGAGACACAAAATCTGAAGCAGACTTCAGACTCTGAGCTGTTGGCAGAGTCCGACCTAGTGCTCTAACCCACGAACTGCAAGATCCTGACCTGAGCTGAAGTCTGATGCTTAACCAACTGAGCCACCCAGGCGCCCCATATGGGTTTTTTTTTGTTTGTTTGTTTCTTTAATTGAAGTTGTAGTTAATACAATGTTACATTACATTCAAATATACAACATAGTCATTCCACAACTCTATACCTATGCGATACTCACCACAAGTGTAGCTACTATATGTCACCATACGACAATGTTACAGTACCGTTAACTATATTCCCTAGTGACTTCTTTCCCTTCCTTCCATCCCTGTGACTTATTCCATAACTGGAATTCTTTATTTCCCACTCCCCTTCATCTCTTTTACCCATCCTCTCACTCCTCCATCCCCTCTGGGAAACCACCAGTTTGTATTTATGGGTTGGTTTTGCTTTTTGTTTTGTTTTTTAGATTCTACATATAAGTGAAATCATAGGGTATTTGTCTTTGAGTTATTTCACTTAGCATAATCTCTAGGTCTATCCATCTTGTTGCAAGTGGCAAGATCTCTCTCTCTCTCTCTCTCTCTTTTTTTTTTTTTTTTTTTTTGGTTGGCTTAGTAACATTCCACTGTGTGTATATATACACCCCGTCTTTATCTATTGGTTTATTGTCTATCAGTGGACACTTAGCTTCCTTTCATACCTTGGCTGTTGTAAACAATGTTGCAGTGAATGTAGGGTTGCACATATCTTTTGGAATGAGTGTTTTCGTTTTCTTTGGGTAAATACCCAGTTGTGGAATTACTGGATCATTTGGTGATTCTGTTTTTGATATTTTGAGGAACCTCCATACTCTTTTCTACAGTGGTTACACCAGTTTGCATTTTCACCTTTTTCTCCACATCCTCTCCAACACTTGTTATTTCTTGTCTATTTCTGACAGATGTTGGATAATAACTCACTGTGGTTTTGATCTGTGGTGTAGAAATGTTTTTGAAGTTTTTTTTAATGTTTGTTATTTTTGAGAGAGAGAGAGAGAGAGAGAGAGAGAGAGAGAGAGAGAGAGAATACAAGCAGGGGAGGGGCAGAGAGAGAGGGAGACATAGAATCCAAAGCAGGCTCCAGGCTCTGAACTGTTAGTACAGAGCCTGATGTGAGACTCGAATCCACAGACCACAAGATCATGACCTGAGCCAAAGTCAGATGCTCAACTGACTGAGCCACCCAGGCACCCCAAAAGGGTGTGAAAATTTTAAAGAAAATATTAACATAGAGTTTAAAAGGGTGATACACCATGACCAAGTGTGTGTATTCCAAGAAACAATCATTCAATATTAAGAAATCTATTAATATCTCACCATACTTAATAGGTCGAGATAGATAAACTTGACCATTTTAATAACTGCCAAAAAAGTCATAAAAATTCAACACACATTTCAAGTTTTAGAAACAAGTAAAATAGATATGAATGGGTGGTAGGTGCTTAGATGTCATTTTTCAAGATATCTCAAAACCATACTGCAACACAGCTGGCGCTAATAGATTGCTGGTAGGAATGCATGATGGTATAGCCACTTTGGAAAACAGTTTGACAATCTTCTGAAGTTAAACATACTCTTATCATATGACCCAGCAGTGTCATTCCTAGTTTTTTACCCAAGAAAAATGACAATATTTGTTCACACAAAAACCATATGTGAATATTTATAGTAGCTTATTCATAATTACCCAAAACTGAGAACAACCCACATGTCTATCAGTTGGCAAATAGATCAAATGTGGAATACAGTGGAATACAATTCAGCAATAAAAGGAATGAATTATTGATAGATGCAACAAAATTGATGAATCTCAAATTAGTTAATACTGAAAGAAGCCACATTCAAAAGGAACCACTGGGTGGTTCCAATCATTTTACATTCTGGAAAATGCAAAACTATAAGGATAGAAAATAAATCATTGAGTGCCTTGGGTTGAGAAGGGAGTGGATTTACCAGAAAGAGACCTGACAGAACTTCTTGTAGTAAAGGAAATGTTCTCTCTTTGTGTTTACTTAAATGTTAAGTTTTACTGAATGTAAATTATAAATTATACCTCAATAAACCTGGCTTTTTAAAAAATGTTTATTTTGAGAGGGATAGAGGGGTAGAGAGCATGCATGCATGTGTGAGAGCCATCCAGGAGCAGAGAGGGAGGGAGGGAGAGAATCCCAAACAGGCTCTGTGCTCTTAGTGCAGATCCAATGCAGGGCTAGATCCATGAACCGTGAGATCATGACCTGAGCTGAAACCAAGAATCAGATGCTTAACCAGCTGAGCCATCCTGGTATCTTGTAAATACATATTTAATTCTTCACCAAGAAGACAGTATTGTAAAGATGTTGAGTTTCTTTAACTTACAGTTAGAATGTTATCTAAATATCCAATGACTTTTTTTAAAGAAAGAAAAGATTGGACTAAGAGTTATTACTTTTTTGGCCTGGGAACTTCTTTACGTTCTTATTGAGGACTCCAGAGAACTTTTGTTGATGTTATTGTTTTATATCTGTTAATATTTATTATATTAGAAATCAAAACAAATTTTATGTAAAGTGTTTTTTAATGTTTACTTATTTATTTTGAGAGAGAGAGAGAGAGAGAGAGAGGGAAAGGGGCAGAGAGAGAGAAGAGAATCCCAAGCAGGCTCTGCGCCATCAGCTCATAGCTCCATATGGGGCCTGACCTCATGAACCGTGAGATCATGACCCGAGTTGAAACCAAGAGTTGGATGCTTAACTGACTAAGCCAATCAGGTGCCCTGAATGAAATATTTGGAACACAGAAATACACAGTACACACTCTATTAAGCATCAGAGTAATGATGTCATCACGTCATAAAGCTTCTGAAAAACTTATGAGTGAAAGTGAAAAATAGCATAGATAGTATCTTAGTAATATTATGAAAATAGTTCTCATGAAAAGCATTTTTTCACATATGATATTGTCAAATACAGAAAAGTTTGAACCAGTTTTGAGTTTAATGATGGTGGTGGGCAACTTCCTCCTACATGCTCGTGTACATTGGTTCAGCATTTTAGAGAGTACTTTGACTCTCAGAATTTTAAATGCACGTGCTTTAGACCTTTGGGTTACACTGTTTAGAATTCATTAATGGATATAACTGAATGTGTGCAAATACATGAAGGAGAATATTGGTTAAAGCATTATTTGTGATAAGAAATTGGAGACAAACCTAATTGTCATTAATGTTTAGTGTCTAGTTATTGTATAAAAATTACTTTATTAAAAATAATTTATAGGCATTGAAATGGAAAGTTGTCCAGAGTTGAAGCAGAAGTGCAGAACTGAGTGTATAATTTCCCCATCCATGTACAATAAAAACCAGAAGGATATGTGTATAACCAGTTTTTGAAAGGATATGCAGAGAACCTGATGGTGGTTACCTTTAAGAGGAAGTACATTTCCATTTTTCTGTTTATGCCCTTTCGTAGTGTTCATTTTTTTAAAAATGTGAGCTATTTATTTATTTAAAATTTATTTATTTTGAGAGAGAGCGAGAGAGCACGTGTGCGTGCACAAGTTGGGGAGGGGCAGAGAGAGAGAGAATCCCAAGCAGGCTCTGTGCTGGCATTGCAGGCGCCTGCTTGTGCACTGCCAGCACATAGCCTGAAGCGAGGCTTAAACTTACAAACTGTGAGATCATGACCTGAGCTGAAATCAAGAGTCGGACACCCAACCAATTGAGCTGCCCCAAGCCTTTTTTTAATTTGAAAGGCACAAGTGCACTCTAAGGATGATAGAAATTATTAGTTTGAGTGTTGAAATCATTTGTGAGTTCTCAGATGCCACCATTTAACAGAAAAAGAAAGAAAAAAACAGAGAGGTGCTGGCATTTCTCATGTCTGTTTACTTTTGCAGAGCAGTTGCTCTAATCAAATAGGACTTCTTGATATTCTTCATCAGTTGTGCTTTCTAACATCTGTGCCTTTTTCTTTGTACTCTTCTGTTTTGTGCGTCTTTCTCTTTTAACTTCAACTGCTGAAATCCTATCTATCCTTTACAGCCTAACTGAAACACCATCTTCTCTATGAAGCTATCCCTCATCACTTTAGTCAGAAGAGATCTTTTTTTGAACCTTTGGAACTATTTATAGCCATTTCTTCATTACACAAATATCAGGTGTGAGCTATATATGGGCCAGACAGCGGGAGTATGCTTTCATCTTTTTTCTCTTCACCTTATAAGGTAATATCCCCATTGTGCACATAAGGAAACCGAGGCTCACAGAAGTTTAGTATTTTTTCTGCGTTGCCGTACTAAGAAGTAAATTTGAAAAGAGAGCTTTAAGGCTAGCCCTCTTCTCTGGACTTGCTTCTTAAGTCACTTTAATAAACAGAAGTAAGTGAATAGTAGTTTTGTATGAATATTCCTTCCCTGTTAGATTTTTTTATATTAAAAAAATGTTTGCAGTAATTTGAAAACTTCAAGAAGTGTATAAAAATCTCCTTTTTACCCTTCATCCACATTCCACATTTTATCTTTTACTCCATTTGTTTTATCATTTATTCTTTCTTTCTGTATATGTGCATGTGTGTGTATTCCTGACATTGCTTTTCCTAAATTATGTGCCCTTCCAGCTCCATGTTGAGTGTAGACTTCCAGTTATTGAAGTCTAATTGGCTTTTGGTATTGTTAAACTTTATCCAGGTCTTGCCCTATTACTATAGACTTTTTCCTTTCTCTGACCTAAAACTTCTGATTCTTACAATGCTGTATTGTGATATTTCAGAGCCAAAATGCTGTTTGCTTCAGGAATCCAGCTTTTTTCTCTAGATCATTTGTCAGCACCATTAAATGATTCCTTCAGGATTATTTGCAAATTCTCATCTGCATTGCCCCCGCCTTTCAGTCTAGTAAAACTCAATCTGACAAAATGCCACTGGTTATATGTATCAGTCTGCTTAGACTGCCGTAAAAAATACCACAGATTGGGTAGCTTAAACAATAGAAATTCATTTTATACCAGTTCTGGAGGCCAGAAGTCCAAGATCAAGGTGCCAACAGGGTTGGTTTCTGGTGGAACTTCTCTTCCTGACTTGCAAATGACCACCTTCTTGCTGTGTCCTCACGTGGCCTTATTTGTGGGCACATAGGGGGTTAGAATGGGGGAAGAGATTTCTGGTGTGTTTCTTCCTCTTTTTTTTTTTTTTTAAGTTTATTTATTTTGAGAGAGAGTGTGAGCAGGGAAGGGGCAGAGAGCGAGGGAGAGAGAGAGAGAATCCCAAGCAGGCACTGCACTAGGGCCTAAGTCAGCATAGGGAACCCAGTGTGGGCCTCAAACCCACGAACCGTGAGATAATGACCTGACCTGAAATGACCTGAAATCAAGAGTTGGATGCGTAACCCACTGAAGCACCCAGTGCCTCTTTTCCTCTTCTTATAAGGACACTTTTCACCCTCTCTTCCTCTTTTTATAAGGACACTAGTCCTACTGGATTAGGGTTCCACACTTATGACATCTTAATTAACCTTAATTATCTTCTTAAAGGTCCTATTTCCAAATATAGTCATATCGGAAGTTAGGGCTTCAATATATATAGTTGGTGAGGGTGGAGGAGTACAGTTCAGTCCATAACAGTAGAGCATCAGGTTTATAATCGGGAACGTAGGTTCATATCCTTGCTGTATCTTATATTATGTAACCCTGGCCAAGTCACCTCTTTTAGCCTCCTGAGTCCTTAACTGTAAAGGATGAGAATAATAATTTCTTGCCTCATGTGTTTGTTAAGAGATTCAGGTAAAATAGGTGATGCAACACAGCACATTATAAATCAAATGATTCTGAATTCAGGTGTGCAATAAAATCATCTTAAAAGGAACTCTTCTGTGAATTCCAGTCTGACTGCACAAGGAGCTCTACAGACCCACTCCCTAGTAAAAGTGGGAAAAACTTTAAAAACAGCTGTTTAAAGCCTCTGGAAATGGCCCTAGGCTTCCATTTGGAGGGAAGGTTTTCTTCTTGGGAGGAGCAGGACGTCAGGATTTCTCTTCCCACCCCCAGGTGCCTGATGCTGATGCTAAGTTTTGGTATATGTGGTGGAGAGGTAGTTCTGGTGCCACCCACCCTCCTACCTACCTGGACAAAATACTCAGCGCCTGTAGGGGTTATCACTCAGAGAAGCATGCTATTGTCTGTACTCCCAACTTGAGAGCCCTAGTTCAGAGATTTGGTTGGGTGGTTAGGGAGAAAAGCGGGTCATAAAATAGCTCCTCATCTCTTCTTCAAGGAATTAATTTACAAGGGAACACTGATAAGAAGAATAGCTGACTTCTCAGCAGAAACAATGGAGGAGAGAGGCAGTGTAATAATACATTTTAAGTACTCAAAGACAAATACAGTCAACCAAAAATCCTATATATGCAGCAAAGCTATCTTTTTAAAATGAAAGCGAAATGAAGATTTTCCCCAGATAAACAGGAACTGAGAGAACTTATTACTTACAGACCACCTTGCAAGAATGCTAAAGGAAGCTTTTTATCCTGAAAGCAAGTAATCTCAAGAGAGTGATTTGAATCCATATGAAGAGTACCAGTGAAGGTAATTATGTAGTTTTAAAAGAGAATATAAGGACATATTTTTTCTCCTTTTTTCTTAAAACTGATTCTTGGGCTTATAAGGTGTGGAAATGTAGTATATTTGTAGCATATCTGTCAATAGCACAGAGGAAGTGAGTGGAGGCAAAGCTATGTCAAGCTAAGGAAATGAATATAGGTGATTAATTATTACAGTGCATTATTAGGTTTGTAACATTAATAAATATATCTATAACAATAATACCATCAAATGGAGGAAAAGGCAGTAGAACTATATAGCATAGCATTTCTATATCTTACTGGAATTAAGCGAGTAATAAATCTGAAGCTAGTATAAGTCTGAAGTTAAAATGTTATACGGTAAGCCCTTGAGCAGCCACTAGGGGGAAAAACTAAAAATACAGCGAAAAAGTCATTAAAGAAATTTTAGTGCTTCATTAGAAAATTTTCACCTAATGCAAAAGAAAGCAGTCAAAGTAATGAACAAAAAAGACATGAGACACATAGAAAATGAAAAAGCAGTTGTAAATAAACTGTAAGTAATAACATTAAACATGAATTGATTAAATTGTGTAATAAAAAAGGCAGAGATTTTCAGAGTATCCCAACTATATGTTCTCTACAACAGATGTACTTTAAGTTTAAAGATACAAATACATTTAAAGTATAAGGATGGAAAAGATCTGTTACGCAAACAGCAATAACAAGAACACTGGAGTGGCTATTATAATATCTGAAAAAATAGACTAAAGCAAAACATGTTACCAGAGGTAACTAGTAACTAGGTTACTAGAGGTAACTAGGCATCTGAAGTGAACGTGGGACATTTTCAAGGATAGATCATATACTAGGCCACAAAACAAATCTTAATACATTTAAAAGGATTGAAATAAAAAAGGTGGTCCTCTGACCACAGTGGAAAGAAATTAGAAATCACTAACAGAAATTTGGGGAACTCACAAATATGTGGAAATTAACACTCATAAATAACCAGTAGGTCAAAGTAGAAATGAAAAGAGAAATCAGAAAATACTTTGAGAAAAATGAAAATGAAGTTACTACCTAAGAAAACAGTGCTTACAGGGAAACTTCTAGTGATAAATGCTTATATTAAGAAAGAAGAAAGATCTCAAATCAGTAACCTTCCATCTTCAGTCACTGGAAAAAAGAGCAGCCCAAAACAAGCAGAAGGAGAGAAATAATAAAGATGAGAGTAGAAATTAATGAACTAGAAAATAGAAAAACGGTAGAGAAGATTAAGGTAACCAAAAACTGGTTTCTTGAAAAGATTGACAAAATTGGCAAACCTTTAGCCAGACTGACCTAGAGAAAAAGGACTTAAATTAGTAGAATCAGAAATTACTGGGATTGCAAAAATGGGAAGGATTATAAAGGAATACTATGGACAACTGTATACCAATAAATTACATAGCTTAGATAAAATGGACAAATTTTTAGAAAGACAATTGCCGAAACATTTATATGGACACACTGAATAGTAGACCTATAGCTAGCGATGAGATTGAATTAATCATAAAGGTACCCACAAAGAAAAGCCCAGGCCCAAATGGTTTTACTACTGGATTCTACCAAACATTTAAAGAACAATTCTAACTCTTCCTAAAAATTGAGAGGGGTAATACTTCCCAACTTGTTTTATGAAGCTGGTATTACCCTGATACCATAGACATTACGAGATAACTATAGACCACTATCTCTTATGAAGATAAACACAAAAATCCTCCAAATACTACCAAACCTAATTCACCAACATATAAAAAGAATTTTATGCCACAACCAAGTGGCATTTATCCCAGAAATGCAAGGTTGGTGTAAAGTTCACAAACCAATTAATGTAATGTATCAGTAAACAAAACAAAAAACAAAAGTCACATTGTCATCACCAAAGACATAGAGTTTTTGACAAAATCCAACACTCTTTAATTGATAAAAACATTAAAAAAAAAAAAGAATAGAAGGGAACTTTCTCAACATGAATAAAGACACCTATGAAAAATTCAAAGATAACGTCATACTTAATGTTGAAAAACTGAATGCTTTTCCCCTAAGATCAGGAATAAGACAAGAGTGTCTGCTTTCTCCATTTATATTTAACATTGTGTTAGAGTATCTAACTATGGTACTTATGAAAAAAAAATACACAAAGTCATCAAGATTGGAAAGAAAGAAAGAAAGAAAGAAAGAAAACTGTCCCTGGCGGGTGACATGCTCTGGTATGTAAAAAATCTTAAGGAATCCACTAAAAAAATATTAGCGCTGATGCACAAGTTCAGCAAAGTTGCAGAATACGAAGTCAGTATACAAAAAAATCAATTGTATTTCTATAGACTTATCATGAACAATCTAAAAGTGAAATTAAGAAAAAAATTCATTTGTAGTAGCATCAAAAAAATTAAAACAGGAATAAATTTAACAAAAGAAGTGTAGAACACTGAAAACTACAAAATATTGTTGAAAGATTCTAAAGAAGCTCTAAGTAAATAGAAAAACATCCTGTATGTGGTTTGGAAGATTTAACATCAAGATGGCAATACTCCCCACATTGACCTGCAGATTCAGTGTAGTCCATATCAAAATCCCAGCTCAGTTCTTTGTAGAAATTGACAAATTGCTCACTCCTAAAATTCACACGGAATTGCAAGGTGTCTAGAAGAGCCAAAACAATCTTGAAAAAGAATAAAATAGGAGGACTTATACTTCCTGATTTCAAAACTTAACAAAAATGGTACTCAAGATTATGTGGAATCAGCATAAGGGTATACATACAGATCAATGGAATAGAGTTGAATAAAACCATATAGATATGGTCAATTTGATTTTCAACAAGGGTGTCAAGACGATTCAATGGAGGAAGAAAAATCTTTTCAACAAATGGTGCCTGCCTGGAACAAATGGGTAGCCAGTTATGAAAGAATGCATTTGGACCCTTACCTCATACCGTATATAATAAATCACTCAAAATGAATGACTGACCTAAATGTAAAAGCTAAAATTTAAAACTCCTAATAGGAAATTTAGGATTTATAATTCCTAAGTATGACACTAAAAGCATAAGCAACAACAACAAAAAAATAGATTGATTTGGACTTCATCAAAATTAAAAACTTTTGTGTTTCAAAGGACACCATTAAGAAAGTGAAAGGACAACCTATAGAATTAAAGAAAATATTTAAAAAATATAAATCTCATAAGGATTTCTATCTAGAATATGTAAAAAATTCTTACAACTCAGTGATAAAAAGACGACTTAACAATGGGTGAAGAATCTGAATAGACTTTTTTTTTTTTTTTATGGAGGATATACAGTTGGGAAATAAATTTATGTGAAATGACAGCAGATACCAAAAATTGTAATAGTAATTGTCGGCGAGAATGTGGAGAAATTGTCAACCCTTATGCCCTGCTGGTGGAAATGTAAAATAGCACAGCACTTTGGAAAAATATTTTGGCAGTTCCTGAAACGATTAAACAGAGTTACTGTGTGACCCAGTAATTCCATTCCTAGGTATATACCCAAGAAAAAACATATGTCTACATAAAAACTTGTCCACAAATGTTTATGGAAGCATTATTCCTAATAGCCAAAAAGTGGAAAGAAAGAACCCAAATGTGTATCAGCTGATGAGTAGATACAAAATATAATGGGGTATATCCATATAATGGGATATTATTCAGCCATAAAAAGCAATAAAGTACTGCTATATGTTGCAACATAGATAAACTTTAAAAATATGCTAAATGAAAGAAGCCAGGCACAAAAGATCACACATGTGATTCTGTTCATATGAAATGTCCTGACTAGGAGTGATAGGCAGATGGTATGCAGTTTCTTTTTGAGGTGATAAAAATGTAAAAAAAAAAACAAACGTGTGGTGATGGTTTCACATGGCTGTGAAAATACCAAAAGCTATTGACTTGTACACTTTAATAAAGCTCTTAAAAAAAGTAACCCATTTCTGGTGTCCCTACAGAGTGAGGGTGGGCATGTATATATTTAAAAGGCTGAGCTATTAGAATAACAGAGCTCCTTACCATAAGCTAAGCTCATTTGTTCCCTTCCTCTCTCATTTTTGTAGAAATCATGACCACCCCAGGAAAAGAGAACTTTCGCCTGAAAAGTTACAAAAATAAGTCCCTGAATCCTGATGAGATGCGCAGGAGGAGGGAGGAAGAGGGACTGCAGTTACGCAAGCAGAAAAGAGAAGAGCAGGTAAATCCTTTTACCCTTTTAAATTTATTTTAAAGAACTTAATGTTAACATATTAAGCCTGAAACCACTTCTATTTTAGTTTTGACGGTGTTGGATGTGTGAGTGTGTGTGTGTGTGTATCCCCTGTATCATAAAATCAACATGTTTTGGGAGTCCGGGAGAGGAGGTGATGAAAAGTAGAATACAAGAATAAAGAAATCTCTCAGGTTCTCATATTCCCAATACAACCACTGTTTAATATTTTGGCCTATTTGTTTTTAGTGTATTTTATTTTTCTAAAGTTGGAGCTTCCTTAAGATTTTATGTGCATATTAATGAATTCTCAAGTGACCAATAAAACACTGCTTTTCATTACAATCTTTGATTTGAAAAGTTGTAAACATAGAAGATTAAAGAATAGATAGTGAACCTTATAAAATCATCCTATGGATTCAGTAATTGTCAGTAGCAGGCCATACTTGGTTCATGTCTGTCTATCTTTATGTTTCTTTATTATGTAGTATTTTAAAGTGAAATCTCAAGGAATATGTCTTTTTACCCCTAAATTCTGCAGGCTTCATTAGGACATTGATTTTTTATCTTCTTTTTTTTTTAAATTTTGGTCATTTTTAACTTGAGAACATCTGAACATCTACAGGAGAATTTGGGACTCTCTCTCATTTTACCTTCCTCTAAAAATGCTTAGAATGAACAGTCCATCCCCATCCCTTTTGGCAAAGAGATTTAAAGACATTTAGGTGACTTTTTTTTTTAAGTTTATTTATTTTGAGAGAGACCAAAACAGCGTGAGTGGGGAAGGGGCAGAGAGAGGGAGACAGAGAATCCTAAGCAGGCTCTGCACTGTCAGTGGAGCCTGATGTGGGGCTTGAACTCATGAAACCATGAGATCATGACCTGAGGTGAAACCAAGAGTCAGATGCTTAATTGACTGAGCCACCCAGGCGCCCCTAGGTTACTTTTTTTTTTTTGCTAAGGAGAGATTTTTGAGCTTAGAAGGACCATTTGACCCCCACACTACAAAAGCTCCATAAAAGGCGAATAAATGACTCGGTCCTTTCATACCTGAGAAATACGGTAATCTGTCATAAATATTTTGCAGTTAACAGTGAGCTGTTTTCAACATACACTGTTTTTTTGAGTAACGCTGCATGGAAAATCCAAGTAGTTAAAGTCTAAGAGTACATTACAACTTCAGTGTTGTTTTTTTTTTGTTGTTGTTAGGGCTGTAGATGTTTGAATCAAACAGTGTCATTGTTACTGTTATTTTTGGGCAAAGAGAGTTTGTAATATTATAATAAAGTTTATATTAAGCGTAGTAAATTAAGTTATGAGTTACCACTTAGTCATAAAAGGATGAGTTTCTCTGGGTTTCTTATTACCTCTTTATTCATCTCTGTGTCTTGAGGTGGAACCTTTTCTTTGAATAAACTTTTATATTAGCTTCTATTTTGGTAGTAAATTTCAGAAATCATAATAGCATTGTTACATATTTATATTCCTATATATGAATACATAAATATATGTACATGAGCCCAAGTATAGGTCTGAATGTAGCCACCAGCTTATGCATCATATTTGGCATAAAGCCATTTGAAGGTGTAGTAATGATACTCTGCCATTAACAGTGTTCATATTATTCTCTTCTTGGTGATGGGTGATTTCATATAATTAGACTTCATTGTAAAGTCTATGTAAATAAATTTTTTGTATTCACTTACCTGCCTGAAGGCAAATGCTCTCTGTCCTTAATATATCAAGTGGCAAGTATGGTCCCATATATTGGGCAAAAAATATTTGTAGCTGAAATTCTATTGGCTTCATTGTATGAGATCTGAAATTTTGCTATGGCTTTAATAAGTTTCTGTGATAAGTTTTTGGAATACTGCTGTATTGAAAATCCTCATTTCTTAATTTCTTATGTGCCATGTAATGTAGAAACAACTGGTAAAAACTAATCAGGATTCTTAATACCATAACAGTACTTGTTTCATGCCTGATTTGTAAAATGGTAAATATCAGTAAGATACAGACTCATTTAGGTACTGTTTATCTTTCCACAGTTGCTTTGTCATCTATTGGGAAACCTCACAGGCCTAGGCCAGCTGATGAGCTAGATGTGAGAGTAGCACAGGAGTTGATGTTGCCAAGTGCACAAAAGATAACTTGCTGCATCTTTATAGGGTTATCCTTTTAGCAGACTAACATTTAATTTTTGTTGTATCTGGACAGCACTTTAAAAATGACCCCTGTATACTTGGCACTTACAGACCAAACTAAAATTATTTTTGGCAAAATATTTTGCTAGTTGGTATCATTCTGACTGGGCCAGTACTTATAAATTTGAATTAAGCAGACTCTTGTTAACTCTGAGTGAATAGGTAACCTAGTGCTGCTTAAATAGAGATTGCCTGATGTTTCTAGTTATAAGAAATATCTTGTGAAGTGAGCAAGTTGATAAGCTTCTGGACAGGCAACTTCCATTAATTAACTTGGTTGACAAGTGCAGGCAACATGTAGTCTGTGGATAAGGCATACAGATCATGATTGTTTTGGCAGTTTTTTCTTTTTTTAAAACCTATTTTTCTCTGAGTAATACATGTTGTTGAAAAAGGTAAATAGTACTACAGTACTTGAAACCAAACCACCAGTGTTCTTGGTCTCATTCCCAAGTAAGCCACTTCAATCCTCTTAACTGTTTATTTATCAATTTAAAGTATTATCTATTGATGTTCTGTTATGGTAGGTGAAGATTTAAGCTCTTACACGACTTTTCCCTTGTGTCTATTCTCCTAACACAGTTATACTATCCTATGTAAGTATCATTTATTGCTGAGCTGAGTAGTATACCGTGGTTACATTTCCTTTCTTTGTATTTGTTTTTCCTGGCATTAATTGTCTGATTTTTTTTTTTTTAACCTGCTTGGCTTTTTTTCTGATTCCTGGCTGCTTTTCCTTCTCTTTTACAGCTCTTTTAAGTTATTTTTATCTGATTTTCTACTTGCTTAAACTTCTCAGATAATTTATCACTTTCATATTTTTTCCTTTGGAGACCTCTTCTGTACATTTTCTGACCTCTAGCACCAGTCAGAATTGTTTGTCCTGTGTTCTTGCTGTATCGCTGTAGTCTTAGAACTTCCCTTAACTGGAAATTTCTCCTGTCTTATCTTGTCATCATCCTTGTGATGTAAGCGCTTTGGTGTTTTTATTTCAAATCCTACTTGTTTATCAGCAGTTGTGGTTTTCATGACCCATAGTAAAGATCGTGACAGTATCCTGCCATTCCATATTAAAAACACTGCTTGTGGATGTAAATTTTGCAATGCCAATAGATGTAATTTTAGTGATTAGGCTTGATTTAGAAGTCCTGCAAATGCTTTAGTAGTTGTGAAATGAAATCGTAACGAAGAAATCCTTAAAAATAAACAAGAAGATTCAGCTGGGTCTAGCTCTGTGTCATGCTTGTGGCTAAACCACACAGAGAGGAAATACTTTAATACACTTGGAAATATGACAGAATGGTTAATTATTTCTGTTGGGCTGTATCTAAAGGACAAAAAGGAGTATAAAGAAATCATCAACTGCTTTCGTAATCATACAGGATTGATCTTGAAACTATGCATATTTGTGTATGGATGCAGTACATAATTATATTAATATTAGGAACCTAGATCTTTTAGCTTCCGAAAGAATAGAAATATAAAATCAAAGAGGTTATATAAATTTGCATTGGCGATATCATTAGGGATTCATTATGTGTTTTATTTTTAAAACACATGCACACAAACCAGCTTTGTCCTAGAAGGCTTAGAAGTAGTGAAGTACCTTGTATCAGTGAGCACCTCTAGCACCCTGAGATTGTGGTCATTAGAGAATTTTTCTCTTAAAGGAACAAGGTTTCTTGGAAAAAACACCTGATTCTTGATTAAAGGTAGGGAATATTCAAGGCAAATGTGTAATATTTTTTCATAACATAGAGCAAGGAAGTTTAAGACCATTGAAAATTGTGTTGAAAAGAATTAGGAGATAGCTTGAACAGGTTCCCATTAGCCAAAAGTGGGATATTTTGAGTATTAGAAAGGGCACTTTGAGGACTTCTGCTTCCATCCAAAGTGGAATAGCAGGGCCCAGATTTACCCTCCTACTTGAAGCAAACTCAAGAATAACCAGACAAAATACATGAAACACTAATTCAAGACACCAGACATTAGCCAGTGAAGGACAGTGATCTCTAGAGATGGGAAACATGAGTTGAGCCCTATCATTGCTTCAGCTTACTGCCCAACAGAGTTTCCAGGTTGCAACACAGGGAGAGGGAACTAAGGGCCAAAGCTTTCCTGAATTGAGGAGACAGAGCTGAGAGTCTGGAGAGACAAAGACATCCATTCATAGGAGGGAATACCAAAAGGGAGACTTGTGTCTATAGAGAGAAGCCTGGAGATCTTCAAAGTGGTTTTTTTTTTTTTTTTTTGAATATTCAGCAGAGTACTGATCAGCATATGTGCTTGAGGAGATTACTAAGGCAAGAGAAACTTACCATCCAAAAAGATTAGAGGGAACCGTGCCTGGCCCTTACACAGTGCTGACACTAGTTCCTGTTCCTATAGCCAGACTGGAGAAACTCATTTACGGGGCCATTAGGTATTCAGGAGAGTCTTGCCTCAGTAGTGGAGATTAATTAGCCATAAATTTACTACTGCCCCAGACCTACCTAACAAATCATAAAAGCAAGATCTGAGAGGATCAAACTGCAGGTTTTGGTTTTCCTGAATTAGTAGTCATATAGGAAAAAGAAATAACTGGATTTTCTCTGTCTTCATTTTCAAAATGAATTGGTTTCTTAGCATCCTCCAGAGAGAGTAGGAAAGTCTGTATTTTAATATTATTAGGAACTCATAGTGTTTAACATAAAATAGATGTATTTCAGTTTAGTTTTTCTGTGTTTTTAAAAAAGCAACTTTATGGCTGTATAGTTGACATACAATGGAGTGTACACTTTGTTAAATTTTGAGATATGTATATGTGAAATCATCACTGTAATTAATATAGTGAACATATTTATTGCTATCCAACTTTCCTGGTATACCTTTGTAGTACCTTTTCCCCACCCTTCACCTATCTCCAAGCAACTTCTGATCTGTTTTGGTCACCATTGATTATTTTGCATAAATGGACTGAAAAAATATGTGTTCTATTTTGTCTGGCTTTTTTCAGTCAGCTTAATCATTTTGAGATTCATTTATGTTGTTGTACCAGTAGTTCATTCCATTTCATTGTTGAATAGCATTCTGTTGTACAGATAAAGCCACAATTGGTTTATCTGTTCACCTGTTAATGGCAGTTTGGATTGTTTCCAGTTTCTGGTGATTACAAATAAAACTGCTATGAACATTCATGATCAGCTCTTTTTATGGACATGTATTTCCATTTCTCTAGATATCTAGGACGAGAATGGCTGGGTTGTATAGTAGGTGTGTACTTAAGCTGTCAACTGTTTGCTAAAATGGGTTGTACTATTTTACCTTCACATCAGCAGCATATGAGAGTTTCATTGGCTCCACATCCTTCTGAGCATTTGGTATGGTCAGTCTTTTTCATTTTATCTATTCTAAGGTGTGCATAGTAGTATGCCATTATGGTTTTATTATGCACTTCCCTAATGACGGAAGTTGAAAGCGTGTTATCATGTGTTCATTTGCCCCTTTGTATATCTACTTTAGTGAAGTCTGTTTAGTTTTATTTTTAAAGTCTGCTTAGTATTTTAATTGAGTTTTCTGGATGCAAGTCTTTTGTTGGATATGTTTTGTAAATATTTTCTCCCAGCTGATGGCTTGCCTTTTTGTTTTCAGAAGTGCTGTTTGAAGACCAAAGGTTTTGATTTTGGAATTCCATGTATGTTTTTTTCTTTAATGGATTATGCTTTTGTGTGTCAGATCTAAGAATCTTTGCCAAACCCATGGTCACTTAAGATTTTCTTGTATGTTTTCTTTAAGAAGTTTTGTTATAGTTTAAATTTAGGTCTATGATAATTCACATTTAATTTTTGTATATAATGTGAAATAAGAGGAAAGGAGCCTTTTTTTTTTTAAACATATGGATTTCCAGTTGTTCAGGTGTCATTTTTTGAAAAGATTGTTTTACTTCACTGATTGCCTTGAAACCATTTACATTCAATTGACCATCTCTGTGTGGATCTGGCTTCTGAACTTCTATTTTGTTCCCATTGGTTTATTTATCTGTCTTATTTGCCACACTGTCTTGATTACTGTAGCTTTTGTAATGAGTCTTGAAATCATATTACTAGCTCTCTGACCTTGTTCTTTCCAAAAATTGTTCTGGCTGTTATAGGTCCTTTGCATTTTTATATGAACTTCAGAATCAGCTTGTCAGTTTGTGCACAAAAGCCTGCTCTGGGGATTTGATTGTGATTTTGTTAGATGTGTAGATCAGCTGGGGGAGAATTCCTATCGTAACAATGAGTCTTCTGACTCATAAGGACTGTATCTCCTGTTTATTTAGGTCTAAAATTTCTCTCAGGGATTGTAGTTTTTTGTCAGATTTTTCCCTAAGTATTTCATAGTTTCAATGCTACTGTAAATGATATCTTTTGAATTTCAACTGTTTTCAACTGTTCATTGTTAATATTTAGAGTCCCCTGGGACTCACTGAGAGACGGTTCCCCTTCTTGGAGTGCGTCTGGGAGAGATGGCATTGCCTCTTTGGGGAGAAAAGAGCCGGTGGGCACCATTTCCCTCAGTATAGGCACAGAGACACCAGCTGAAGGTGGCTAACCTGGACACTGGCTCTCTGCTGCACTTTACTCCAAACTCCATGCCTCTGTGCTTTGGTGCAGCTGCCCTCCAGGGACAAACCTGCACCAGTCTCAGTGCAGCGAGACCCTCCCTCAGAAGGACTGGCACAGCTTCATGTCATGCCAGGTCCGTAAAGTTTGGAGTTTGAAAACTCAGCGGGCCTGCTTGGGATAGACCCCAAGGTGCAATGTACTGCTGGGTGGCCAGATGGCTAGGACACAGGGTGAAGGTAGTGAGCTAAGGGATGCCTGGGATATACCAGGGGAAATTGCTCTTCTGGGAGGGCTTTGTGGTGGTGGGATGTGAGTTCCCTCTCTGGTGACTAGGTGGCTGGCTGAAATAATTTTCCTCCCTTACTCCTTAGTATAAACTAATGTCAGTAAGCAGCACAGCGCCAACCGGGGTGGCTTACATTTGTTACACTAGGCCCTGGTCTCCTGCCCTCTGCAGGTGGAGCTTTACTAAGGCAGTTGTACTTGAGAACTAGAGCAGCGGGCCCCTCCCCCAGAAGACCAGCACAGGCCCTTGCACACTCCCTGTCTTTTGACCATGAGTTCTGTGAAGTTTCAGCTCTAGTGGAAGTACCATCAAGTCTCTTTTAACAAGCAGACCAGAGCACACCTAGTTAAAACTCACCATACTCTGGCCAATGTTCAGATAATCCCCACTGCTCACTGCAGGAAAGGAGAAACTCTACAGAGGACTGACCTGAGGGAAAGAGCAGTCAAACATAGCAGGAGAGTGCACACAGCATATACCAGAGTCATTTTATTTTATTTTATTTTATTTTATTTTATTTTATTTTATTTTATTTTATTTTACTTTTTTGAGTCACTTCTTTTTTAAATTTTATTAATTTTGTTTATTTTTGAGAGAGAGAGGGAGAGAAAGTGCAAGCGGGGGAGGGACAGAGAGAGAGGGGAAGACACAGAATCTGAACCAGGCTCCAGGCTCTGAGCTGTTAGCACAGAGCCTGATGCGGGGCTCAAACTCACAAACTGCGAGATCATGACCTGAGCCAAAGTTGAATGCTTAACCAACTGAACCACCCAGGTACCGACACTTCTGAAGCACTAGGCCTTGGACAGTATATGACCTCTTCTTTATAAAGCCATTACTCTTAGTAGCAGGAAACATAACAGGCTTTCCCAACACAGAGAAGACAGAGACCTAGACAAAATACCAAGATGTAGGAATTCATACCAAAAGAAAGAGCAAGTAAAAGTCATGGCCAGGGATCTAATTGAAAAGGTTATTAAGTAATATTCCTGAACCAGAATGTAAGGCAACAATAATAAGGATATACTCTGGACTTGAGAAAAGCTTAGACAACACCAAGGAGTCCCTTACCACAGAGATAAAAGACTAAAAAACTAGTCACGCTGAAATGAAAAATATAATAACCAAGATTTGAAAACAAATGGATATAATGACCACAAGAAAGGAAGAAGCAGAGGAGTGAATAAGTGACACAGAAGATAAAATTATGGAAAATAATGAAGATGAAAAGAGGGAAAGAAAAATACTAGATCATGAATGCAGACCTAGGGAATGAAGTGACTCCATAAACCGTAATAACATTTGTATCATGGGAATCCCAGCAGAAGAAGAGAGGGAAAAGGGGGCAGAAGGTTTATTTGAGGAAACTATAGCTGAAAACTAATATGGGGAAGGAAACAGACATCCAAGTCCAGGAGGCACAGACACCTCCCATCAAAATCAACAAAAGCGGGCCAACACCAGGACATATTGTAGTTAAATTTGCAAAATATAAAGGAAAAAAAAAAACCTTAAAAGCAGTAAGACAAAAGAAGTCCCTAATTTAGAAGGGAAGACAATGTTAACATCAGATCTCTCCACAGAAACTTGACAGGCAAGAAGGGAGTGTGGCATGATATATTCAGCATACTGAATAGGAAAAATATGCAGCCAAGAATACTCTGTCCAGCAAGGCTCTCATTCAGAATAGAAGTAGAAGAGTTTCCCAGACAAAAACTAAAGGAGTTTGTAACCACAAAACTAGCCCCACAAGATGACAGGGGACTCTTTAAATGGGAAAGAAAGACCAAAGAGACAGAGACTAGAAAGGAACAGAAAACATCTGCAGAAACAACAACAAAACAAGTAATAAAATGCCACTAAGTTTGTATCTGTCAGTAATTACTCTGAATGTAAATGGACTAAATGCTCCAATCAAAAGACATCGGGTGTCAGAATGGATAAAAACCATCTGTATGCTGCCTACAAGAGACTCATTAAAAAATATATTTTTTTAATGTTTAATTTGGAGAGAGAGAGAGAGAGAAAGCGGGGGAGGGGCAGAGAGAGAGGGAGACACAGAATCAGAAGCAGGCTCCAGGCTCTGAGCTGTCAGCACAGACCCCGACGTGGGGCTTGAATTCACGAACCATGAGATCATGACCTGAGCTGAAGTCAGACGCTTAACCAAGTGAGCCACCCAGGTGCTCCACAAGAGATTCATTTTATTTTTTGTTAAAAAAAATTTTTTTTAATGTTTATTTTTGACAGAGAGAGAGAGACAGAACATGAGTGGGGGGGGGTGGCGGGGGGGTGGGGGGACAGAGAGAGAGGGAGACACAGAATCAGAAGCAGGCTCCAGGCTCTGAGCTGTCAGCACAGAGCCTGACGCGGGGCTCGAACTCACAGACTGCGAGATCATGACCTGAGCCAAAGTTGGGCACTCAAACGACTGAGCCACCCAGGTGCCCCAGAAGAAATTCATTTTAGACCTGGACACCTCCACATTGAAAGTGAGAGGATGGAGACGCATTTATCACGCAAGTGGACATCAAAAAGAAAGCCAGAATAGCAATACTTATATCAGACAAACTAGGTTTTAAAACAAAGACTGCAACAAGAAATGAAGGGGGGAGGCACTATATCATAATAACAACATATCTCAACTATTATTATACAATAATAGTAGGGGACTTTAACACCACACTTACAGCAATGGACAGATCATCTAAGAAGAAAAGCAACAAGGAAACAATGGCTTTGAATGACACACTGGACCAAATGGACTTAACAGATATATCTAGAATATTTTTTTCTAAAGCAGCATAGTACACATTCTTTTTGAGTGCACATGGGACATTCTCTAGAAGAGATCACATACTAGGTCACATACCAGGCCTCAACAAGTGCAAAAAGGTTGAGATCATACCATGTATATTTCAGACCACAATGCTATGAAACTTGAAGTCAGCCACAAGAAAAAATGTTGAACGACCACAAATACATGGAGGTTAAATCCATTTACTTGGAGGCACTGGGTGGCATTCTACTTGGAGGTTAGTCATTCTACTTGGGGCACCTGGGTGGCTCAGTTGGTTAAGTGTTTGACTCTTGGTTTCAGCTCAGGTCATGAATTCATGGTTCAAGTTAGAGCCCTGTGTCGGAGTGTGCTGACAGTATGGAGACTGCTTGGGGTTCTCTCTGCTTCTCCCCGTATGCTCTCTCTCTCTCTCTTTCTCTCTTCTCTCTCTCTCTCTCTCTCTCTCTCTCTCTCTCTCTCTCACACACACACACACACACACACACACACACACACACACACACATTCTCTCAAAATAAATGAACTTAAAAAAAAATAACATCTTACTAAAGAATGAATGGATCAGCCAGGAAATTAAAGAAATAAATACAGGAAACAAATGAAAATGAAAACACGACAGTCCAAATCCTTTGAAATGCAGCAAAAGGGGTCACAAGAGCGAAGTATATGCAATACCAGCGTACCTCAAGAAGCAAGAAAAATCTCTAATATACAACCCAACCTTATACCTAAAGGAGCTAGAAAAAGAACAACAAATGAAGCCTAAAGCCAGCAGAAGAAGGGAAATAATAAATATTAGAGCAGAAATAAATGATACAGAAATAATAACAACAACAACAAAAAACAGTGGAACAAATCAGCGAAACCAGGAGCTGGTTCTTTGAAAAAATTAATAAAGTTGATAATCACCTAGCCAGACTTGTCAAAAAGAAAAGAGAAAGGACCCAAATAAAATCATGAAGGAAAGAGGAGATCCACAACCAATACCACAAATAAAAACACTTATAAGAGAATATTATGAAAAACTATATGCCAACAAATTGGGCAATGCAAAAGAAATGGATAAATTCCTAGAAACATGTAAACTACCAGAACTGAAACAGAAACAATAGAAAACATGAACAGACTGGTAACCAGCAAAGAAATTGAATCAGTAATCAAAAATATCCTAATAAACAGAAGTCCAGGGCCAGATGGCTTCCCAGGGGAATTCTATCAAACATTTAAAGGAGAGTTAATACCAGTTCTTCTCAAACTGTTCCAAAAAATAGAAATGGAAGGAAAACTTCCAAACTCATTCTGTGAGGCCAGCATTACCTTGATTCCAAAACCAAAGATCCTACTAAAAAAGACAATTACAGTCCAGTATCCCTGCTGAACATGGATGTAAAAATTCTCAATAAAATACTAGCAAATCAAATCCAACAGTACATTATAAGAATCATTCACCACAATCAAGTGGGATTTATCCTTGGGCAATAAGGATGATTTAATATTCTCAATGAATCAGTGTAATACTCCACATTATTAAAAAAGATAAGAAATACATGATCCTCTCAGTAGATGCAGGGAAAGCATTTGACAAAGTACAGCATCCTTTCTTGATAAAAACCCTCAACAAAATAGGGATAGAGGGAACATACCTCAGCATCATAAAGGCTGTATACAAAAGACCCACAGCTACTATCATCCTCAATGGAGAAAAAATGAGAGCTTTTCCTCTGTGTTCAGGAACAAGAAAGGGATGTCCACTCTTACCACTGTTATTTAACATAGTACTAGAAGTCCTAGCCTCAACAATCAGCAAAAGGAAATAAAAGGCATTCAAATCAGCAGGGAAAAAGTCAGACTTTATAACTATTTGCGGATGAGATGATACTCTATGTAGAAAACCCAAAAGACTCTACCAGAAAATTGCTAGAACTAATATATGAATTCAGTAAAGTCACAGGGTGCAAACATACAGTGATCTGTTGCATTTCTATATACCAATAATGAAGCAGCAGGAAGAGAATCAAGGAATTGATCCCATTTACAGTTGCACCCGAATTACAAGATACGTAGGAATAAACCCGCCAAAGAGGTAAAAGATCTGTACTCTGAAAACTGTAGAACAAAAAAGACACTGAATAGCCAAAGCACTCTTGAAAAAGAAAAGCAAAGTTGGAGGCATCATAGTTCTGGACTACAAGTTATATTACAAAGCTGTAGTGATCAAGATTGTATGGTACTGGCACAAAAATATAAATATAGATCAATGGAACAGAATAGAAAACCCAGAAATGGACCCACAACTACATGGTCAACTAATCTTTGACAAAACAGGAAAGAATATCCAATAGAAAAAAGATAGTCTCTTCAACAGATGGTGTTGGGAAAACTGGACAGTGACATGCAGAAGAATGAAACTGGACCACTTTCTTAGGCAATGCACAAAAATAAATTCAAAATGGATGAGTGAGCTAAATGTGAGACAGGACACCATCAAATTCCTGGAGGAGAACACAGGCAACAACCTCTCTGACATCAGCCATAGCAGCTTCTTACTTGACATGTCTCTGGAGGCAAGGGAAACAAAAGCAGAAATGAACTATTTGGACTTTATCAAGGTAAAAGCTTCTGCACAGCAAAGGAAACAAAACTAAAAGGCAGCCTTCAGAATGGGAGAAGATATTTGCAAATGACATATCTGATAAAGGGTTAGTAATCCAAACTCTGTAAAGAACTTATACAACTGAACACCCAAAAGTCAAATAATCCAGTTAAGAAATGGACAGAAAACATGAATGAATTCCAAATTATGGAAAGAGTCCAAATGTCTATTGACTGATGAATGGATAAAGAAGATGTGGTGTATATGTACAATGGAATACTACTCAGCAATAAAAAAGATGAAGTCGTACTATTTGTAATGAAGTGGATGGAGCTAGAGTGTATTATTCTAAGCAAAATAAGTCATAGAAAGACAAATACTGTATGATTTCACTCATGTGGCATTTAAGAAATGAAACAGATGAACGTAGGAGGGAAAAAGAGGCAAACCATCAAACAGACTCTTAAACATAGGGAACAGAGTGAGAATTGCTGGAGGGGAGGTTGTGGGGGGAGATGGATTAAATGGGTGATGGGTTTTAAGGAAGGCAGTTTTGATGAGCACTGGGTGTTATATGTAAGTGATGAATCACTAAATTCTATTCCTGAAACTAATATACTATAATGTTAACTAACTGGAATTTAAATAAAAACTTGAAATTAAAAAAAAATTTTTTTTTGGCCATTTTCCAAATATATTCCCCTACCCCAATCTTAGAACTCCAGTGCATGTGTGTTAGGCCACTTGATGTCCCACAACTGACTTATATTTTGTACAGTTTTTTCAGTCTTTTTTCCATCTCTTTTATTTTGGAGTGTTTATATTGCTATGTCCTTAAATTCACTAATTTTTTCTTCTGCAATATGTAATTGGCTGTTAATGCTATCCAGTGTGCTTTTCATCTGAAAAATTTTATTTTTCATGTCTAGGTTATTTGCTTAGCCTTTTTGTTCATCTCTTCCTCTCCTCATGGCTGTACTTTTACCTTTCAAATATGTGGAATATATAACAACATTTATAATGCTCTTTTCCATTTTGCCGTTTTTGTCATTTCTAGGTGATTTTGATTAATTTTTCTCTCTTTTCTTCTTTTTAGCGCTTCGTAGTTTCCAATTGAATTCTAAGAATTGTGAATTTTATCTTGCTTGTTGTTGGAGTTCTTGTATCTTTAAATACATATAGTTCTGAATTTGTCATTGGGTTTAGTAAATTACTTGTAACATTTGTTTTTACGTTTCATTGGGCTGGAACTTTAATATGCCTTTATTTTTTTTTATTTTTTAATTTTTTTATTAAGTTTTTTTTTTCAACGTTTATTTATTTTTGGGACAGAGAGAGACAGAGCATGAACGGGGGAGGGGCAGAGAGAGAGGGAGACACAGAATCGGAAACAGGCTCCAGGCTCTGAGCCATCAGCCCAGAGCCTGACGCGGGGCTCGAACTCACGGACCGCGAGATCATGACCTAGCTGAAGTCGGACGCTTAACCGACTGCGCCACCCAGGTGCCCCAATATGCCTTTAATCCAGGGGCTAATTTAGCTTTAGTGCTGGGTCCATTTCCTTCTGAGTGTTGTACTAAATGCCCTTTGTTGTACTAAATGCCCTTTATATGTTAGGAAGTGTTTTCTGTGTGTGTGTGTGTTTTTTTTAAGTTTATTATTTTGAGGGAGGGGGCAGAGAGAAAGGGAGAGAGAACCCCAAGCAGGCTCTGCTGTCAGCGTATGCCTGACATGTGGCTTGATCCCACAAACTGTGAGACCACAACCTGCGCCGAAATCAAGAGTCGATGCTTAACCAATTGAGCCTCCCAGGTACCCTAAGTCTTTTCTATCTGGTTGAAACATGAATATCTCTTGACTGATATAACTGTCAAAATTGTTCTGCATGTTTGTTGGGGGTGATTCCTTTCCCAGCTTTTCCTTACACACCTGTGCTTATTAGCAGGAAGCTAAAGACTCATGGGGAACTTTCTGCAGATTTTTAGAATTCTCTCTATATTGATCTGTTTATTACTCTGCCTGTGGATTCTAGTTGTCTTGGCCTCCTCATTTCTAAACTCTGTCTGCTCAACTGAGTGAGCCTGTAGGCCCTGTTTGGGTGTTGTCTTCCCTGTGCTGCAGCCTGAAAACTCTGTATAGGTAATAATCTGAGGCAGTCATAGGGCCAATCTTACTTCTTTTCTTTTCTGAAGGATCAATGCCTGGTCTGCCTCTTATCCATTGGCCGAAACCTGTTATTTTATGCATTTGTCTGCTTTTAGACAGGGTTGCATAGGGTGAGAGGATAAGTTATTTGTCCTCCGTCATGGTTTGATGAACAAGTGAACTGCCTGGGACTATTGAAGATATAATGGAGGGGCGCCTGGGTGGCTCAGTCAGTTGAATGTCTGACTTCGGCTCAGGTCATGATCTCACGGTTCGTGAGTTTGGGCCCCATATTGGGCTCTGGGCTGACAGCTTAGAGCCTGGAGCCTGCTTCTGAGTCTGTGTCTCCTCCTCTCTCTCTCTACCCCTCCCCCGCTTGTGCTCTGTCCGTCTCTCTCAAAAATAACATTAAAAAAAAAAAGATACAATGAGACACCTTAGTGGCTCCCTTTAGGTAGAAATATTCTTGGCCTACACAAATTGACGATTTAAAGTTAGTGTTCAGGTAGTAGTCACATGTCATCACTGGTTGTTGGACGGGTTAGAAAGGTTGTGAAGTCTCAGTCCATTATTTTTGAGGTTTAGGAGGGAAGTATTAAGCCATTCTGACATCATTTTTATCATTTCCCACGATGTATTGGTAAGACTATAGTGTTACCAACTTCACGTAAAGGAAAGGGGAATGGCCAAGCATGCCTCGACTCCTTTTTCACCGTTACTCTTTTTATATGTCGTGCAGTGTTAGGCTTCTCTTAGTAAGTTTTACCACATCAGGTGTTGGTAACAGCATATTGTGATTGTTAATTGCATTAGATTATAAGACTGGAGAATTCTGAACTAGTTCCTCATCATGAAAGGTGAAGGTGGCACAACCTTTAGAATTTTTAAAATGATTTTCAAAAAGCTCCATCTTTTCCTTATTGCCTTTTAAGTGGGGAGCCTAGTTTTTTGATGTTTAACTCCTTTGTATTAGAATACTTGGTAATGATTTTTTATTTTTTAGTTATTCAAGCGAAGAAATGTTGCTACAGCAGAGGAAGAAACAGAAGAAGAAGTTATGTCAGATGGAGGCTTCCATGAGGCTCAGATTAATAACATGGAGATGGCACCAGTAAGTAAGATCATGAAAGAAACTCTTTTTAGTATGTTTCTGAAGATATGAGGCTTAGCTTTCTATTTGGGTTTTTTAAAAAGCGGTTAGTAAATGGCTACAGAAATTACTTGGCATTTCATTTTTGAAAAGAGGCCATATACTTAATATCCTGGTTCATTAGATGTTTTTTATAGTTTGAATAATATACAGTTAAACTGAATTAACTAAATTGTGAAGATTAATTCAGCTTTTAAAACTTAAAAAGATAATTGTAAAATTATTCCTTAAAAGTTGAATAACAAGGGCTACTTTAAAGAAAATCCCAGTTTGTTATTCATTTCAGTTATCAAATTGGGCACGTTTATATGATTTTAAAAATTGGTTCCATATCACAGCTGTTGGCTTTTCTATTACAACCTGTTTTATAACTTTCTTGAGGTTACATGAGGATCTAAAAATCATGCTTTGTTTATATGGATACCTGTATAGATTTCTCATTAATCAGTATGTTTTAATAGATCATATGTAGTTTTCAAAAAAAAAAATCTTTCTTCTACCTCAGTGACCCAATTTCTTTCTTCATTTGCAACCACTGTTACTGGATTCTTATTCTTCTTGAGAAAATAAGTTTTCTTCCTCCTCCCCTTTTAAGCAAATTGTGACATATTGTGCACAGTATCCTGTATATATTTTTCTACTTCATAGATCTCTAGTTTTTATGGACCGTTTTTTTTTTTTTTTAATTAGAGCAGTTTAAATAATTTTGGAATCTATGTAGATAGACATTGTAGCCAACACTATGATTTAAAAAAAATTTTTTTTTAACGTTTATTTATTTTTGAGACAGAGAGAGAACGTGAACGGGAGGGTCAGAGAGAGAGAGGGAGACACAGAATCTGAAACAGGCTCCAGGCTCTGAGCTGTCAGCACAGAGCCTGACGCGGGGCTTGAACTCACGAACCGCAAGATCATGACCTGAGCCGAAGTCGGATGCTTAACTGACTGAGCCACCTAGGTGCCCCAACCAACACTATGATTTTGTGGTGAATTCTTCTAGGCCCTTCAGAAAGTCAAACTGTCCATTTTTTTAAGTGGATATTAATATGAAGTATTTCGTGGATTATAATACTAAAATTCTATAGAGGAAACAACCTGTAGGAGATTGATTGGTTGATTTTAAGGAATTGGCTCATGTAATTGTTGGAGCTAGTAAGTCCAAAATCCGTAGGGCAAGTCAGTAGGCTGGAAATTCAGGTAAGTGTTGATGTAGTTTTGAGGCTTAAGTTTCTTCAGGAAACCGGTCTTTGCTCTTAAGACCTTCTTCAACTGACTGATTGAGGCCAACTCACATTTTAGAGAGTAATGTGCTTTACTTGATTATACTAGTTTAAATGTTAATCACATCTAAAAATTATTCTTACAGTAATATCTAGATTAATGTGTGTTCAGACAACTGGCTACTATAACCTAACCAAATTGACACATAAAATTAACTATCCTAGTACTTTCCTTGGCAACTTGGCATGTATACACAACTCCTTAAACCATACTGAGACTCAGATAAATAACAAAGTTATACCTCCATGTGACATGATATAGTTATTGTTTGTGCAAGTAAAAATGTACTAACCTCCCCGGAAGAAGATGCAAAGTCTTTGAGTGATGTTCAGTTCTCTCCTTGATATCCTGTTACTTAAATGCTGGGATATAAAATTAACAGTACTTAAATACCATGAATGTAAAGTCAATACATCTTACATTAGGGAATAAGAGGGAAGAAAACGTGTGTGTGTGTGTGTGTGTGTGTGTGTGTGTGTGTGTGTGTGTGTGTGAGAGAGAGAGAGAGAGAGAGAGAGAGAGAGAGAGAGAGAGAGAGAGAGAGAGAATATGAATGTGTATATCCAAGTGTATCCAGACATTCATAACAGAATCATATAGATACCTTTGTTTATTCAGGTATCAGTTTTGTAAGTTTCAAAGTAGTTACTTTTCTGACTGTTAAGAGCAGAATGCTTCATTCTCCCAGTTGGGATTTCCCAGGTGTTTGGTAAAGTGCTGTTTACCAACCAGTGCTGTTGGTAAGCACTGTTAGCCAAGTGCTGTTTCCCAACCAGCTATCATTGACAACTCAGTGCAGCTTTCTTCACAGTTCATCTTGTTGACTCTAATATTTCATGAAATGACAGGAATTTTATTTCATTCTGACAGGTGACCCTAAGAAGTAGGTTAACTGCTAATATTGGGGATGGGTTATAGTAAAAAATGGAAAAGTTCTAAGAAAGCAAGAAAATAATGGAAAACTGAAAAGTTTTAATAAAGAAAATAGAAATTTTAAGTAAACTTGAGTCAGCTGTTGAATTTGGTAGCAGCTAGAATCTGTGAATTACACAGGATTATTCTATACTCCATAAATATTTATTGAGCATCTTCTATACGCCAGCCTTCGGTGATAGAACAGTAAGATGGACAGGGTCTTTGGTTTTCACAAATCTGCTATACTGGAGGAATCTGGGCAGTAAACACATAACTGAGAAAAATACCTGATAGTGAAAAGGGTTGGCATAGAATTAAAATAGAGTGATAGAGATGGAACAGTTCCTTTAGAGTTGGAGACCATGAAAAGCTTTCTTTTAGAATTTAACAAATTTGTCTGAAAGACAAGGAACAACCAACCATGTGATGAGCAAGGAGAGGAAGAATAATAAACGCCTTCTCCTAGTATTTACTCATAAGATTATTTTCTTATTGTCATGAGCTTCTTTTTTCACAATATTTATTTATTTATTTATTTATTTATTTATTTATTTATTTATTTATTTATTTATTTAGAGATGGGGGAGGGGCAGGGAGAGGGAGAGAGCTGAGTGTGGAACCCACGTAGGGCTTGATCTCACAACTGGGAGATCACAACCTGAGCCACTCAGGTTGCCCCCATGAGCTCCTTAATGATAGACAAAATATTTGGCTTTGTCATATCATTGATCATTTCAGACATTTCTACATGTAAAGATTATCCTACCTTTGTGTAACTTTTCTAGATAAATATGATTAACTTAATGTTGGCCACAGTTTATACTGTCTTTGTTTTCCTTTGATTTAGAGTTAAAATTTTATCATTTTTGCTTTTTTGTGTTTCTAGGGTGGTGTAATTACTTCTGACATGATTGAAATGATATTTTCCAATAGCCCAGAGCAACAGCTTTCAGCAACACAGAAATTCAGAAAACTGCTTTCAAAAGGTGAGTTCTGAGTATGTTAAAGTACAGTTGACCTTGAACAACAGGGGCTTGAACTGTGCAGGTCTACTTGTAACGCAGATCTTTTTTGATAAATTGAGTACAATATTGTAAATATATTTTCTCTTTCTTATGATTTTCTTAATAACATTTTCTTTTCTCCAGCTTACTTTATTGTAAGAATACAGTATGTAATACATAACGTACAAAGTAAGTGTTAATTGACTGTTGATGTTATTGGTGAGGTTTCCTGTCAGCAGTAGGCTATCAGTAGTTCAGTTTTGGGGGAGTCAAAAGTTAAAAAGGATTTTTGACTGTGTGGGGATTGGCGCCCCGAGTTTCGTATTGTTCAGGGGTTGACTGTATATTTTTTCATTTCGATAAAAAATACTACTTTCCCATATTCTGTTTTTCACATCACAGGTAAGTTGCTTTGGAATGTGTCTACCAACAGAATAAAAGGACACTTATAGACATAAGTATAATTATGAGCTATGGCTAATTTTCAAATGTATTTATTTATGCAATCTTACCAGGACCAGAAAGGAGCATTATTTTAATTTCTGAGCTATTTTATAAAAGACCTTAAAGTGATAAGAACAGTAGTCAGTATTTCATGTTAATTCAAATTGAGAAACTCCATTCTTTTTAAAAAAAAAAAACAAAACAAAGTGTTTTTGTTTTTTTTAAAGATTTTATTTTTATATAATCTCTATGTGGGCCTCGAACTCAAAACCCTCAGATCAAGGTTTGCATGCTCTACTGACTGAGCCAGCCTGGCACCCCAAGAAAAACTGTCAAAATATCACTTGAGAGGTGCCTAGGTTAAGTTGGTTAAGCATCCAACTCCGGCTCAGGTCTTGATCTCGTGGTTCACGAGTTTGAGCCCCGTGTCAGGCTCTGCTGACAGCTCAGAGCCTGGAGCCTGCTTCAGATTCTTTCTGCGTCTCCCTCTGTCTCTAACCCTCCCCCACTCATGCTCTGTCTCTGTGTCTCAAAAATAAATAAAAAGAATTAAAAAAATATATCATTTGAAAGATCAGTGTTATTGCTGGGCATGGTAATTATTTATTTATTTTTGGTATAATTAGGGTAGACTAGAATATGATACTTTCGCCATTCTGGGCAAGTAAACAGAACTATGACTCTGAACCACATTAAAATGTTGATAGTAAACATTGACCTTAAATAAATAGCTGCTACCTGTGGCCCAGTACTAAGGTATAGTTTTTTGGAGTCATTAGTGATAAATTAATATATTCCTTGAGGGAACTGGAATAAAAACCTATAACATATAATTTACATTTTTGTGTGATACAAAAATTACATTTCTCGTGTGACAGTTTATTAATATTTGAAGGCTATTATCATGTACACTTTTCCCACTCCTCTTGTCTCTTTTCAGCGTGCTAAGCCTAATGGCTTTCTCACACCATGTGACCTTTTAGGGCCTTTTGCTGCTTTCTACTACTTTACTGCCTAGATTCTAGTTTCCTAGCCATCCCTCTTAAAAATGTGATAACTAGGGGCACCTGGATGGCTCAGTCGGTTAAGCATCCGACTCTTGATTTCGGCTCAGGTCATGATCTCAGGGTTGTGAGATTGAGCCCCATGTGGGGTTCCATGCTGAGTATAGGCCTGCTTGACATTCTCTCTCTTCCTCTCTCTCTGCCCTTCCCTGGCACACATGCGTGTGCACGCCCTCTCTCAAAATAAATAAACATTTTAAAAATGTGGTAACTAGAATATAGTACTTCAGATGTGTTCTCGTTACCCTAAGGTGAGGGGACAGATTGCCTTCCTTGTCCTAGGACTGTACGTTCCAGTAATGTACTCCAAGATAGCAGCAGCAGTTATTTTGATAGTCATGGCACAGTAAGGTTCACTGTATTTGCAGCCATCTAAACTCCCATAGAACTTCTTTTCATGCACATGTGTTTTAGGATTCATCTGTGAAGTCATGTAGATTTTTTAAAATATTTTTATAAATTTCAGTTGCTAAATCCTGCTTTATCCCCGTCGTTTTATTGCAAACTTCAGCTTATTGTTGTTCTTCTTATATGTTATTTCTGTAATCTAGCATATTAATTACTTCATCTTTATTATAATCATCAAATTTATTTGTACTACCTGAATAGTTGATAAAAGTGTGGAACCAGGCAAAGAACAGGTCATCAGAGCGCTCTCCAAATTAACATTGAACCATTAGGCACCTTTGTTTCATTAAAGCTTTGGACTTGTCTAAGAATCCCTACTAGTACTACAATCTGTCATTTTTCTTGCATCGCTCTGTGAATATCATCAAGAACTTTGTCAAATCTCTTGCTGAAATTACCATGTTGATTGTTTAGGACATTTTCTGTTAACCCAACAGGTTTCTACCAAATGATTTCATTTATAAAATACTCTGTTGTCGTAAATGAAAAGTGAGATTAAGTTGGCAAGTCATCCTTAATGAATTCTTTCTGGCTCCTATTTAACACCGCAGCTGTAAAATTAAATCCTGCAGGCACATGCAGAGTCACCTAATCCAGTTTATTAAAACAACTTCTTGTTAGAGTAAAACCCCATCTACAGAGAAGGGGCTAGAAGGAAGAATTCTGAAATAATAACAGTGGTCATCTTTGGATGTTTCCCCCCCTACTTTCTTAAGTTTTCTAAAATTATAGAAGCAATGGCTTTAATTTTTGAGAATTCTGCCCATCATTTCCAAGTTAACGCGTACTTTATTGTGAAACCTTTTGAGCTACCCTAGTCTCAAAGTGACTGTGCTCCATTTTACATTTAGAATTTTACATTTTATTTCTTAGATTTCCAACATGAAAGAGATGCTAAAATGGAGGGAGGGATATTATGAAGTAAATTTGAGCTCATAAAGTCCTTGCATTGAAATGAAAGAATTATTTTCTTCTTTCCTTTTATTTTATGGGGAGACAGAACCTAATCCTCCTATTGATGAAGTCATCAGCACACCGGGAGTAGTGGCCAGGTTTGTGGAGTTCCTCAAACGAAAAGAGAATTGTACACTGCAGGTGCGAACCATTTTCATTTCTTGCCTCATATTTTAAATCCCTTTACAAACTTACATTTTATATACAGATTTGTTACTTAGGTTAATTTATACAGTGGGTTCGTTTTTGATATGATGTTCCTGACAGCCACGTTGCAAGCTGCTTTTGATAGCTTTGTCAACATCTAGGCCCTTGGTTTTACTCTTTAGAATTCATGTCATTTTTATCATGAAGAAGATTATTTTATGATGATTGTGGATAACATTTAATAGGGAATCGTTTGCAGTTGAAGAGTCACTATAAGAATCTAAGTGTGGGCTACATAAAATTGGTTTTGGAAGATTTTTAGATTACATTGGTCGGCTTTGTCAAGGCTGTGTAACATGGGCTAGGTTAGACTCAGTAATCCCCAGTCCTGGTTCCAGTTAATTCTTCCCATTCCCCTGAAGAGTTTCCAGGGAGACAGCCTTATGAATCTCCATGCTTCCTGCTGTGTTAATTTAGTCTGTCAGTACTGTATTATATAGGGGTTCTAAGAGGAAATTCTGCAACTTCTGGATTGGATAGTTTTCACAGTAAAGAGAACCACCTGTCAACTGACTCGTCCTGGGAGTTATCTAGAAATTTTTAAATACTGTTTTTGGGGTTTTTTTTTTCCCTGAATAAAGTTGGAATTTTAGTAGACTGGCAATTTTTCAGTAGCTGTACTTCCTTGGAGTAACCAATTGAATCAGTTTCTGTGTTATTCTTTAACCAATACCTGTGATATCTAAATTCTCACTTATAGGATCTAATCTGAAGGGCTTGGCCCTTTAGAAAGACTCTGCAACTATGAAAATTGGTTAAGTACAAAGTGGATCACAAAATGAGGTTAATTTTCCAAGTATATCTGACAATAACAAGTTAATTGTAAAGGTAACTTTCACCCTCTTGTCTGCTTTTGCCTTATTCTCTGAGGCTGTAGGGAGGGGGACATTTTTATAAATGATAATAACCTCTGTCCCCAGGTTCCTTACTCTCCAGAGGATTGTAGGTAATTCATAAAACTTGATGCCTTGTCTTGATATTTTCTCTCCTTTCCTCCCATCCCGACTTTTCTCCTCCTCTTACTCTCTTTGTTGCGGTGATGAGTTATTTCCAGAAGAAAAACAAGAAATCCAGAAAAGGTAGAGTACTTCAATGTCCCATCAGTTTTTCTTCTCCAGTTTGACACTGACTAATCCCCAAGTTCATTTGAATTAGGATTCTGTTTTGGTGGCTGCCTCTTGGATTGTAATTCTGGTCCCCATCTAAGGCCAGGATCATCGGACACCTGAAAAATAATCAGGTTCACCTAGAGAGCAAGGAAAGAGACTTTTATCAGAAAAAAAAAAAAAAAAAAAAAAAGGAAATCCAGACAACCAACACTGCAGAGTACCAAGCCTGAGCCCTAAGCAACCTGCCAAGAGAACCAGAGGGACCAAATGAAGAGCCTACTGCAGTTTATCATTTGAAAAAGCTTTGTAGGAAGAGGGAGGTAGGGAAAATTATCATTTTGTTCATGTTTATATCCTCTGACAGAGTAGTTCGGAGATCATGAAGTTACTCCTGGATTGAGCAGTTTTTAATAGGTGGTCACAGATGTCTAGTTTCTTAATGTGTATAAATGAAGGCCTAAAATGAAAAAAGAGAAATGGGTCTTTCCACATCTCCATGTTCTCCAGTACTCCGTAAAGAGTGCAGTATGTCCTCTTAGTGCCCTCTCCTGGCTAACACATGTAAATTTTACATCATTTGTGATTCTAATCCTAGAGCTTGGATCTTCTGAAGACGAAAGCCTTTGGAAATCTCTAATTTGCATCTATCTAAATTCTCAGATTCCACCCTTGTGCAAACTAATAATTAGGCTGAAAGATTGAGAAATCATTCCTCTGGAAGTGACCACCTCATGATTTTCAAGTTAGCTGTCCAGAGACTCTGAGAGATAACCAGCTGTTTATTATATAAAGGTCATCATCTTCAGGTTTTCTTCGGGGTACTTCTTAAGTACAACATGGTATTCTCTCCAGTGTGGGCAGTGGGTAATGTCAACCACTCCAGAAGCAGGAGGAGCAAGTATAGTGAAGGAGACCGTAGAGCCAGGAGGCTTCGTGCTCACATAAGTAGACGTGCTCTGGGCAGCTCAGAGGGTACTCTTTCCTGTATCTTCTTAGCACTAGGATGGAAGTTGTCCCTGGTGGTATGTCTACTTACTAGAAATTTGAATAGTGTGCTTTTGGAATGTGGCTTCTGCCCTTTCTCTTCCAGAAAGAGAGTAATAATATATGGTCATAATTATAGCTAAACTCACTGATAAACCAAGTGGACAAACTTAATCCCTTCATTCTGTAGATACAGAACTGTGAATCCTAGTGAAGTCTCTTTTCACTTACATTTTGGTTCTCCTTATGCCCAAATCAGTGAGGTACCGCACACCAGGGAGATAAAAATGCCTGCTTTGGGCAGTGCTTCCCAGATACTCCTTTGCTTTCAAACAAGGTGAACATGGGTGGAATCTAGGAGTTTGGAAACATAGTTTCATCTTCCTAAGAGCATTCTCAAGCTCCGTGACATGTAAGCCTCAGACATACTTGAACCTTTGATATGCGATTGGTCTGCCTTATGGTATATTCCCTGGGCCCACTTTGTTTGGTTTTTGAATCCAGGCCCAGCATGTTTGTACTGTCCTTTGCAGTGCTGAGATGTTGCATTCTGAAACCTTCTTACAGAAGCTTAGTATGAAAACAGCTAGAAATAAGGAAATTGCAACCTAGTTGCATTCATTAGGTACTCCTCTTAAAATTGTAAATTGAAATGAAATTGGTTTAGTTTCCCCATTTTTGCTTTTCTTGTCCCATGTAAAAGCTTAATGTGATAAACTGCAGTAAGCCTTCATCCTCCTATGTCTTTTCCCATCCTCATTGATCCCTCTACCTTTCTTTAAAAGGTTGCTCAGATGACTCAGGCACTGTTCTCTGCAGAGTTTGATATCTGGGTTTATTTTTCTGATGTGAGCCTCTCTTTTCACTTGCTCTCCAGGTGAGCCTGGCATTTGCTAGGAACCAGAGTGGACCCGGCAAAGTGGCCAGCAACAGAGTCCTGATCCAAATGGAGAAAGGGAACCAGGCGTACCTCAACCTGGAGTGGGAAACTTGATAGGAGGTCAGAAGTACTTCAGCTTTGGATTCTCATTTTCCTTATTTAAGGAACTGAGCACCAGAAGGTAGAGACTGAGAAAGGGAAGAGAGAAAGTATCAAATCTTCAGTGTGTCCTTCAGATTTCAACTGTAGCCTTATTTAGCAAGTCTGGACAGTGAAAAGTAATAGTGGACTGATAATTTTTAAGCAATCACAGCATGACAGGTAGTTTTCCTTGCATGGTACCATTCTTGGAACACTAAGAATATAGTAGTTTAAAGCAAAAAGAGGAAGTAAGGGTTATAGGTACTTTGGCTACTGCTTATTACTTAAGTGATGCCATTTCTTAGATTGTATTCATCATGTTACTGATGTTTTGAGTTTCACGGTTACTTATATTACCTTTCCTGGCCATTTCTATCATAACTTTATGCAGTCATTTTTGCAACAGGACGTCCACATTTCACAGCTCTCTTTCACGTTAGATTCTAATATGGGACCCAAGGCCGAAACATTAACAACAACAAAATGATGGCAGTACTCAAAGAGATGTTACATAGTTTGAAGTACAACCAGTTTTTTACAAACATACATATTAAACACATTTGAAAGTTGTTTCTTCCAGCACTTTAACAGGGCCTGTATGCTGGGGGGAATTTTCTCCTTCCCTCCTCTTTCTCATTCCTACATATGTACATAGCACACAAATACACAGATGGGCATAGAAAGTGGCATAAATATAGCTTGATGAGTTTTTACAGGGTAAATGTCAGAGTAATCACTGTGTGTGCGTGAGAGAGAGAGAATGCTTTATTCATGTACAAGCACGATTTTCAGTCGCCCCTCTGGTTCTGTTGATCATCTTCATCTGTCTCTGTCCCTGGTATTTTCCGATTTCTCTTCTTACCAAGGGAGGCCTTGAATTTTGCTTTCAGAGGTTATCATTATTGTGCACTTCTTAGTAATAAAGGTAATTCTCGTACGTTCTTCTTTTGCTGAGATATTCTAATTGCCAATTTTCTCCCATCTGTGTTTAGCCTGTTATTCACTTATTCCCCATTTTTCTAATCATTTTCACTCTATTTTGTTTTGCTTCTCCATTTCATTCTCTTCAGTAGCATCTGAAATTCCCTCTCATTTCTTGTAAGACCTTTGATACTAAACATCAACAGGCAGATAGCAGTTTGAAGTCTTGCAGCAGTTAGTATTCTGATTTTTTCTCATTGATAATTCTTTAATAATCCTTTACTCAGGTTGCTGTTATTTCATTTGCATCAAAATCTCACTGCAGTCTGTTTTCTCTTTAATTTGGATCGGTATGTATGCTGATCTTACTCATTCTCTACACACTGCTTTTTCCTCACAGTTTTCATTACTTTGACTAGTATCTGACAACTCTTTGTTAAACTTGGAGCTTGCTGCCTGGTAGGAAGGCTTGCTTTTGGCTTTTGTATTCACATCATCTGTCTCTCTTAATCAATTTTAACTCTGCTAGTTAGTTTTCCTAGAAAGCAGAAGAAACTAGGTGAACTGTTCTCTTTTTTAGCATCCCCTAAATAATCTGGCGTGTATCTCTGGCATACTGTTATTTGAAATTTCTTGCCCTAGATACCAAAACTCCAAGCAATTGAAAGATTCTTGTCAGTGTTACACGTATGTGTCAGAGAGAACGGAGTGGCCGGGCTTCATAAGCATACTTGATCAGGAGACGGTAATCAAGTCCTCTTTGAATGGCTGTGTAACATTACGCAGATCATTAGATTGTTGGACCTTTTTCTGATAGTTTCCTCATTCATAAACCACAAAAGCCAGAATTCTCTGGGATGTTGTGAGGAACAGAGGAGTATGTGAGTAATGCTTTCATAATACAAAGTACTGAACAAATGCGAAGTTTCAATTCAGCACTGGTTTCAAGAGTGATTTAATTACGGAGGTGATATATGATGGGATTTTTATTTTGTGATGTTCAAGTGTTTAGGAATCTGTTGAACTTCTCTTATAACAAAGTTACCAAAAAGAAAATATTGTCCCTTTAACTGTGGTGCTCCTAGTCTGGGCCTTCTGCTTACTGTAATATCATTGTCCCGTTAGGCTACTAGACTATACTGTGTCTCACTTGCGTATGTCACATTTGTAGGTTTCTTGTAATGTCTCCTTTAAGTGTGTTCTGCTGTGAATTTGCTAGCATTCACATGGCTTTGGACTGTGCCAGTCAGATTGTCTTCCTTGTCTTCTGCCTCCTTCCCCAAACCCCAATGATGGATGATTTAGTTTTCCATATGACAACTGCCTTTGAGTTGACCCAAAAGCTTTAGAAGAGTCACAGCTCCACCTTTCAATGACTTTTTTGCTCTCCCTTTCAAGGGACATACCACTGATTTTTTTTTACATATGTGCTTCATTTAAGGATAAGTAGAAGACAGAACAGGAGAAGGAAAGAAAACTAAAGTTTAATAAGAACTCTAAAATAGAATTTCAGGAGTCATTCTTGGATTTCTCCATATTAGGCCAGAGAGTCAAATTAGTACAGAGATGGGCAGATTAGTAAAATGCTTTACTTTTTGTTGGCTATAATTTCCTTCATATCTTCAGTTTACCTAACTTTAAGAATGGTCTCTAAAAAAAGTTTTAAACTCTGTGCCTTTGTTTGGGGGCTTCTCATTTGTCAGAAGCTCTTAACGCTCTGAAGTTGCCATTTCTATTAATTGTATACCAGTTAACTCCTTTTGGCCTACTTATTACTTAAAATATCTTTTGCCTTTTTTACTGTGCCTATATCCGGCACATTTTACATTAACATCCTCTCCCCTTTACACTTAGCTTATCCTATAGAAATTATTTACTTTTATTTTTTATTAGATAATATACATGGTTTAATCCAAAAGGTACATAAGGTTTTATGAGATTTCCCTTTCACCCCTGCCTTTCCATGTAGGTAACAAGTACTCACTTCGTACAGTTTCTTATAGTATCCTTCCAGAGATATTCTGTGCAATAACTAAACTAATGCATATATTCCTTCTTAACCCTTTTAGAAAATATAGTATGATACTATCTTAATGTACACCGTTACACTTTTCTTCTCATTCGTATCTTGGGAGATCATTCATGTCAGCATATGAAGCAGTCCCTCATTCCATTCATGGTCTTATGTCAGTTCTACTTTGACCTCCTGAATATTCTTGTAGTCTGAAGTATTTCTACTGGAATTCTCCATTTAAAAGTAATACAGAATCCATCTGATTATGTGCAAATAATGATTTCAGATTCTTTTCTTCATGTACAGAAAACCTTATTGTTATAGCTAAAAACAAGCTATTAAATGCTAATAAGATAATAAAATTATTTTTATCTTTATAGTTTGAATCAGCTTGGGTACTGACAAATATTGCTTCAGGAAATTCTCTTCAGACCCGGATTGTGATTCAGGCAGGAGCTGTGCCCATCTTCATAGAGTTGCTCAGCTCAGAGTTTGAAGATGTCCAGGAGCAGGTAAAAAAATGAAGCAAAGAAAAGCAGGTCAAAGAATATCATTTTTTCCTTTGGTCTTACATTCAGGGCCTCAGTTTTACCACCATGACAAGCCATGATTCATCACAGGAGTGTTCTAGAAATCTAAACCAAAATAGAAAATACCATAGTGAATGTAGGCAGAATTTCTTCTGGATTCATAAAACCATTTTCCTTCCCCTTCCAACGCTGAAATTTTTAAAGTCCTATATACTTTTTATATTATTATCTTTTTTAAAAAATTTTTTTTAACATTTATTTTTGAGAATAAAAATAAATTTATTTTTAATGAATAAAAATAAATTTATTTTTAATAAATAAAAATAATGAGAGCGAGCATGAACAGGGGAGGGTCAGAGAAAGAGGGAGGCACAGAATCTGAAACAGGCTCCAGGCTCTGAGCTGTCAGCACAGAGGCCGACGCGGGGCTCGAACTCACAGACCGTGAGATCATGACCTGAGCCGAAGTTGGATGCCCAACCGACTGAGCCACCCAGGCGCCCCTATTATTATCGTTTTTAAGATGTTATCTTTAAGTAATCTCTACACCCAGTGGGAGGCTTTAACTCACAACCCTGAGATCAAGACTTGCATGCTCCAGCAACTGAACCAGCCAGGCGCCCTAAGCCCTGTATACTTTGTTAGAACATGTAAGCAGTTACTGGGCTTTTACTTGTAGGGATCTCTAGTAAGTAGCAGGTCTTTGCCACTTTTATGCAGAAAAAGACCTAGAAAACAGGAATTTTTTATTACCGCCAACTTTATCAAATTCATAAATATAAATCACTGCTAAATGAGTATGATTTTCTTCTGCAGCTTAATTGAGGTATGATTTACATACAAAAAACAGCATATATTTAAAATGTACAATTTGATAAGTTTAAGATAGGTATATACCCGTGGAACCATTATCACAAAGACAATATATTCCTCCCAAAAGTTTAATAGCTTTCTGCATTTTGATGCTCTTACATTCTTTGATTCTTTGTTCATTGCTTTCTTTTGTAAATAAGCTTAAGATAACATTTTTAATCCACTGAATAAGCCATTTGAACCTCTGCTCTGTATTAAGGGCTATATGAAAGGTTACTTTGGTGGTGGGGAGTCCCCTGAGATAAAAAATACGTATAAGAACTGGTTGGTTCCTCCTTTTAATAAACTTATACCCTGAGTGTTCACACGTATACTTTATAGTATTACTGATCTTCTTCCCCCAGTCCCACAACTACTTCATTTGATTCCCTGATAATGAACTTAGAAATGTTCATAATGTCAGTGTGTATGTTGATTGGCTACCATATAATTTTGTAAAGAGTTATTGTGGTATTTTGGCATCTGAGAGAATTCTGTACAACCTGTCATTAATGAGTAATTTTTTCACAGGCAGTCTGGGCTCTTGGCAACATTGCTGGAGATAGTACCATGTGCAGGGACTATGTCTTAGACTGCAATATTCTTCCCCCTCTTTTGCAGTAAGTTTCTATTCTTACTATTTTTTTTGAGTAGTAAAAATATGGAAAGTTCCTCAGGAAGCAGTGCATTTTTAGAAATCATTTTGAATTTTCCATTGTTCTTTTTCATTACAGATACTTTCTTATTAACTTGTTCAGGTCATTTCTTCAGGCATTCTAGCTTACTCCAGTGCCAGTATTCTGAATTAGTGCTGTTAGAATTAATTCAACTTTATTTTCTGGAGAAAAGCTATTTAAAGACGTGTTTATGAGTAGCATTAAATGATTTAGTATTTATCTTATGCTATCAGATAATTAATGTCTATTATATAGTTTACCATTGTATTATCATGCTTATAGGTTATTTTCAAAGCAAAACCGCCTGACCATGACGCGGAATGCAGTATGGGCTTTGTCTAATCTCTGTAGAGGGAAAAGTCCACCTCCAGAATTTGCAAAGGTAAGGATTAGGCTTATGGAAATGGGCAGAAAAAAGTACAATTAAAAGAGTGTAGCATCAAATATTAATGTGAACAGAAAGATTGGTAATTTTGCATAAAATTTAAAATGTTAGAATTTTATATGTTTCTAAAGAAATAGGGCTTTTTGTTTCTGTGTTAATTTGGGATAAATTTTCATTGTAAAAATTAGCTCTGAATTAATCTTAAAACCTGGCAATTTTTGTTTATAGCACAGTAAAATTCACAATTTATTAGCTTTAGCACTTGTGAAAATGTCTTTGCTTCTTTGGTCCACAAAGAGTGTTTTTCAACAAGGAATCTCATTCTGAGAACTGGTATATACTTCAGTCTCTGAAATTATTTTCCTTGGTCTCAGCATTCCCAAAGATGGAAATGCCACTTGGCCACTTGTTACTCCATTTCTAGAAGTATTAATCACCCCAGAAATTACCAAGTGTGTGCTGCTTGCCTTTTGGAATTTCTCCCCTCACTTCTGGCTTTTATTCCATTGAATTTCATTATCATGTCATCTTCCCTTTACAGGTTTCCCCCTGCCTGAATGTGCTTTCCTGGTTGCTATTTGTCAGTGACACTGATGTACTGGCTGATGCCTGCTGGGCCCTCTCATATCTATCCGATGGACCCAATGATAAAATTCAAGCTGTCATTGATGCAGGAGTCTGTAGGAGACTTGTGGAGTTGTTGATGTAAGATATCTTAAAGTGTGTCTGTTCTTTTGTCCCTATGTTAGTTTATTAGTTTCTAAATGCTGGTAAATACTAATTAATACACTGTACTAATTTATTGGGCTTTGGGCTGCTCTCTTGTGTAACTTACATTGATGTCAAATCTGTTTGTTTTGAGGCTTATATAAAGAACTGCTCACCCTATTGTTATGAGCAGTCCTTCAGCGGGAACATTTGGAAAACTGTAATTCCAGTTAGTGATAAATAACCTGAGACCAACCCCTGGATAGATAGCGAAAGGCATATTGCCACTAAAAGTCATTCCTTATCTTTCTGTCTCATTTAGAGCTTAATCTAGACTGGTGTTAGACTCTGAATTTTATTTTGCTGTATCTCCTTGTGATGCCTTTGTGTAAACAATTTACGGCTGTATTAATCCAATTTTTAGACAGTTCTTTAGAAGAAAAAATTAGACTGATAACATAATGGGGAAATGGTACGTTTACTAGCCACATGAAATTTAATTGAAGTAAGTACAAAGTAGATGAAAGGAGACATTACCCCAAATGTGATATGTGGAATGCATCAGATGAGTTTAATATGCAGAATACAAAACTCTGAGAGTACAGCTGACCACAAACTGAGTACAGATGAACAGCATAATGCTGTTATGAATTAAAGGCAGATGAAGCTGCACGAGGCAGAAGTGCAGCATTCAAAACCTGGGAAGTAACCTTTTGTGTTCTTTAGTCACTAGATTATGGTGTATTTTAACCATTTCTTTTTAGTCATCAGATCCTAAAATAAATGTGAGAGAAATGGCCAAGTTTTGAGAAGAGTGATCAGTCTCATTAAAGGGAAAAGAAAAGAGAATTTTTAAGGGAAGTTAAAGCATATTAACCTGAAGTTAAGATTTTCAATAAGCAATTTTTTTCACATATGTACAGGGTTTCATGGAGAGTATATTTTTGACTGGTAAGTTGGCTGAGGTTTAATAGAAAGAGTTCACTCTTTGAAGTGTGGAGCCTGGCTCTCATTTTTAAGTTAGTTCACCTGTTGGCACATTTTCAACTCTGAGGCAGTGAAAACTGTATTCAAGAATGAGAGGGAAATCTTGGTATCCAGGTGATGAAATACCTGGGAAAGATTATTAGGAAAGATTTGTAGTTTTTATCCAAAAGTGCTAAATAAAGGGAAAGATAATTCCTCTAGGGGATATACGAAACCCATCCTCCTAGGGTTCTCTTAACAACTATCGTAGGTACCTTTCTGCTCTAACATCATGTTACATTATTTGGTTTGGATTTCAGCCCTAAGGAAAAGAGACTAAGGCTAGAACTCTTGCATTGATATTTCTTTTTATGGTTGCAGGCATAATGATTATAAAGTGGTTTCTCCTGCTTTGCGGGCTGTGGGAAACATTGTCACAGGCGATGATATTCAGACCCAGGTATGAATAAGTGGTGACTACTGTTTCCCTTCAGAAACAGTACATTGAACCCCGTGATTATGTTTCTATTACAGTATTTAACTCCATGCTTTTGGGGAGAGTTTCATTAATGTTTGTCAAAAATGTTGCCTTAGGCAGCTCCTTTAGTACCTTCACTGTCTCTATCTTGTCTGTTTCTTGGAGCAATTTTGGGTTCCCTTTAGTTAGGTTTATTTCCCACTACTACTTGAAGTGGTTCTTGTGAGCATCTGAAGCCTCCAGTAGCAGCCTTTCTCTGTCATCTTCATCTCCTCTCTGATAGCTTCCTTCTTTTTGTGCATGCTAAATCTCCTATGTGAGGAGGATTCTTCCTTGTTCTTTTTTTTTTTTTTTTTTTGAGAAAGAGAACAAGCAGGGGAGGGGCAGAGGGAGAGAGGGAGAATCTCACGCAGGCTCCATGCTCAGCAACGATGCAGGCCTCCATCTCATGACCCTGAGATCATGACCTGAGCCAAAACCAAGAGTTGGACGCTCAGCTGACTGTGCCATCCAGGTGCCCCTTCTTTCCTTGTTCTTAATGTCACTCCCATTCTATTCAACCTCTGTATCAAGATATATCATTCACAGTGGCTTGTTCTTGATCTCTCTGATGCAATGGCATTGTCTTTAAAATTCTTTTCCTAGGCTTCTGTGGTGTTCCAGTTATTTTGAGTCTCCTGTCTCACAAACCACTTCTTAGCGCGCTCCTTTTCCTGTTCTTGTTTGTGGGATTATCCCCTGGAGGGGATAATTATTCACTGATTTTATTTATAACTTCAGCTATCACCCTGGTGCAGCTTGATTGAGAATCGAGAATAAGATTTTAGCCATAACTCTTTCTTAACCAGCTCTTAGGTGGAAGACATTTAATGTCTTCACTTTTCTAATCCCTAAAATTTGGATTTGTACTCAAAGGTGTCTTCCAGATCTAATATCTACTTCAAATTTATGCTTCAGAAAGGAACCCATTATTTTCCCTGGTATATCGGGGCCTCTGCTTATTTGTTATTTACCTCAGTGAATGGCACCAACACTTGACCAATCCAAAAACCTGGACATTAGCTGGATTATTTCCCTGTTTTCCACCTGTCATCAGTCACTAGCTGCCATCTCTACTCATCCATTGCATTTCTTGCTATATTCCTGTATCACCAGAAGGCTGCTTATAAAATGCAAATTTGATCATGTCATTCTCTGACCTAAAATCTTTTTATGGCCTTCTGTTGTCCTTTGAGGGTGTTTAAGATCCTTTAAAATCTGGCACCAGTTTTAATGGAATTCTGTGCAACAGAATGAGGAAGCCCTTAAGCACTGATATAGAAATGCCTCCAGGTTGGGGCACCTGGGTGGCTCAGTCAGTTGAGCGTCTGACTTCGGCTCAGGTCAGTCATGATCTCATGGTTCATGGGTTTGGGCCCCATGTCAGGCTCTGTGCTGACAGCTAGGAGCCTGGAGTCTTTCAGATTCTGTCTGTCTGTCTGTCTGTCTGTCTGTCTCTCTCTCTGCCCCTCTCTTGTTTGTGCTCTGTCTCTCTCAAAAATAAACAAACATTAAAAAAAAAAATACCTCCAGGTTATATCATTTAAAAAGAAAAACAAGGAGCAGAATAGTGTGTGGAATACATTAGTATTTATATAAAAGGAGGCAGAGAGGAGAGAAAAAAATAATATGTATGTTTGATTATATTTGCATAAAAGTTCTCCAGAAGAATACATAGGAAACTAATAATCTCAGTTGTCTCTGGAGAACTGGGTTGCTGGCATACAGGAATGGAAAGGAGGCTTTTAACTATATAGTCCTTTATTATACTTTCTGAATTTTTAAACCATTTCACTGTATTTGCTATTCACAAAAAGGTTCTTTCCCTCCCCATACCATGCTCTGTGCTTCTGCCATGTTTATTCCTTAAATTAGCTATGACCACATTCAGCACTAAGATTTAACACAAGCTTGCTTCTCTCTGCTCAGAACATAGGCTTGCATCCCCATCCCTGCTTTTAACCACTGGCTCACACTAATGCACACTCTGCCACTAATGTCGTCTCATTCTTCAGGACTTCCTGTTACTGTTTTTTTCTCTGAGAAGCCATGTTCACTTAAGTTAGGTGTGCCTTCTTTTGTTTCATCCATCATACCACTTACCACACTGTATTGTAATTATCTAATCACTAGATTGTAAGCTTCTAGAGGGGGGAACGGTGTTGATCTTGTTCATTTTTGTATTTCTGTACAGTCTTAATAGTTCCTGGCACAGTGTTTAATACTGAATGAATGAAGTTCTGTATCTATACATCTACTTCTGATGTCCCTCAAGTTTTACTCCTGGGTCTCCAGTAGCCTGTTAAATATTTCTGCTGGCATGTCTCACATTTGTCTCTCTCAGTTTATCTTCTTCCCCCAGAAAGCCAGTTCCAGGTCTTGATTTTTTTCCCCCCATTTCAGTTAATGAGGTAACTGTTCACTCCTACTTGAAGCTTTGCAGTCATATTTGGTGTCTCCATCTCTCACACCTTGTATAGCAAGTCATCAGCTCTTGATTCTTTGTGTTTCAGTATCCACGTCTGATTACCTTAGAACCTTGAAAGGATTTGTACTTCACAGTTTTAGTCTCATTCTTCCTTGTAGCCTGTTGTTAATTTTAGGGGTACAGAACTCTTGCTTAATAGCCTCACTGCTCTATTCTTTCCTTATTTTGGTACTTTGTTGTAGCTTGTCTCAGCATTTTTTTGTTTCCAGCCTTTCTTATCTGCTGTGTCCTTCCTCCCTCTTCTTTGCTTATGAAATCCTATCCATGTTTCAAGGCAGTTTCCCCACACCCATGAAGTCTTTTTTCATGATTACTCTGCAAGTACTGTCTTTAACTTGTGACAGGTTTATTTTTTTTTATTATTTGACTTTTTTTTTTTCCAAAAAAATTTTTTTTAACTTTTATTTATTTTTGAGAGACAGGGCATGAGCAGGGGAGGGGGAGAGAGAAAGGGAGACACAGAATCTGAAGCAGGCTCCAGGCTCTGAGCTGTTAGCACAGAGCCCGATATGGGGCTTGAACTCACTCACTGTGAGATCATGCATGACCTGAGCCGAAGGACTGAACCACCCAGGCGCCCAGTGTTTGGACGTGTTTAGTTTCTAGAGCACATCTTTGGCATTTAAAAAATGGCTTTGTAATCTCTCTTATACTGTTAAGATTGTGCTTCTTTAAACACAAGTTTTAGTATTTTTTGAGCTGTATTAATAGGCAACAAATGGCTTTATTTTAATTTGCGTTTCTTTCATTTCTTGTGAGGTAATCTATCAAAATTGTAGTTTCTCTTAACAATTTACATGTTAAAGACAGCAACCATCTTATCTATTGTAAATTTTTTTTTTGCATTACATAGTGTGCATTTTAAATTTTGTATTTTTTGACATGCAAATATGTCTATTTGGTGAAATTTTAATTTCCCCCCTGTAATTTCTTCCATTGTTTTTATGCTTTGAAAGTCCTTCACTGTCCCTAAACCAGCTATATACTGATAGTTCTGTTTTATGGTGTCTTTTTTATGTTTACTCTTTAAATTGGTTGTGGGTTTATTTGGTAATGGGTTAAGAATTTTTTAAAAATTCTTCTCAAAACTAAAAAAAATGTTTTTCAACCAGTTAGCCTCAGGAAGAACTTTATTATATATTTAATTCCTTATAAATACCCGCATTTGTTTCTGGACTAGATATCTGTTCTGTTATTCAGTGATTGATTCTTGTGCCTACCACAGATTATTTCAATCATTTTAACTTCATAATTTAGTTTTGGTAGAGTAGAGCTCCTTCGTGTATGTTTGTCACTCTCTTTCACCTTTGTAAGCTGCATGATAGCTGGGGTCCTATCCTTTTTTATATTTGTATCCTCTAAAGCACCAGGTGTACTTCATGTAGTATGTATTTGTTCATTGACGGCCAGGTACAGTGTTATCAGAGGACTTAAAAATCTGAGGCTACTTCAGATATTTACACATCCAAAAGCCTTTTAATATGCTGTAGGGATAGGAAGGTGAAGAACCAATACATTGTAGTACCTTATGAAGTAGTAGTTGTACAGTTACAATGTGTCTAGCAGAACTGCTTTGGTAATGTTAGAAATGAATTCTTATTGTCAGTGAATATTCTTTTACATATATAAAGTTATTTCTAAAATTTCAAGGGGAGACATTATTTCTTTGCCTATATTGTTCCTAAAATAAATGAGTTAAAGATTTACTTCTCTTTGGATCAATACAGATTGTTTCAAACTTTTCCTTTTAGGTAATTTTGAATTGCTCAGCTCTGCAGAGTTTATTGCATTTGCTGAGTAGCCCAAAGGAATCTATCAAAAAGGAAGCATGTTGGACAATATCTAATATCACAGCTGGAAATAGAGCACAGATCCAGGTAATCCCATAGCATCTGTCTTTTTTCTTCTATTTTTATTGATAAGGTTTAGGTGTTTTTCTGTTGGGCTTACATTTTTTTTTTCCATTATTGCCTTGCAGACCATTAACTTCCAACATTTTTATCTATTTTTTTTTTTTTTTTATCCTACCTTACAGAAGTTTTATCCTACCTTACAGACTTTTGAAACTTATACTTTGGCCTTGGTTTTTCCCTGTGCCTTAAATATTTGATGATGTGCCAAGACCTGAGAGAGTGTCTTGTATTTTTGAAATGTTATGATGGTCTTTATACTAAATAGATTGGCTTTACTCTTGCCAAGTAAAATATTTTTTCCTAGCAGACCATATCTATTGGATAACTTCAGTTTTTCATAAAACCTTTGGGGACCCATTTTTCTCTAAAAGGTTATCTGCCCTTTAATTTTGTTCTTCTGTTAGGTGGGAGAGTAACCCATGTGGAAGATAAACAGTGGGCCAAAGGGTTCAGCACAGGCCATGAGAAAGGCTGAACAACTGGTTGTAAAAGATAAAACACAGACCTCTGGGACTTTAATTGGAGGGGAATCATAGAGATAGTTATCTCATCCAATACTCTCATTTAAGGATGAAACTGAAAAATGATTTGTTCAAGGGAACCCCTAGTAAATGACAGATCAAGATGAAGTGTCTTTCCACTAAACTTTGCTGACTTTCTTCACTAGTGTAATAGAGTTCTTGATCAGGAAAGCATGGTTAGTCATTCCCCAGAATGCTGCCAGGGACTGAGATTGATAGCTATAGAAGTTCATACCATAGCATGCATACAAGGGGATTTCAGTGATAGTTGATTACCTGCTGCTGTTCGTGTCTTATGTAGAGTTTCTCAGTTTCTTGATATAGGAAATTATACGAACCCATTTTAGGTTCTTGAGCTAAGGAGAAACATGAAAAAAGTAATTTGAAGCAGACTATTTTAGTGTTTATATATGAGAGGGGGTGAGTAAAAGTACTCTGCCTAACTATAGGCTGTGTTGGTAATCTGGGTGGGAGTTGGTAGGTTGGAATAGGATTGTGCTAAAGGGAAGTGCTAAAAGGGAAGGAAAAGGGTGGCTCAGGAGGTTTTAAATTGAGATTGTAGAGACTTAGTGACTGATGAAATTTAGAATAAATAAATACAAAAAAGAGCCTTTGTAAATACAAAAAGAAGTTTGAGAGGAGACCTGACCTGATATAGAGGGTAGATGATATGTTTGAAGTGATTAACAGATCTAAAGCAGATTGTTGGCTATCATGGGCTGGGGTGCCCAAAAGTGAGGACTGGAGGGTTACATCACAAGTGTCGGAGTTGGATGCTGTGAAAGAAATGAGACTAGCAGAGGAACAGAAAATTGAACTTCCATAATTTGTTACTGTGGGTGAAATGAGAGAGGACAGTCAAAGAGAAAAGAACTTGGGCAGAAAACTAGGAGATTATAAGAACATAGACTCCAGGGAGAGTTATCAGTGTACCAAGTACAGTTGAAAGGTCAGGGGTGAGAGGCCTTCTTCTAGTTAATTTTTAAAGGAGGGAGGCGTGTCATTAGTGAAGGTAGCTAAAAAGTTATAATTAGTATCATGAAATTTTTGCAAGTTTTGTAATTTCCCTTTTCATTTAATTTTTAAATTTCAGACTGTGATAGATGCCAACATTTTCCCAGCCCTCATTAGTATATTACAAACTGCTGAGTTTCGGACAAGGAAAGAAGCAGCTTGGGCCATCACAAATGCAACTTCTGGAGGATCAGCTGAACAGATCAAGTAAGTACTAGCCAGGTAGCATCTTGTAAATCAAAGGAAAAATTATTATGTCTACTAGTTATGAATGCTCTATGCTAATCTCTTGCAAGATTATTCTAAGTTTCATACTAGACTCAAATTCTTCCATTCCCTCCTGCTGAAATAATTCCAGGATAAGAGAAGTAAGGCATAGTTGAGGTTTGAGACAATATTAGTATTTATAGGGTGGCTTTAGCCTACTCTGGAGCTTTTTTGTCAGAAACAGGTAGTCTAGAAGGTTACTTGTAGAAGCCTTAAGAATCTAACCTTGGTACCTAATTCTTGCCATTTTTAAAAAAATTATTATTTTGAGAGAGAGAGACACACACACACTGAGTGTGAGCAGGGGAGGGGGAGACACAGAATCGCAAGCAGGTTCCAGGCTCTGAGCTGTCAGCACAGAGCCCGACACAGGGCTCGAACTCTTGAACTGTGACATCATGACCTGAGCCGAAGTCGGACACTTAACTGACTGAGCCACCCAGGTACCCCTAATTCTTGCCATTTTTAGTTTAGAAGTCTTACTAGAACTGGATCAAACTTGAAAGAGAAGTCTATCTTAGAATAAAGTGCCAAATTTAGTAGAGGCAAGTGTCTCCTGAGCTCCTGCAGTATTCAATAGAGAGAGATCTCTATTAGCTTGAGACTTAAATGACTCCTTGGGTGGCTTATAATCTTAATGGCTAGAGAAGGCATAAATATGGACAGGAATCAATTCCTCAGAGGAACATCATATAATTAAATGCTAAATTATGGGCATTCAGTATTTCAGATAAAAAAAGATTAATGATGAAGAGGAAAATGGAACCTAGACTCTTAGTCTGCCTTAACTTTCTTTATGGGGAATTCAAATGAGGGGAAGATGATTACAAATAAGTGTTGGGGGCACCTGGGTGGCTTAGTCGGTTGAGCGTCCAACTTCGGCTCAGGTCATGATCTCACAGTCTGTGAGTTCAAGCCCTGCTTCGGGTTCTGTGCTGACAGCCCAGAGTCTGGAGCCTGCTTCAGATTCTGTGTCTCCCTCTCTCTCTGACCCTCCCCCGTTCATGCTCTGTCTCTCTGTGTCTCAAAAATAAATAAACATTAAAAATAAAAAAATTAAATTAAAAAAACCAAATAAGTGTCGAAGTACTAATCCCTTCCTCATATGTAATATCAGGAAAAATACAACTACTCATATTGTTGCTTTGTGGGTTAAATGTTCACACTTAACTATAATTTTTACTGCTCTGTTAGGAATTTAAAAATGTAAAAGGTAAAGTAGTCCTAACATTTCAGGAATTGGTTAGATACAGAATATAACTATACCTGAAATAATATTTAAATAGACTACTAACACATTGCAAGTAGCTATTTTGGTAAAGTTCATAATGGACGGGTTTTCAAGGAAGATTTCAAGTGGTCTTCAGAAGCATTTTGTATGAGATTAGGCTTTTTTCGACCTCCTGAGATTCTGTTTCTGGGGTACTATGATTATAAATATGCCACTACCAGTAATGGCATTTATCCCAGTAATGGCAGTAATAAGTAATGTAGAAGATACATGTTTTCTTAATTGAAATGGTTAAACTGTACACATATTTTTAAAACATTTCTAGGGGCACCTGGGTGGCTCAGTGGGTTAAGTATCTGACTTCAGCTCAGGTCATGATCTCACAGTTTGAGGGTTCAAGCCCCGTGTTGGGCTCTGTGCTGACAGCTCAGGACCTGGAGCCTGCTTTGGATTTTGTGTCTTCCTCTCTTTCTGCAGCTCCTCTGCTTTTGCTCTCTCTTTCTCTCAAAAATAAATATTAAAAAAATAAAACATTTCTAAAATACCGTGGTATATTTCATTAGAAACTATTCAGGGTTATTTTGCTCTGTTAGAGAAGAGTAAAAAAGGCTACTATTCCTTTTTAAAATTCAGCATAGTTATTTAATATTAATGGAGTTCATTATCAATCTCCTAGCAGTTTCTTCTTAAACAGATGAAGTTAGTTGAAAAATTATTACAAAAATATTACAGTCCAAATTACAGAAAATAAACGAATAAAAGACATCTGGGTGGGTTTTGCTTATTCTTATTGAGTAGACAAGATTTAGATGCAAGAAACAATTAGAGTAACTTGGAAATAATCCATAATTTTAGGTTAATATAATCAAATGCTAAATGTGCCTTGGTTCTTAAGGGATAAAGAATATCCCTTAAGAGGATATCCCTTTATGAGGGATAAAGAATATGGCCTTAAATTAGAGAACGTTTCATGAAAGAGAAGAAACTCGCCATTTGGGTAGAGATTTGGTTATTTTGGAGGAGAGAGAATAGCAGGGGAAGTGTGAGGGAATGTGCACAGATAATGTTATTGGAAGAGGCAAATCAATATTGCTACAGTTTATTCTTCTGCAAGATGAGGAACTGATGGGCTTTGGAAACTGGGATGAAGGCCTTAGTATATTGGGAAGACTCTGAGTGTTTTTAGTGTTAAGAGTAATACAAAGAACATAGTATTTTGAGCAGAGGAAAGAGCAGTTGGATGTTCTTAACATCTTCATTAGTGTAGTTAGTGTATAGTGATGGCCAGGATTAAAATAATACTTATAGTAGGAGTTACAGATCTTGATACTGGAAAGAAGGATCTGTAGGACTTGTTGGCAGGCTATAAGCAAGGAAAGGGAAGAGTCAAAGATAAATGGAGAAAATGGTAGGTGGGTGCCCCTTTCATAAAAATTAGGACACAGAAGAAGCAACAGTGGTATATAATAGATTAATATAATAGTGATTAATCTCTGTACTTTTTCTGTATGTTTTTCTGTGTTTTCTAAATTTGTAACTAACATAATCACAAAAGAAGCTTGCTTTTTGTTTTTTAAGAAAAACAATGAGAATGATACAGATACGTTAAAGGAATGGTTGACAGGTTTTGGTGACTCAAAACTATGGTGTAAAGGAAGGAGAAATGGTCAGAAATAGCTTTAAGCCTGATTTCTGTTAAGATATATAGCCTTTAATTGTCAGCATTTGAATAAAGTTAGACATTATTATTAAATTCATTCCTGAGTAAATAATAAAGCTAAATATGGTATGAACTTACTTTAAAAGACTTTTTAAAGGAACATTTTTAGTTTTACAGAATTGAGATTGATAGTACAGAGTTCCTATATACTTCCCTCCCCTGCAGTGTCTTCTATTAACCTCTCACATTTAGTGGAGCTACATTTGTTAATGAACCAATACGGATACATTATTAACTAAAGTTCATAGTTTATATTAAGAATCACTTTTTGTGTTGTACAGTTCTATAGGTTTTGGTGAATACATGTCCTCTTTCTGCCATTGTAGTGTCATACAGTGTCACACTGCCCTAAAAATCCCCTCTGCTTCACCTATCGTCACTACTCCTTTACCCCCACCCCTCAAATCCCTGGCAGCCACTATACTTTATTGTCTTTGTAGAAGTTTTGTCTTTTCCAGAATGTCATATATTTGGAATCATATAGTGTGGAATCTTTTCAGACTGGCTTCTTTCCCTTAGCATGTCTAAGTTTCCTTCATGTCTTTTCATGACTTGATAATTTCTTTTTATGACTAATATTTCATGTCTGGATATACTACAGTTTATCCATTTGCCTATTAAAGTATATCTTGGTTGCTTCTAGGTTTTGGCAGTTGTGAATAAAACTGCTGTAAACATTTGTTTACAGGTTTTTGTGTGGACCTCAGTTTTCATCTCAATTGGGTGAATGTCCAGAGTACAATTACTGGATTGTATGAAAAGCTTTGTAAAAAACCACCAAGCTGTCTTCCAAAGTGATTATCCTATGTTGCATTCCCGCCAGCAAAAAAAAAAAAAAAAAAAAGAGTTCCTGTTGCCCCACATTGTTGTTAGCATTTGGTATTGTCAAGCATTTTGGATTTTAGCCATTTTAATAGGTGTGGCATCATTGTTTTAATTTGCAGTTCTCTAATGACATGATAATGATGTTGAACATCTTTTCATATCTTACTTGCCATCAGTATATTTTTGGTGAGATGTATGTTCAGGTCTTTTGCTGATTTTTAAAATCAGTTACTTGTTTTCTTGGAGTTTCAAGAGTTCTTTATACAAAACAGAACTGGCCTGTTGGGCCCATGGTGGCTTTAGCACCTGTTTCAGAGGTGTGATTATCTACAGGAACAAAAATGAAATCAGTCAAAACTATACTATTTTGACAAGTTGCTCATATTCAAAGAAAGAGGGTGTTCTAGTTTCTTGGAGTCCAATAATTGTGGAGGGGAAAAAATGGAGATGGTGCTTGAGAACTAGTTTTCATTTATTTGTAGCTTCATTTGTGATAAAGTGTAGCTTGGGTGGTTGAATGGGTGTGCCTGTTTTTATTTCTACAGTTGAGAATGACCCACTTATTTCATGAAAGCTTTATGAAATTGAAAGCCTTGTTTGACAAAATTGTTCTTTGTATTAATTTAGGTACCTCGTAGAACTCGGTTGTATCAAACCACTTTGTGATCTCCTCACAGTCATGGACTCTAAGATTGTACAGGTTGCCCTAAATGGTTTGGAAAATATCCTGAGGCTTGGAGAACAAGAAGCCAAAAGGAATGGCACTGGCATTAACCCTTACTGTGCTTTGATTGAAGAAGCCTATGGTAAGATAGAGTGTTTTAAAATGTCCTGAAATTGTTTTTCTTCTTGCATTTCTGGCTTGTCCACAGTTCATGACAGCAGACTCCTTTGAAAAATTTGTTCTCTTATGAATAATGTTTAGTATGTAGAATTGGAAAAGAATATGCATTAAGTGTGAAGAGAAGTGAGTACCCTTCATAATTTAGCCATTTAACACTGGGCTCTTAAGTATCTTCCCAGGTCCCGGGCTCTGCTTGCCCTTGGTACTCTTTCTTACTGAGAGAAAATAAGAAAATTTCTTACTCTTCCATCTGAACCTTTAAGAACATCCATATCTACTGTAGATGATGTACTGTAGATGATGCCTGACTCTATTCCAAGATTTACAGTTCTAATTTTGAATTGCATCTCTCAGTTCCTGTGTTTTAAAAAAATTTTTTTGATTTTTTGTCAAATTGGTTCCCATAGAACACCCAGTGCTCATTGCAACAGGTTCCTGTGTTCTTAAAGTGTTCCTGACTCTAAATGTTTCTGAGTTTGATCTTAAAGAGTCACTGCCTTTTGGCTTCTTCATTCTTCCAGTCTCTCAGTCTTAACTATTAATCCATTGGTTTAGCAATGTACATTAACCTTTTAGTTCCCTAAGTGATTTTAATGTATAGCTGGGATTGAAAACCACTACTCCAGGGTTTGCTTATTCTTACGATTGGAATTAGGGATCACAGGTTATGTTCATCTTCAAGTTTATCAAATAATGCAGAATTGTTTTCAAATGATTTTTAACAATTTACCATAAAAAATACTGCTTATAAAAGCTATAGCCACTTAGTGTAAGACATTTTGAAATATATAAAAAAAAATGTTCCTCTACCTGGAGATCTTTCTCCACGGAGATAACGATTAATATTTTGATCTATATATTTTTAACATGGATATGTATATGTTTTTTTTCCTTTGAGCAGTGTTACCTTTTATTTCCAGTATTGCTGTAGTGGTTAGGTTGCTTATGCCTGCCAGTAAAAGAAAGCTTAGCTCAGATGGGCTTGAACTTAGTAATGGGAATGTGTGGGGTAACTGTTCTAGTTGGACTTACTAGTTTAAGCAGTAGGAATTGATTCTGGTTATTTTAAGGTATTATACATTTGTTGACATATAGCTCAGAACTTAGAATCAGGGCCAAATAATCAGGCCATAGTTATAGTTCATTTGGAACACTTGTGCTACTGGCCTTAGACACTGGATGATATGGTGACTGTTAGGGAAATCACTGCTTCTGGGGACTGGTTGTTGCTTGCATGTGTGTTTAAGGTGTCAGTTTGTAATACTAGCATTCAGATGTAATCCCAGTGATACTTTATATGCTGTTACAAAATACTAAAGAGGTAGAAGTAGAGAAGAGAATCTTCCTTTAAAGAAAGGAGACACGGCAAATATAGTGTCATTGGAGTTTCCAATACATATATACAAAGAACGTATATGTATACATACACACAAAGAGATTTTTCTTTCTTCTTCATTCTAGGTCTGGATAAAATTGAGTTCTTACAGAGTCATGAAAACCAGGAGATCTACCAGAAGGCCTTTGATCTTATTGAGCATTACTTCGGGACCGAGGATGAGGACAGCAGCATTGCACCCCAGGTTGACCTTAGCCAGCAGCAGTACATCTTCCAGCAGTGTGAGGCTCCTATGGAAGGTTTCCAGCTTTGAAGCAATACTCTGCTTTCATGTTCCTGTGTCAGACCAGGCTACCCAGTCAAGTCCTCTTGTGGAGCCCACAGTCCTCATGGAGCTAACTTCTCAAATGTTTTCCATAATACTGTTTGCGCTCATTTGCTTGCCTTGCGCACCTGCTCTCTTACACACATCTGGAAAACCTCTGGCTCTCTGTGGTGGAATACCCTTCTAATAAAAAGGGTAACCAGAACGGCCCACTCTCTTATGGAAAATCCCTAGGCTTTGGAGATCTGCACTTAAATATTATAAGAGTCATGGGAATATACACATATTAATGTGGCTCCCTTTCTTTGTGGGGGAAAAAGAGGACTCCTCCTCATTCCCTTTAAAGTGGGGAAAAACACTGATATTAAAAGATGAGACTAAATCTTTATCTCGAATTTCACACAACTACTTGCAACAAGGGAGATGTTTAGACCTGTTGTGTACACTTCAGAGTACTTTTCATGAGTTCTTCCACAGTGAACCCTTGGATTACCTGGTGGCTTTTCTAGCCAAATTTGCATTAATCCTTACTGAGACTGGATGGTTTTCTTTCCTCTATTGGCGCCATTCTTCACAGATATTAAACCATCCGCTCCCTCACCTTCAGCCTTCAGTGAATGTGCTTTCTAGTTGTCAGGAATGCTGAAGAATTTAACACTTTGACTCTTAAATGTGATACTGGTTTGAAGATTCCCTTAGAGCAGAAAGGAGAGGGCCACATATTAATTTGTATGGCTATCGCTTCTCTTTGGACTTAAGTGTCTTAGGATTTGGAAGTGGTTCAATTCTAATGCTGGTATGAAGATCTAGAATCCTTAGTAATCGAAACAATATCCTATCATTCAATAAAATAAAAAACAAAAAAAATCCCTCCAGTTTTCCCAAACTCAACCAGTGTGACTAGAGGCTGTGTTTCTGCATTAAAACAAATGTTTCAGGCTTTGTGGTCCTGATGAAGGTCCTCATTAAATTGGAAGTTCACCTTAGGTGCTTTTCCTCTCTGTGACTGGCAGATAACACATAATTTTTTTTTAAAGGTAACCTAGGGAAATTTTTTTCTTAGGTGCAGCTTGATTCTAACGTATTCATGCTGCATTGTATGATCCCTTTAATGTAGCATCCTTATCTTAAATAACCACCTTCTCAACATGACTTGTTCAACACAAATAAGGGCAGTGATCTTTTTTTTTTTTTTTTTAAATAACCTCATTGTTCCCTATTCATTTCATCTGCTACTAGTACTGCCCAGTCAAGTCCCCCCATAAAATAAAAAGTTTTTCTACCTTCTGGCTCATTTAATGATAACTGCAATGTACCTGCAACTGGCGCTTCCAGTACTGTCTTCAGTGATCCACATTTGTGCTTGGACTGGAATGAAAAAATAAGCTTAATTGCCAAGAGAACTGCAACTGAGTTCAATACGACTTCTTGGTGCTAGATGGCCATCTTGACTCAATGTTTGGACACACTATCAGGAGAAGATTTTTTTGTTACGCTGTTCAAAATGAATTCTGAAGGAAAAGTCTCTCACTTCCGTTTCAGAGACTACCCTTTTAAGCCTCTTTAATCTTATCCTCTTCTAGAATTCATTATAACCCCAAAATGTAACTATTTGGAAGTTCCCCTGACAGGCTATTCTACATCTCTGGTAAATCCTGCTGAACATTAGGGATATTCAGAGCTTTCATACCTCATCATGTTGTTATTTAAGCAGCCAACTTATGTGACCTGATTTAAACTTTAAAAAATCCACTTCAAAGTAGAAAGATACAAAGACAAAAGGACATTTATCAGCCAAGCCTGTGATGCATTCTTCACATCTAGTCTGTAGTTGTGTCTGTGCTCTGGATGGATACCGTCTGATGTCTGTTACTGATGGAACAGCCACTGCAAAACTAGTCAATTCCCATCTATAAGTTACATTTTCTAGTGCTGCTTTGTGCTGAAAGGACATTTTAGTTTACTGCACTTGACCTGTAAAAGACTTTGATTCTTTGTAATTTTAGGGACAAATTAGGTGGTTAATTTAAAGAAAAACTTTCAATTTTGCCTTTACATCACATTAAAATATAACTTCTTTCAGAAGGGTAATAGAAGCACTGATTCATAGTAAAAATCTTGTTTTTAGCTTTGACTTTTTTTGTGGCTGAGTTTTTTAAACTGTACATCACTGGTAACATGTCATTTCTCTAGGATGTTTTAAATCATATACCTTCTGTTGGATAATTTAAAAATTCTCATTTTGATATTGGATGGAAAAAAGATAAAGCACACAAAATTGTTTCCCCAGATTAGTAAGAACAGCATCCATTGGGAGTTTTTGCCATTGCAGGTGTCTTCAGTGAATGAATTAAAGTCCATTTAACTACTGTGGTCTATTTTCTGTCTAAAATAGGAATTTATCTTGCTCCTGTCCTAGAAGTTCATGAGCCATGAGATACGAGCTAAATTTTTTTTGCAGTAAAATGGTTGTTTAATATAAAATTGGAATTAACTAAAAGGTAAATCCCAGCATAACTGTTGGAATTGGTAAAGTGGCAGCCTTTCTGGTTATAGAAATGAGACTTTAGAAGGTAACTAAGAACTAATTTTAGTTCTCTGCCTGGCAGATTCTATTACTTTGAATTTATTGAAATGTTACTATCATTAAGATGTTACTCATTATAAAAGCATGTTAATTTCAACATAGGAAAACTCTTCTGGAATATTATATACTGATCAGGGGAGAAGTGACTTGGTTATTCTCCCCTTCCTTTTTTTTTCTTCCTCCAAACTTTCAAAGTATATTCTTTGAAATGAAAGGTGGGGGGAAAAAAGCGTTGAAAGCATTTGGAATATAAAGGTCCCCTGTATTTGAAGGACCAGATTAGATTGAGAAAAACCGGGAAAGGTTTTAAGATGATAGGTATGAAAAATAGATGGAGAGAGTTTTCTATGGAATACTTTAATTCATGTTCTTGTCACTAAGTAGGACTCTTAACCTTTGTCAGTTGTGCTGTTTTGAAAACTTGCCCTAGGATTCCATCTGCCAGATAAAGCTAAATGGGCTCTGGGTCGTTTTTCATATTGTCACAAATATAAACAATGACAATTACCCCATAATAAATCTTAATTATTATTCAAAATTGTTGCTGATTTGCCTGAGAAAAAAAATGTAGTATATTTTATACACCAGACTTTGTCAACTAAATCCTTTTGTACATGGCCACTCACAGGCAACCTTGAATTTACTTCTCTAGTGCTAAACATTTCAGTTACTTAAAATCCCCTAGCTTGTGGTTGCATTATGAAAGGGTTTTCCTCAGGTTGAAAATTTTTTCTTTCTTGCTGATTAGTTTTGTGGACATTTCTGTATCAATAGGCAAGTCATTGCTTATTGATATTTTAGGGCTTTGGGCTTTTTATATATACTGGAAATCTTGATGTCTAAGGATGTTCTTCACTTAAGGAAAAGGATCCACTTTTAGAAAGGGGCATTGTTTGCTTTTCATATTTATATCCTATTTTCTACCTCCTACATTCCAAAATTTGCTCATTTGCAGAGATAGGCATACCTATATATGAAGTCTCCAATCTGAATTTTTTGCCATCTGAAGTTAACAGTTACTTTTCTTCTGTTGTTAGGTGAGCAGAGTAAATACATTTATCTGCCTAGTTGGGAAATATTTTGGCTACCTTTCTCTATCATCAAAAGTTAAAGTTATCAGGATACCTGGCTGGCTCATAGAGCATTTGACTCTTGATCTGAGGGTCATGAATTCAAGCCCCACACTGGGCAAGGAGCCTACTTGAAAAGAAAAGAAGAAAAGTTAAAGTTACCTTACTTAAAAATATTTTAAAAATTAAAAAGAATGAAATATTTGTTTCCTTATGGGGCGCTTGGCTGGCTCAGTTTGTCGAGCATGTGATTCTTGATCTCAGAGTCATGAGTTCAGGCCCCACACTGGGAGTAGAGATTACTTAAAAAAAAGTTTTGTATTTAAGTTAAAGTAATTGAAGGCCAGATATGGCACCAGTGCAGTAAGTCTGCTCAAATATGGAGAGTATTCAAATAACATGGCTTTATTATCAGAAAAGGATAGGAAATAATAGTGGGTACCAGGACATCACAAGAATGTGTGATAAAGTAAAGCAAATATTGTATGCTAATTTAAAACTACCAAATTCCTACTAGGTATAAAATGCATTTGGAAGTTTGGGGCAAGAAGAAAAGATTAAGGGTAGAAAAAGAAGTCCCAGTCTGTTTTCCCGTAAGTCAAAAAGGCAACTAGACTTTGAGCCTCTGCTGTGTGCCAGGTGCCTGTGTAAGGGCTTCTGTTTTTTCTCTTTCATCCTACAATTGCTCTTTGAGGTGGATAACTGTCACTAGGACAGAGGTGAGAGAATCAAGACTTAGGAGAATTTACTTTGCCCCAAGGTCACAACTCATAGACACTGTCCAGTGGTGGGACAGAGCCCTGCAGGTTGTATCTGGAAGAAAGTAGCAGGCATCGTAGAGGTGTTCTGTACCAGGAACTCTCAGACCTGGACTTAACAGCCACAGCTGGACCAGCTTTTTGTTGGACCATTCTTTCTGACTCTGTCATCAGCACCCTTAAAAGAACTAAATCAGGTATGAAGTTGCTTTTAGGTTGCGTATTTTGGTAATGTAGACCCTCTCAGCCCAAACTTCTTTCCCCTTCTGTGGTGCTAAAATTCTGTATATGACCTGACAAAACAACAGAAGTTAAAATATATATGCAAGTGATTGATTTTGAGTTTAATAGCATAATGGGTAAACTTAGAAACATGTTTCCATTGAACAAACTCAATTGTAGAAGGTACTGATTGACACAGAGAAGGAAAGGCTTTGGAATGAAGAAGTCTGCCTTAGAAAGCAGTGCCATCCATGGACATGAATTTAACACAGCTGACTTCCTAAAGGAGTATCATCCCGAGGAGTATCTAAAGTTAGATCACCTTTTAATGTATGTTGTTGAGTATGTTCTTACTTCATCATTATGACCACTCTATGTTGTTTTTCAAAGTGTTCTTACACTTTGATTTGGAATGGATCTGATGATTCTTTGTACTTGAATGTGGTCTGTCAGGCCATGGGTGAGTGCCTTGCACATAGTAGACTATTCAATAAATACTAAATGACTGAAGGAATATGGATCTATGTGATATTAGTAAAGAGTACGGTTACAAAAGAAAACTCAAAGGAATTTATGCTGTTGTGTGAAACTAGGAATTAACTCTTAGACTTAGTGTCTCAACATGTGTTTTATATGTGGTTACCTTTCAGGAGGACATAATTTGACATGAAGTTTACAAAAGTAGACATTGTCACAGCAGTTCATTATATAAAAACAGACCTATGCCTTCTGAGAAAAGTTATGGGTGTATTTTACAGGATAATATATATATCTATATATATCTCAACCCTGTTTGTATATACCAAAAATAGCTTATCAGTCTCTTCTGATACAGTCTAAGGTTAAGAAGAAAAAAAAAAAAAACTTTTTTCCAGTTACATCCAACTTACGTGGAAGCTGATGGTCGAAATAGAGATTTTTTTTTTTTTTCATTTTTACTATTGTATGTATTGCTCAGATTGTACTGGCCAGGTATTTTTTCTGAAAACAGAATCTTAAAATATAACTAGTTCCTGCAGACTACACTGTCATCTATAGTACAAAATGACTTAGTTTACAAATTTATTAAAGCTAGGGTAGATCATCATTGCCCCTATTTCATTTGTCAATTTTAACAAGTGTTTTTCTCATTCTACAATCAATATACGGTCATTTCTGTCATCTTGAATGTTTATGCAGAGAATAAAATTACTCTCTAAATTCCTTTATACCCATTTAACCTGAAGAAGCCAGTGAAAAACCGCAATATGGATCATTGCCTTCTCTAAACCACTTGGGCCCAGCATTATTTAGAGTGATGGGTGAGGAGAACGTAGAAACCCAGAAGACCAGAGTGGTGGGGAAAGGACAGCATAAGGTTTGAGAGAGATGTGGGCAGGCTGGTGTGTAAACTACCATGTAAAGAGCATAGAATATTCCAAGATTAAGTTGTGATTATGAGAAGAATCCTCCAGAAGTCAACAGTGATTGTGGTTTAGGGATAGACCCAGTTTTTAGATTAACACCAGTTGAGGATTTTGGTGCCCCCTTTCACTTTAAAAAAGGTCTCTGTTTAGATAAATTTTAGGCCACTCCATATTTAGCCCAACTATTTGTATATATTTAAATTGCTAGTGGTCTTAAAAAGTGTACAGAGTTCTTGATTTTTGAGGACTGGATTTGGTTAATTGGAGCTGGCATGAAGGGAGTCAGTCAAGACATTCCTTAATATAGGAATCACTCCCAGTCCTGACACAGAACTCAAAAAGCAGTATGTTAATTAAAAAATGACCTATTTGTGGCATTTCTATTTAGAATATCTGCAAACTTTACTGAGGGGCAAGGGAAATAAACCTTTAAACCATTGAGACCTTGAGTTCTAAAACTTCTATGGAAATCTAAAGAAATCGAATTGATTTCTACAGAGAGGGAAAATTCCGAATTACCTGAAGAAGATTAAGGGCAGCAAAAATAGAAATTATGAAAAACAGACTGTGTGAGGAACTTTGCTTGAGAGCAGCAAATACAAAGCTCTAATTACAGTTTCTGCCCCTTTGGATTTACCTGTATCAGTATTCTCTACTCCTACAAACTCCACACTCTGATGCTCCCCTCCTCCCAAACTATGAAATTCTTAGGCCTAATTCATAAGGACTACGATATCAGGACTACATGTTAATATTAGAACATGACTAATAAAAAGGTTTAACTAGTTACAGTCCTAGCTTTAATTTTCTTTACACAAGTTCCTGATGTTATTTGTAAACAAAAAATTCCAGGCATCAAGAAATTATTTTAATTGTGGAAATTTCTTCAAATTCTGAGAAAATATTAAAAATTATTTCTGGGTATTCCTACCAACACATTCTTTTAAATTTCTTTTTTTAAACTCTACCCCTAGGGGCGCCTGGGTGGCTCAGTCGGTTAAGCGTCCGACTTCGGCTCAGGTCATGATCTTGCGGTCCGTGAGTTCGAGCCCCTCGTTGGGCCCTGTGCTGACAGTTCGGAGCCTGTAGCCTGTTTCAGATTCTGTGTCTCCCTCTCTCTGCCCCTACCCTGTTCATGCTCTGTCTCTGTCTCAAAAATCAATAAACGTTAAAAAAAAAAAAAATTTAAACTCTACCCCTAACCTAGGGCTTGAACTCATTGCCCTGAGATCAAGAGTGGCATGCTCTACTCAGTGAGCCAGCCAAGTTCCCCCCATCCCCCTCATTGTTATTTCTAGTGGGTTATTAAAATCTACTCCAGCACCAACAACCCATCCTAGGCCTCATGTCATAGATTTACTTGTCTAATTTTCACTTTCTTTACTCTCCTAGTGCATAGAACAGTTATTGGAAAAATAAGAATTTCAGTTCTTTGGAACAAAGCCTACAGTTTGTTCTCTATAGCGCTTTTAAATTTTTTAATGAGTCAATAAAAATGAAAAGTCTCAACAGATGCAGAACTTGAGTGTTTCTAAGCTTCCAGTAAAAATCACACTAATCCAGGCTAACAGGAAAGGAAAGGGAGGAGGAAGAGTTTAATCACAACTGAACTTTAAGATATTATATAAAAAGGGAACACAAGTTCTCTTTTTAAGATGTTATGAAGAGGAAGGTCCACATTAATAAATAGCTAGGAAGAATCCTATTTAATGTAATAAACAGATGTTCCAATTCACTTAAAAGATGGTCCTATTCCCAGCACCTTGTTATCCTTATACAATTAACCTGCGCAAGCTAAGACTAAAGTTTTTGTTCAATTCCTGTCCAAATTCCAAACTAAGTCGTAGGGTCTTAAAGTAATGAGGTTTTTACTATGTTCGGTTATTATACGTGATCTAATTATGTCATTGTGCCTTATTTAAAGGCTAGACTTTCAATGATCCCTAATACAAGATAGAAGCCTGTTTGCAAATGCATAACTGTTGACTGACAAAAACATCGTTAAGAGATACTTGCGCCTCGGGGCGCCTGCGTAAATTGGTAGAGCAAGCCACTCTTGATCTCCCCTGTCTCCAATTCAAGGGTCAAGCCTAACGATGGGCGTAGAGATTGCTTTAAAAAAAAAAAAAGATAACTTGCCTCTAGACTTCAGCTTTGCCAGAGGGGAAAACCTTGTAAAGAAAACAGTGCCTCTCTTGAGCACTCTTTACTAGGAGATTACAGGTAAGTAGAAATTCAACAGGCTTCAATCTTTTGGTAAACTTTTTTCTTTCTTTTTTTTTTGTAAGTATACACCCAACATGGGGCCTGAACTCAGGAACCAGAGATCAAGAGTCGCATGCCCTACTGATTGTGCCAGCCACGTATCCCAGTACACCTATTCTTGTTTAAAGATAGTAACTTAACATCTGAAACGCATATATCGTTTACATAACACTCTCACACTTTCAAGGCCATTAAACTTTTGACCCTCTAAAGCCAATTACGAGTTAACCTTATACATTTCTTAACCACGTTCTACGAATCTGTCATTTTCGGTCTGAAGCACCTGTACAGAGCTCACCTGTTTTCTTATAAAGTTTAAGGCATTAGGAAGTGCTAAAACAAACGTCTGTCCCCCCCCCCCCCCCCGCACAATGTCATGCTAAGTACTGGCCTTTGGAGGCCCACAACATATACTCTATCCTTCCCCAAACGTTTCGGCAAAATTTTTAAACCAGAAGCTTTATAATCTGGACATAAATTCGGCTACGCTGCCCTTGCCTATTTTCAGCTTTACGTACACGCCACTAGGCTCTATACCACACGAGTAGAGAGGAGCAGAACCGACGCCACCCGAAAAGCAGAAACTTGGCCAGTCACCAGCGTCTGGGGGGGGGGGGGGGGGGGTCGACGTTGGCTACGTGCCAAATGCGGGCTTGACTTTTCCGCTAAGGAATCGGAAAATTCAGTCATTCCTCGTGACACGGTTTCCAAAATGAAAAGAATGTTGTTTGTAATATTCGCTGCTACCCACGCTAGCCAGTCAGGTCTGGGAGAAGCCCCGCTCACCTCCTCACTCGCCAAAGGTAGTCAAAGGTATGCGAGGGGCAACCGCGGCGAAGACCGGAAGGAAACGCCGGCGTCTCCTTTTGCGCAAGTGCAGGCAGACCTCTCCTATTGGTCACCGCGGCTGGAGATTGGTGTGCACATGCGCTCTGCTGACCTGCCAGCTGGGTGTGATTGAGGCGGCGGTGCACAACAGTGTTTGTACGCGGACCGTATAGCCAACCGTCAGGGTCGCAAGTAGTGGTGCCTACGCAGGTTTTCTTTTTACTTTCTGAAATCTCTTGTTTAAGCCGTTGATTCATTCATGCTTATTTAAATACCGAAAGTCTGTCTGCCTGGTAGGCTTGCTCAGTGTTCTCAGACATTGTGGAATTGAGGGAGGGGCTGTGAAAAAGTGTAGATCACCCACGCCCCTCGTTGCTTTGCAGGGCTTTATATGTTCGCAAAATACCCAACACTAATACCTTACTTGCTGACGACGCATAGCACTCTTTTAATAGTATTTCTCAAGTATTTGTTTACAAAGGAAGCAAGGAAAAGGGGACGTGGTCCAAGCCGTGCTGCTGTATCATTGTATATAGTAGTTTAAAGACCGTCCAGAAATTAAAATCATTAAAAGCTGGTTTATTTTTGAATCTCATATTTTTATCTTCATTTTGCTGGGCAGAAAGTCGGAATATTGGGCTGCCTCGTTCAGGGCCGGACGCTTACCCAACCTACTTGGAGCTTCAGAACCATGGCGACAAAGGAGGCAGGAGATGGTGAAGCAGAGTCGAGCCTTCCCTCAGCCAACGGGAGGAAGCAAATGTCTGAAAAACCAAACTATGCTCTTAAATTTACTCTCGTGGGACATACGGAAGCAGTATCATCAGTTAAATTTAGCCCTAATGGAGAATGGCTAGCAAGTTCTTCTGCTGATAAAGTAATTATAATTTGGGGAGCCTATGATGGAAAGTATGAGAAAACACTTTATGGTCACAGTCTGGAAATATCAGATGTTGCCTGGTCATCAGATTCCAGTTGGCTTGTTTCTGCCTCAGATGATAAAACGCTAAAGATTTGGGATGTGAGATCTGGAAAATGTCTGAAAACGCTAAAGGGGCACAGTAATTACGTTTTTTGCTGTAATTTCAACCCACCATCTAATCTCATCATTTCAGGATCTTTTGATGAGAGTGTGAAGATATGGGAGGTGAAAACAGGAAAGTGCCTCAAGACTTTGTCTGCTCATTCTGACCCAGTTTCTGCTGTTCATTTTAATTGTAGCGGGTCCTTGATAGTATCAGGTAGCTATGATGGTATCTGTAGAATTTGGGATACTGCATCAGGTCAGTGTTTAAAAACACTTATTGATGATGATAACCCTCCTGTCTCTTTTGTAACATTTTCTCCAAATGGTAAATATATTCTAATTGCAACCTTGGACAATACTCTTAAACTGTGGGATTACAGCAGAGGCAGATGCCTGAAAACGTACACTGGCCATAAGAATGAGAAATACTGCATATTTGCCAACTTTTCAGTTACTGGTGGAAAGTGGATTGTATCTGGTTCAGAAGATAATCTGGTTTACATCTGGAATCTTCAGACTAAAGAGATTGTACAGAAATTACAAGGTCATACAGATGTTGTAATCTCAGCAGCTTGTCACCCTACAGAAAACATCATTGCATCAGCAGCATTAGGAAATGACAAAACAATTAAACTGTGGATGAGTAACTACTAAACCCTTTAGAAATCAAGTAGTAGAGCCAAGCTGGAAAAAAAAAAAGTTATTTAAAAAGATGGTTTCCCCTTAATTTTGGCATAGTTTTGTATTTCTTTTTAACATTGTCTTACAAGATTTCAGACCTATAATCTAAATTTGTAAAGCAAGACAACTGGAAAAACAAGTCTAGAACCTAGGGCTTCTGACTTTTAATCTGTTATTAATCTCTTATGTCTCTTCCTGAACAGATTCCCATTCTGTTCCTCCCAGTGAGTATTTTAGAGAATCAGTGTACTTGAGAAATATTTAGAAGTAAGGTTCACAAGATAGGATGACTATTAAGTGAGGAGAGCAAGGGAGTTTGGAATAACTCCAGTGTTTCTGATTTGGCAGATCAGATAGATGAATAAGAGCATAAGCCTGGGATAGTGGTGGATTGGAGATGTATGATGGATGCTACTCACACACTTTAAGTGATAGCCTATGTGATGGGGCGTGAAATGGTTCCATGGAATCGAGTCTATAAATTGGGAAAAATAAGCCATGGTTAGGTTTGCTCTGAGAGTCTAAGAATTTTAAGTTTTTATCAAGATAAAAACTAAAAATAAACCAAAACATTATGTCATTTTACTGAAGAACCTCTCACTACTTTATGTGCCCTCGTGTTTATCAAGCAAGCTAAATGTCTGAATGAGGTGAGGCTATATTCTCTTCCACTATGTGTCTGACCTACTAACTCCTACCTGTGCTTCAAACGTGGTTCAGAAATCACCACTTTGTGGACCATCACTGCCTGCCTGACTCCAATCACAGCTGACAGCTGAGTTAGGTTTTCTTGTTCCTTCCTATAGCTTCTGTTATAAAGTTCAGAATATATCTTTTACCAATTTGTATTGTAATGGTTTCACAGGCCATGTTTCCAGTAAATTATGAACTCTGTCAAGTATGTTTTTATTCATTTTTGTATTCTCAGTATTTATAAGGGACTAATGATGAATGACAATGTATTATACCACCATCACCACCACTACCACTTTATTCACTCCTTGCCTGCTTTCAACACATTTTTGGAATTAAGTCCCCATACTATTACTTTTGTTGATTAAAAGTATCTGACCATAGGCTAACATATTAACTTTAGTCAGACAGGGCTTTTAGGAAATATAAAGTGGAAAATGGTTTCTTCCCACTTTCCCTACAGAGACATGATAAACATGGGGGGAAAATCTAGAAATTAAGCAAAAAATAATACAATAATTGAAAGTAAGAGGACAAAGCAGTCTTAATTTTTTTTTGTATTCTTTAGTATCTTATAATAGTGCCCATAAAATCTGATTTGCCTGACAAATTCTGAGGAATGTAAGGTATTAGAGTTATTAGTAGAGTATGACTGCCAAGAAGGTATTGTGTGAGGGTACTTGGAGAATGGGGATTAGTTAAGGACAAGTCTGAAATTCTTGGCAAGAAATTTATATTTAACCCATAAAGAAGTATTCAAAGTTACTGAATAACAGAATGACAGAAAATGAAAAATGATCATGTGAATACTTGCTGCATGGTAACATTCGTGAATTTTGGTTTAATGAAACTTTTATTACAGTAAATCTCCAAGGTAACACTTTAAAATATTACTTTTGGGGCGCCTGGGTGGCACAGTCGGTTAAGCGTCCGACTTCAGCCAGGTCACGATCTCGCGGTCCGTGAGTTCGAGCCCCGCGTCGGGCTCTGGGCTGATGGCTCAGAGCCTGGAGCCTGTTTCCGATTCTGTGTCTCCCTCTGTCTCTCTGCCCCTCCCCTGTTCATGCTCTGTCTCTCTCTGTCCCAAAAATAAATAAACGTTGAAAAAAAAATTTAAAAAAAAATATTACTTTAGAAGTTAAAAATGATATTGTTCTATGAAGAAAAATACTTATTTTTAAAATAAGTAGATTAAAGTCAACTTGGTATCTAAAACATTAAGGTCAAATTATTCTAAAATAAAGTAGATCAACAGACATCATCAGATCATGAAATTATATTTGGTGCATTACATTTTACTTAGTATTTTGTTAAATCAAGTTCCAATACAGCTGCATATATTACTTTCTGTTACAATCCTCTAGAGACAACTAGCAGGTTGGGATGGCTGTGAGGACTTGTCATTCATGTCATCCATTAATACTATGAAACGTGAGAATATATGAAATACCAGCATCCATACCTAAATATGAGACAGCTGGCATCGTAAAGTGTAAATGAAATACATCCTGGATGCACATGCTTATCTTTCAACACTAATAAATAAGAATATGCATTTGATAGATTTTCGTAATTGAGAAATTTAGTGTAAAGGCAAAAGGAAAAGGACCAATTGTGAACTCTAAGCCATGCAGCAGAAGAGGTGACTGCTGGCCCCAAAGCAACTTTATGGTGCTGGGATTTCAGAGTCCTCAGAAACTCATGACCAGACCATTCTCATCACCTTCCCAGGACCTTTTCCAAGACTGCTCTTCTACAAGCCTCTATTAACATGCCTGAAGATGGCAGAGTGTGATCTAGCTGCTTCCCAGGGCTCTCAGAAGCACCATGATATTTGGGGAGGTTAGCTCTCCAAGATGCCCCTGGGCAGTATACTGAGCTGGCTTTCCTTATCCCTCTGGAAATGAGTACACATGAGCGAGAAATACAGAACTAGAAGCCATTTTGGCTTCTGTAGAGAAATCACTTTCGTAATGAAAATTAAAGTAAGATATGGCATCTCTCTAAAGAAGAGTTAATATTAAAGTTTAAATAACTTGCCCGATTTTTCTCCAAAAAGGTGAAAGGCTGCATTTAACCTGGATCAAAGCCACAAAAATATAGACAGGTCATTTTTTTAAGGAAATTTATTTGTACCACTACAGCAGAAATTTATGTCTGTGTAAACCATACTTTCATGAAACAGATCCTCATACCATATTCTTCTTAATAACAGGCTAATTGCTGCAAAATTATTCCTGCATTTTCAAAAGCCAGCCAACATGGATACCTCTGCTACTCTGTTTTGGCCTTCATAGCTGCTTCCTCTCTCAGGCGAGCTTTCTTTTCTAAGTTCAGGCTTGTTAAAGACTCGTTTCTTCTGACAGCCTAAAGTGAGACAGATTTGAACAAGTGATTATTTGTGTGGGTTTGGGGAGGATGTCATTACCCTGCACTCATGTCAATAGATTAACTGTGGCAGGGCATGCCCACAATGGTCTGCTGTGTGCACATTGGGCACAGACACATCCTCCCCGTGCCTTCTGCTTCCTCTAACGCTTCACAGTACAGTAGCCCATCCAGTCAAGCATGAGAGAAATCTGCACCTCTACCTTCTCTGTCTTTCTGGCATGTTTCTGTAAATCTAGCTTCTTCCCTTATAATTAATTCCCTTATCTTTTTCCCTTTTTTCTCTCTTTAGTATTAATACCTTTTTGTTTCCATTTCTATCCTTTCTTTCCTTTCACTTTTTTTTTGTTGCTACCATTTCTCCTATCCTAACTCATTTGTGTATTTTCATACCCTTCAAACTCCTTACTCCTCTTTTACCAAAAATATTTAGCTTTGGAGATCCCAGACTTTACTAAATACTACGACTGATGACTCTCACCAGTATCTATCCCACTACTCCAACCTGTGGGAGTAAACAGCAGTGGGGGAGAGGCAACCGTTCTCTTCCCTTGTTTCCTTCCACGTGACCTATTACATGCCTGTGAAGCTTACATAAGCTGACCAGTTTCAGAAGTTTTATACCAAATAAGTGAAACTAGCACCCTATACATACGGTGGAATTTTCTTCTGTGTAATTTCACATGTAAAGAATTAGGTATGGGAAGGGGTAGGAGAATGGGAATGGTACCTTGATGGTAAGGACAGAACATACAATGGCTAACTTCTCTCTTCTATATAGCATTAAGTCTAAAAGTTCTCCATTCTACAGTAGCATTTATCAACTTTTAAGAAGTGGATAGTTCCATGTGAAACAAATGAAATGGCTTTCTGGTACATAAAGGAGAGAAAAGAAACTCTTAAAGTACATGGCGTATACCCTAGGATGACACTAGAGGAAATCCCAGGGGATAACTTGTTTCTAGAGTATTTAGACTCAGCTTACTATAATCAAGTATACAAAACCAATACAGACTTCTTAGAATTCCAGAAGCCCCTATGTTCTGTCCACATGCTTCTGCAGGTTTCAATCTGAGAACTAAGCATGAGAAGTCAAACAGGAAGTCAGAAGAAAAACTGAGGTGGGGCAGGAACAGAGATGTCTTGGAAAGAACTTCACCTAGTCCTGCACACTTGTCCCTCATGCTCCCATAAGGTCAGCCTAAATGGTCAGTATTTTCCATTCCAAGAGTCTGAAGAGAGCCAGATGTTCATTTCCTTTTACTCTGCACTCACTGGGGATAAGGAAGTCAGTTATCACTGGGTTGGCAGAAGAACCTTTTTAATATTTTATAATAGATATAAGACATCTCTTTCCACATGGAAGTTGTGATATATAAAATTAGACATAGTATTAAAATAGGGGTTTGACCAGTCCTGCTGCATATAAAAAAAAAAACATATTTTAATCACAAGATAGTACTATGAGTTTGGGAACTTGAAAAGTTGGCTCTACATTTTTATCCTGCCACTTATTAGCTATGTGACTTTGGGAAAGTGATTTAATAGCTCTGAGCTTCAGGTTTCTCTTTTATAAAGTATGGATACTAAGAGAACCACTGCTTAGGTTCTCAGGGCATTGTGGTGATTCAGTGAGTTTAATAGTACCTGTGACATAATAAGGACTCAATAATTGGGAGCAATTTTACTATCAACCTCAATTAGACAGGTCTAGATTCAAACTGTGCTCTGCCATTCAGGAGATGGGCAAGTGAGCAAAGCTTTCTAAGCCGCGTTTCCTCATCTATAAATAAGGTGCTAATAATAGTATCTATTCCGCTGTGCTGTTCTGAGGTTCAAATGAAAGAACAGCCAAGTGCTTAGAAGACAGTGAATACTCAATTAATGATAGCTATTAATAATGATGTACGTTAAAACAGAGATTTCTGGACTTGAATACCTTTGCACCTGTTTAGGAGCTATGGTCCTTACACATATGGCCCAGTGTGGCTGAGCTTCAAGTAAAGAATGGTGGCAAGAATGCTCACCAGGGTTAAGGCAGTTAGAGTGTGGATAAATAAGCCCATGTACCGGGAGTGCGTTATAGATATGTAGGTGTCATCATTAGATACAACAGTGTCATTTTGCTTGTTTCACAATTTTTTATGACATCTGTGATAACCACTTTTTTTTGTTTACTTCATGCAAAAATAATTCAGTCCTTCACTTTGCCAAAGTTAGGGTTTGCTATTTATCCCCAGACAGGATAGCCCAGGTTTGTCCCTACTGTGTCTTATTTTGTTTCTTATCATTTCTCGTGTAGAAAGTAACCAACTCTTCGCAGAGACTAAATATGAGGGTCAACCCCTGATTTCCTCTAGATCCTTTGTAGAAAACAGAGACAGAGAGGAAGTCCACTCTCACCTTCTTGCCCTCAACAACCATCAAGATACATCCGGCCACTGTCAGGGCAATCATTACATAGCTGATCTTCACCCGGATCTTGTTCTTTGCAGCATCAAGCATCTCAAACCTAGTAATACAATGAGATCATGACAGACAGTTAACATTTCTCTTTCTGAAGTTGCCAGTAGGAAATAAGCTCTACGTCTGACAAGTCAAAAGTGGAGTGGTACCCATAAATATAAAAAAGATGTGAGACCTGGAAATCTTGTAGGATTTGGGGGAGGATGGGGAGTTTTCATAACTCATTTTAAATTTACATATAAAATCCAACAAGATAGCACACACTTAAAGAAAAAAAGTGTGAAGACAGAAAGTGGATCCAGGAACAAAGGGGGAATAAAAAGGGGCAAAATGTATTAACCTATGCTTGCTATGCTCGTCTCCAATTTTGGCTTTCAAGTTTCACATTAGCAGCCAATGCTAAAAGTGAAACCAGAAGATATTTCTCCCTGGGGTTCTTAAGAAGATGCTATGTGATATAATGATTGTCTGAACAACATCCTGACAACAAATACTGCAATGAGCTTCATGAGTTTCATATGTTTCAACATGAATCACAATTCAGACAGAAAACAAACGTGGGAGAGAGTTAAACAATGCGCTCTTTATACCCAAGTTTTTGCTTTCTGCCTTGAACCAGGAACAGATTTAATAATCTAAATCTAATACTTCTAATACTTAGATTTAGAACCAGGAATAGATTCTAGACAATATGTGCAACAGAGAAAGATCCTTTAAGCAATGCTTCCTTAATGTTTACCTTTTAACTAATGTTTTGCTAAAATCGCATGACAGTGAACTTGAGACTGCGCTCTTTGGCAAGTACGTCTTTGAACCTGTCCACTGAATACAGACCCATGTGCCTTAACAGAACACTGAGGGTTGGATTATCATTCTTGTGTGAAAACTAAGACGCCTAACAAGGAAGAGTCTAAAGAGAAGGCCATTCCACCTTTGTGATTCTGTATGGAGGCAGTGAGTTGCAGTTCTATTACATGAGCCTGGTAGATACTCAGGGCAGCGTATGAAGAGTCCAAATGGGCCCCAGAGAGAGCAATGGCCTACTCAGTAGGGATGTAGATAGGAAGTGATTATCTCCAGATGATGGGATGGGAGTGCTAACTTCCTTCCTTCCTCTCTTTTTCCCCCCAGATTTTTAATACACAGTACTTTTGAAATCAGGAGGAAAAAAATACTTTAGAAATGCTTGGAAGGAGGCACAGCGTCCAGGCATTGCAGGAGGCAGAACCCTGAAAGCATACACACTGTGATATAAGAGCTGGGACCCAGTGAGGTGGCAGTGTGAAGGGAGTTCTCTAGGCACTGAAACTGGGCCTGCAGGGCAGTGGGAGGAACCAGGGACAACTGCTAAGGACAGTGAATTGCTCTGTTAAGAGCATCTGAGAGCTCACCAACCATAAACTAACTACCCATGCTGACAATATTTTATGTGAATTGGCATGGATATGCCAATCTAAAGTGCTGCGATACTCATGAAAAGAAACATATTTTACTTTTCATTACAAGAATTTTTCATTCAAAATATTTTACATTAAAAGAGTAAAATGCATTTAAATAAGGCCATGAGGTTGCCCTCCATCCCACAGAAGCAATCAGAGTGGGCAGTGTCTGTTCAGAACTACCAGCACAAGGATGAACCCTTGCTCAGGCCCAGAGAAGAGCATTCTATGGTGACTCACTAGGTAGTACTTTGGGCTTAAGGGGGATCTTGGAACCACCGGCAAGGCAGACTGAAGGTGTTCCATGGCAAAGTCTACACAGCACCTATTAGGGCCATGGGTATACACCAGCTTGTTTCCTGCTGGAATATTCAGGAAGAAATTAAGACACAGGCAGGAACTTAACATCATTCTTATTTCCAACTTGCTCTTATTTCCCAGGAGAGTACACTGTCATCTTAGCTAAGAAGGACCAGGGCTTTCCTGCTGAAGTAATTTTAGTGAAAATAATGTACTATTTAATTTGACAGACAGAAGTAGAACGGCTCTGTTAAAGCCATTGTAAACAAAAAGCAAGTAAGACTTCTCTTCCTGGGAAAAGATACCCTGAATGAACTCAGATATTTTAAAATCATGCCTTGGAACCCAAAACCAGAAGTTCCAGGAATAGTTTCTTGCTAGAAGGGAACATCTAAGAGCTTTTTTCCCAACTCCCTATCAGTAAAGATGATGATGCCCCACAGGGGAGATGGCATCTACTTCTCACAATCTCTCTTGGCTGAGATGCAAACCAATCAGGGTCTTTAACATCAGGAGGCTGGAGCAGTGGTTCTCAACCAGGGTTTCGTTTTGTTTTGTCCCCCCAGGGGACGTTTGGCAATGTCTGGAGACATTTTTCATTGTTACAACTAAGTGCCACTGGCATCTGGAGGATGACCAAGCAAGGATGCTGCTAAACATCCTATCATGTACACAACAGCCTCCGACAACAAAGGATTATCTGGCCCAAAATGTCGATAGCATGGGGATTGAGAAACCCTGAGTCAGAGGAATCTATACTTATCTCCAGACTCTGAAAAAGTCCCAAGATCTCAGCCACAGCTGGGTTTAAGAAATTTGGTGATAGGAAGCACGCTTTCCGGGATCCCAGAAAGAGAATATGTTGCTCTTAAATACTGTTATGCCTTTGGTTGAATACTTGGGTGGATTTTATAGAATATAATTATTGTCAGTGATACCTAACTGATAGACCTAGATTAAAAACAAGCTAAAAACAGTGAACATCACTGCTTAGTCAGATTTCTGTAGCTAGGAGAGGAAATCAATCAGTTGACTTTTGAGTACTTGACAGCTCTCCACTAGGTGCAACATAACATATCAATGAGAAGGCATGGATTTTCCAGCACTGTTTTTATTGCAGGTACTTGCCAAAGAGGAAACATTTAGAGAAGTTAAGACTGTTCTAGGATTTGGCTGAAAGGTTTTCAATAGGGACTCAAAGGAACTGTTTTTCCTTTGAAATGGATCAGTGAGAAATAAAAGCTGCTTACAACCCCTAAGTTCAGCACTCACGAGACAGTCTCTGGGATTTCATCTTCCTTTTTGAAGCGACCTGACCATATCAGGATCTTCCTCTCCCAATGTGTAGGTTTGTGTAATGGCACTCTGTGGCTGTAAGTGTCTATGAAAAAAACAAGACAAGACATCTTACTTATTTGAGGTTATGACTCTCAAATTTAGCAATTAAAAAGTGCTATTCGTGCTTTTTAGCTATCCACTAAACAGAACCATTGAGAAACCTCAAGCGAATTAGAGCTTTGTTTGAATGGAATTTCTTAGGATGCCGCATTTGTCAAATGAGATTCAAAAATCTGTGAAGGCTGAGGTAAAATAAAAGCATTATTTCCTAGCCATTGAAAGTTGAAAGAACACCATAAGCAAGTATATAAAGATAAAGATGAACTAAGAAGGGAACAATGAGAAGCTTATTTGACTTCAGTAGAAAAAGAACAAGGTTATAAGGTAAAATAAGATTATCAAAGATCCTGAATGCCAGGCTAAGCTTTTTAAACCTGATTTGGGAACTTTGAAGCAAGGAAGAAGTTAATGTTTTAAAAGATTAATCTGCATAATAGATGGAAGAGAGAAAGGAAAGATAGGATAGAGTGGGCAACAAGTCCAAACAGGACCTTGTAATACAACAGTGCGGTGATATGGTCCGAACTGGAGTTGGAACGGTGAGAAGAGAGACAAAAAAGTCAATCTGAAGATGACTGAAAGAATTTGGAGACTGATTAAGACAAGGAAGGAATCAAATAGCCTCAAATGTGAATGAGCAAGACAACAGTAGTACTGTTAACCAAAATCAGGAGACTGAAAAGAACCAGTTAGGAGAGGAAAAAGCATGGATACCATTTTATATCTACCTATTGGGTCTAAATTTACATCTGAATAGGTTTCATGAATTAAGTCAAAAGCAGAGATAATCATCAGTGCAAAGGGAGAGCCAGTGAAGATGATTAAGACCCAAGAGACTGTCCAGGAGAAAGAGGCAGCAGACGAAAATGAAGTGGCCAAGTAGGCGGATGAACAAGAAAGGCACACAACCACAGACTGTAAGAGAAAGTCTTTCAAAAAAATAAATAAATAAAATAAAAGGAGAAGTCATTGAAGATAAGGAGCAGAAAAAGTTAGGGAATCACAAAATGTTAGGGTTAGAAGGGACCTTCAGAGATAATCTCATTTAACTTCCACGTGCTGCCTACATCTCTCACAGACAGACCATCTCCTTGACTGTTACCTACTCCTTCATACTCCTTCCCACTGCCACATCGTCATGCTATGCCTCTCTCACTTAACCAGAAGGCAACAGCAAAGGGAATTGGGAAGTCACTAGGAAAAAAAATCCATAAAGAACCAAAGGTGAGAAAAGAGGTTTAGAAGTATAGAAATGGCATTGCTGTAGTTTTATTTTTTAACTCTCCCAGCACTTGGCACAACTCTATAGTTGTTTTTTTGCTTTCTTTCCATTGTAAGTACATTAAAGATAATTTGGAAAGTATAGATATAAAAGTAGAAGATAAAAACTATCCCTAATTCTCCTGTTGTAGCATAATCACTATATTTTTACTTTGGTAGTGTTTCCTAAGTCTTATCCCTGTGTGTGTATGTGTCATTTATATGTATATCATGATGTGCTTAAACACGATATAAAATTTTGTATCCTATTTGTTCATGGACATAATGACAAACATTTTCCATGCCAGTACATGGTATTTACAAGCACCATTTCCAACAGCTGTACAATCTCATCAAGTACACCTAACATACATAATTAATCATTCCCAGATTATTTGACATTTAGATTTAGTTCTCATTTTCCTATTATAAAAATGGGAACATCTTTACACTCAGAGATTTTCCACATTTGGGGTTATTCCTGAGGATAGATACCCAGAAGTGAAACACCAGGTTGAAGGATATAAACATTTTTAAGCTCCTGATAACTATTCTTTGAAGATAGTTCTTTTCCATTCACCAAGACCTGCCTGACCTGAGCGTACACCCATGAAGAAGGAACAAGCAAATAGCTTGTGGGACCCTACAGTTTATATATTATGCTCCTTGTTTCCACAGTAGTGACAGTGACAGGGGTTTGAGTTAAGAATAGGAGTACTGATGGCTGAAATTAATGCCCAAGCCAGAGGCTGGTGCTAGTTATATTGTATCCTAAACATCATTTCCTAATGTGGTTCATCTTTGGGGTTCCTAAAAGATAACTTCTAGATCACTATTTACTTTGGTGCATCCATTCTCCAACAAAAAGCTCCAATCTAATCCTGGAAATAAGAGATGAAAGTGACAAGTGAGGAAAAGGAAGAAAGCATTGCTACATGTGAGCCTATAACAGTACAATTTGGGAGGCCTCAACTATAGGACAGGGTATGACAACCCTGCGATGACTTGTCTTTTAGGTTGTTTTGATTCCAAGTTGTTCCATTCATCAGGAGCTTCTATAACTGGAAAAACAAATACATACTTACAGGGTGGAGCTTTTGGACTTTCTTGTGGTTTGGTGCAAAATCCATTTATTCTCTTCAAATCAGAGTTTCTGGTAAGTCTTAGAGATGAGGAAGCATCTCTTTCAAATAACCTAAAATAGCTTCCTAGAAAAAGACAGGAAAATGTTTCAGAGAAAGACAATCTAATGGTGTCTCAAAATAGGAAATACCTACAAGGTTTATATTTCATTTATAAAAATTAACTCATTTAAAAAGTGAATATACTACTGTGCATGTAAGATACATATATTTAATTTTTTTAATGTTTATTTACTTTTGAGAGAGAGAGAGAGAAAAAGTGTGAGTGGGGGAGGGGCAGAGAGGGAGGCAAGAATGCCAAGCAGGCTCAAGGCTCTGAGCTGTCAGCACAGAGCCTGATGTGGGGTTTGAACTCACAAACCGTGAGATCATGACCTGAGCCGAAATCGGATGCTTAACTGACTGAGCCACCCAGGCTCATACATATATATATACATATACATATATATATATACATATACATATATATATATACACACACATATATATACATGTATATATATACATACATATATGATATGTATGTATATATATACATGTATATATATGTGTGTGTATATATATATATATGTATATATAAGATACATATATTTAAAGTGTGATCCTTGGTGCTGTTTTAAAATATACATGTTTTGCTCATCAGGAAATTAGCAATTTGTAATATAAACATTTTATCAGCTGTTTATAAAAGTATTTCTCACACATATTTTGTCATAACAATGCTCCTGATGGAAATATTACATATTACAGCACTGAGTTATTTAGGTAAAGATTAGAACCTCTCACAAGTGATAAACCAAGTTGCCAAATTGCCAATACGACTCTGGTATACTCTGGGTAGGGGGCTGCAATGGCCAGCAAGGGGCTCTAGAAAGCCTTGTTTTGCCTAAGCCATAATTCCCCAACTGGAAATCAACTTCAGGTATAGTAATTGTGTGAAGTTTTTAAACTCTATATTAAAAAATGTATAAAGCTATATTATATATATAGCTAATTTTAAAATCTAAATTCTAAGCACACTTAGAGATCAGTACTATAAATCTCCATGCACTCACCACCCAGTGTCAACAATTATCAACACATGGCCAATAAATAGTTTCATCTGAACACCCGTCCCTACTTCCTACTGAATTATTTTAGAGCAAATCCTAAACATCCTATTAGTTCACCTATGAATACTTCAGTATGTATCTCACAATAGCAACTTTTCAAAATCATTATCCAGAATACCATTAGCTCAACTAAAAAATATTTCCTTGATCTTAGCATATTATGATCAAATATTATATTTCCCCAATGGGCTCATTTTTTTAATAGTTGATTTATTCTAAATAAGTGTACATTGAATATGGTTGATGTGTCCTGTATAGGTCCCCTGCCTTATCATTTGTGGAAGAAACTACATCATTAATTCTATAGAATTTCCCTCATTTCAGATTTTGTTGATTGTATCCCCATGGTGTTGTTTAGCATATTCTTCTAATTCTTTTTCCTCGTAAACAGATTTTTGAGGCTTCATCAGATTTAAGTTAGAATTTTTAGGAATAATATGCCATAGGTGGTACTGTGTTCTTCCTACTGTATCTTATCAAGAGGCATATATCAATTTTATTTTGTTAAGATTTATCAGTAGATGCTATCAGTCTGACTCATCCCTTATAAAGTTCTCCATCAATCTTTCATTTAATGTTTTTATCAGACATTGATGATTGTTACCTAGATCTATTGTTTCATTATAGAATATAAAACGGTCATATTCTACATGAATTACTGGATTATTCTAAGGTAAAAGTCCACAGGAAATGTGGAATGAATGCTTGATTCTTTCCATTTGCCAGTTTCAAATTGATGAACTGTTTTCCTTGCAGCCTCCACAGGCGACCTTTTGTTTAAAAATAACATAAGGAACGCTTGCATTTTAACACATTATGTACTCCAGCCCATTTCAGTCATTTTTCTTTTTGATGCTCAGATATTCCCATTTTTAGCCACTAGGGACCCTTCCAAATTGGCTCCTGAGTACTTTCAACATGTGCTCAGTAATCATTGATAGCTTCCCTACTTTCGGACATGATGCTCCAGATTTGTTTTGAATGCTTCCTGTCTCTGATTTAGAATCAGACATTCCTTCAGGGTGCTATGGTTTTTAAAGAGGAAGTATTACTGGGTTTGTCATTGTTTCCATGCCTTCTCAGTTAACAAAACTAGAAAATACATTCATTCCTAAAACAAATGTATGCCTAAAAATTTAGTTTTGGTTAGCCATTTTCACCTTTAGCCTTAACATGAATTTTTTTTTTAATTTATTTATTTTTTGGGACAGAGAGAGACAGAGCATGAACGGGGGAGGGTCAGAGAGAGGGAGACACAGAATCGGAAACAGGCTCCAGGCTCCCAGCCATCAGCCCAGAGCCTGACGCGGGGCTCGAACTCACGGACCACGAGATCATGACCTGGCTGAAGTCGGACGCTTAACCGACTGCGCCACCCAGGCGCCCCTTAACATGAAATTTTTAAATCAATCATAATCAATCAGAATTCTTTCTTTTTTTTTTTTTTTTTTTTTTTTTTTTAGTGTTTTTATTTATTTTTGAGAGACAGAGCATGAGCAGTGGAGGGGCAAAGAGAGAGGGAGACACAGAATCCGAAGCAGGCTCCAAGATCCGAGATGTCAGCACAGAGCCTGACGCGGGGCTCGAACTCATGAACTGTGAGATCATGACCTGAGCTGAAGTCAGACGCTTAACCGACTGAGCCACCCAGGTGCCCCATAAATAAATCAGAATTCAAAGCAGAAAAAGCCAGAAATACTTTTGATGAGTGAGAGAAGAAAGGGGAGTGATTCTGAGTATGGGGGTCACAGTACAAGAGAGACCAGGGCTGATAGGATTCAGAATCAGAAGACCCCTAGGGTCCTAGAACATGGAAAAAGGGGAGCACTATGAAGTACAATGGAACAGAAAAGAAAGTTGGAAAGACATCAGTGATAAATTTACTAGTATCCTGGCACTCTGTGATGCTCTGGGTGACAAAAAAAGTAATGCCTAAAACTTGTCTTTAATGCAACCAAAATGTTCCCTCACAGCTTTGTGGATAAAAGCTCATAGGAAAGTTCAAGTAGTTTTTAAGATCTATTTGTTAGTAGACAGTCTGTCTGTACCTTTGTAGCTCCAAACTCCTACTTGGATGTCTTTGTAGCTTCAGAGTTGGAGCAATAAGGGGGAGGCAAGAGAGGGAATAGGAGTAAAATACGTTTTTTTTTTCCCCAAAGCTGACTAGAACCACGATTTATTTTTTTCTCTTACGTTAAAAAAACTTTAAAAAGTTTATTATTATGTTTAAAAATCTTTAAAATTTTTTTAATGTGTATTTATTTTTGAGAGAGAAAGAGACAGAGAAAGAGAGAGAGCACAAGCGGGGGAGAGGCAGAGAGAGAGCGAGACACAGAATCCAAAACAGCCTCCATGCTCTGAGCTGTCAGCATAGAACCTGGCACGTGGCTTCAACCCACGACCTACGAGATCATGACCTGAGCCAAAGTTGGATGCTTAACTGACTGAGCCACCCAGGCCGCCCCTATTTATTTATTTTTGAGAAAGAGAGAAAGATAGAGCAAGCTAGGGAAGGGCAGAAGGAGGGAGAGATAGTCCCAAGCAGATTCCACACTGTCAGTGCAGAGCCTGACTCAGGGCTCAGACTCACAAACCGTGAAATCATGACCTTAGCTGAGACCAACAGTTAAGCATCCAACTCTTGGTTCAGCTCAGGTCATGATCTCGTGATTTGTGAGAATGAGCCCTGCATCAGGCTCCACACTCACAGCATGGAGCCTGCTTGGGATTCTCTCCCTCTCTCCCCCAAAATAAATAAACATTAAAAAAAAAAAAGTAACAATTTAAAAGATATTACTATAGACTTAAATGGGTATATGTTTATTTGTGTAAAGATTTTTAAAATAACACTTGATACATAACTCCATTATCATAAAACTAATCCTTTTAAAGTGTACAGTATCATGGTTTTTAGCTTATTCACAAAGTTGTGTACTGATCACTACCATCTAATTCTAGAAAATTTTCATCATCCTAGAAAGAAATGCCAGATCCATTAAGTCACTCTGTTTCTTCCTCCTTCTAACCCTTGGAAACCACTAATCTACTTTCCATCTCTATGGATTTGCATATTCTGGAAATATGGAAAATTTTTGATGTTTTTTATAAATAGAATCATGTAACATGTGGCCTTTTATGAATGGCTTCTTTCACTCAGCATGTTTTCAAGGTTCATCATCCATGCTGTAGTATTTATTGTTGTTTTTTTTTTTTTTTTTTTACGGACAAATTTTATTCCATTGTATGGATACCCTAGACTTTGTTTATAGTCAATGGACATTTAAGTGGTTTCCACTTTTTGGCTATTATGAAGAATGCTGACATGGAAAATTATGCACTTTTTGAACACACATTTTCATTTCTTTGGGGCATATACTAAGGTGAAATTGCTGGGTCATACGGTAACTCTGTTTAATCGTTTGAGGAACTGTTTTCCAAGTGGTCACATTTTACATTTCCATCAGCAATGTTTGAGGGTTCCAATTTCTCCACCTCCTAGTCCACATTTATGTTTTTTAATAAAAGCCATCTTAGTGGGTGTGAAGTGGCATCTCGTTGTGATTTTGATTTGTATTTCTCTACTGGGTAATGACGATGAGAATCTCTTGACTTGCTTGTTGGCTAGTTGTATATGTCCTTGGGGAAATGTTTATTCAGCTTCTTTGCTCATTTCTTAATTGGGTTGTATTTTTATTATTGAGTTGTGTTGTCTGATGTATGACTTGCAAATATTTTCCTCCATTTCGTGGGTTGTCTTTTCACCATCCTGATGATGTCCTTTTAATACAGAAGTTTCAAATTTTGATGAAGTCCAACTTATCCTTTTTTTTTTTCTTTTGTTGCTTGAGACTTTGGTGTCATATAAAGGTCACAAAAGCTTACTCCTACGCTGTTGTCTAAGAATGTTATCGTTTTAAGTTTTAACATTTAGGCCTGATCCATTTGGAGTTAATACACGTATGCTGTGTGTGGAAGGGATCCAACTCCATTCTTTTGCAGGTGAATGAATATCCAGTTTTCCCAGCATCATTGGTTGAAAAAAGCATTCGTTCCCCTGTTGAATTATTTTGGCACAATATAGAAAAAATTGAGCATAAATGTGAGGGTTTATTAGTAGACTCTCAATTCAATTCCACTAATCTATATTCCCTTGTATTCTATCTATGTTCTGTGTTAGCTTAGTGGCCACCTAATCGCTGAACAGACATCCTTAAATGCCTGCTACCAAGAAGTTTGCCAGACTTTGCTAAAGGGCTCTGTGTGCCTGTTGCAGCATGCTCTAGGGTGGGTGAGGGAGAAACTGTTCCCACTGAATTAGCTGAGTTGGGTGAAAAAAAGGCAAGCCCAGTGAATGGGTGTTTCCAGGGAAGTTCCAGACAAGCCAAGAGTAACAATTCTCAGGGGTTGTGGATTTTAGGGCGCTCCAAATCCATTCTGCCTTCTTCAGTGCCTGCTAGAACTCCTGGTTTTCATTAGCTACTGTGATTGACAGGCTACTGGTTTTCAAGGCCACTGTGAAGCTGACAGGACAAAGGAAACTGTTAAAACTATTATAAAGCTTGCTATTCTTACCATGATTAAGTCATTTTTCTTGGATAAATACTACTCAGACTACCACAAGCCTCTGGTTATTTTCTAGAGTTCTGAAAAAGTTGATCTTAAGAATTTTTGGTGGTGTTTTCATAGTTTTTATATATAGGAGTGGATTTTCAGAGGTCCTCTTATGTACCAGAAATTGGGACCTATGTTTATGTAAAGATTTGTGGTTATTTGCTAATTTCTTTCATAAGGGTATGCATTTTTTCATTTTCTAATTCTGTAATCCCAGAAGGCCTTGCCCAGGTCTGGGTAACCACCCCACCAGTGCCACCTAGTGGCAGTAAGTGTGCACCATAAGGAAAGTAGATAAATTACAGTATAATTGATTTCCACATCTTTCCTCATTTTAAATGTGGATAATGTAGTATTTATTGCAAATGGAAAAACAAATGTGACAGCATTTGGCAAGATGCTTGAAATATAGCAGGCACTCTAAATTTTAAGGTTTTTTTTTGAAGTACTACTTAAAACAATAATTTTCAAAACATTTCCATAGCACTTTTCAATTTTACCCCTAAAGTGGTCAGAATTTCTGACCATTTTATGCTAATTTTATGAATGAAAATATTCTATAAAACTTTTCAATAGTTTTTCATAGCTCTCGGGATTAAAACAAAATTACATAATGCTGTGATTCTCAAACCTCAGTGTGCACCAGAACTACCTGAATGGCTTGTTTAAACACAAAGCACTGGGGACACGTACCTTCAGTTTCCAAATCAACAGTTCTGGGGTGGAGGCTGGGAATCTGCATTTCTTACAAGTTCTTAGGTGAAGGTGCTACTGCTGATTTGAAACTACACTTTCAGGCCCACTGTGTTTGGGGTTTTAAAAATAAAAAAACTGTGCTAAAATATACATAATAAAAGTTTACTATTTTTACCACTTTTAAGTGTACAGTTCTGTGGCATTAAGTACATTCACACCGTTGTGTTACCATCACCAACATCCATCTCCAGGACTTTTTCATCTTCCCCAGAGGACCCCTTGTTTAATGTGACCTGCAAGGCCCCATCTCACAGCATCCTGCCCCATTCCCTTCTGGAAGGCACTGAGACAGAGAGGAACAAGGTTAACTGGCAGTGAGCTACAAGGTCCACAGGAAACAAATTATTTCCTTAGGTATTGCTCTTCCCCATCCCTCTTAATTAGAACAGAGGCAGTTTAGCAGAATAGAAGACAAGGTAACTCTCAGCTTAGTTTGGGTAATGACGATAAGGCAAAAAATGATAACAGGTACACCTACTTACTACCAGTCAGATAAATCCATGTTTGGAGATACTCATTCAACAAATAATAACTGAGTACCTACTATGTATCAGGCATTGTTATAGACAACATATAAAAGAGATAAAAAAAATCGATGCTAATAAAACTCGCATTCTACTGGAGAGAAAGTATATGCACATACATTGTTAGACAATAAATGCCAAGAGAGAAAAAAATGAACACTGGGGACAGGACATAAAGTGAGGCGCTTATGTGCTTGGAATGGAGTGTGTGAGATTTTAGATAGACTACTAAGGTAAGCTCTCTTTGAGAATGCCACTTTTGAGGGAAGTAAGGGAGCTAGCTATGCAGATATCAAGTGGCAGGATATTCCAAACAGAAACAATTTAAGAGCAAAGGCCCTACAGTGGTCCTAGGAACCACAACGAGGAGGCCAGTGTGGCTGGAATGGAGTAAGGGGAGTAAGATTTGAAGTGGAGCTGGTGGTGAAAAAGTCACTTGAAGGCATGAGAAGTTTACCTGGATCAGAAAATATCTGCCAGCTTTTTCTTACTACAACTTCATACTGGATGCCAGTAATTTTTACCTCTCTAAAGTATAAATGCTGTTCAAAACATATGCAAATATGATATTTTACACATTAGAAATAACAAATGTAAAAAAATTAAAACTGAAATCACTAAAGAAAATTATGAAGTACTTATGTGATTTGTTATTCTGCAATTACAAAAAACAAAAGCATAAAAAAGTTTTAGTATCATTAAGATGTCTTTTCTTCCTTTTCTGTCTCAAAGAGATAAAATATATTGCCCTACAGACATCCAAGCCAGAAATTTTCCATCCTCTGGTGAATTACAATTAAAAACAAACATACAAACCAAAAGAAAAACGGCCCTTTAACCCTCTGGTTGCACTTGCAGCCTGCCCCTGGCTGACCAGTTCTGCATCCCTGGGGCCCTAGCAGGAAGTCGAGATGAATCCTCCCTGCCGCCTCTGAGGATGTGACTGACAAATGGCTGGTTAACCTAGAGTGGAGGTTCTCAAACTTTAGTATGCATCAGAATCACCCAGAGGACTTATAACAGATTACTGGACCCCAGTTTCAGAGTTTTTGATTCAGTATGAGAGGTCTGAGAATTCCCATTTCTAACAATTTCCCAAGTGATGCTGCTACTGTTATTCTGGGGGCTCACAATTTGAAAACTAGTACCTCAGAGGTTTTACTAGGAGCTGGAAGCTATAGTTGGTTAGCTGGGATGAGGCTGGTTCAAGTACTGGCTTTCGCCTCGTTTTCCCCTCCTTTCCATAAAATGCCTTTCCAACCTCATGATAGACAGTGCAGAGAGGTAGGGATCCTTTTTTCTCAGAATCTTTCAAGACACTCCTGGAGTGAATCATCAGTGATGTGACATTAGACATGATAAATGGAGGTTCAATGAGTGCTGGGAGAGGAAGAGACTTTTAGAAGATATCTAATTTAGTGTCTTATAACCTGTATGAAAATCAGTTGCTAAGCGTGTTGCAAGTATGTTGCTAACTATGAAGTCTGCTAATCATCTGCTTAAAAATAAAATCATGGCATTTGTCAAAATCCATAAAACTATACATCACAAAGAGCTTTTAACACATGCAAATTTTAAAACATCAACCAGGATGTTGGGAGAATCCAAGGATGGAATTCAGGCTGTGACAAATGCGCCAAACTATTAGAAATGTATGACATGACCTAACTTCACAACCTTCAAGGTGGGGGAAAAAGAAGCTGACATGAGTAACTTTGGAAAACATTGTTGTGGCTGGAAACTGTACCAAAGATAAAAAGAACTATACATAAACACTGTACTCTAGTTGGCAAATTTGTTTCTTACAGGAGCATGGATTAATAATCCTGAAACTACTTTACAAGTATAGTAGGATTGAACAAATAAGTAAATAAATGGTAGGTAATGGGGGTGCCTGGGTGGCTCAGTTGGTTAAGCATCTGACTTGATTTTGGCTCAGGTCATGATCTCACCGTTTGTGAGTTTGAGCCCCGCATCGGGCTCTATGCTGATAACATGGAGCCTGCTTGGGATTCTCTCTCCTTCTCTCTCTGTCCCTCCCCCCCCTCACAATAAATAAACTTTATAAATAAGTAAGTAAATAAATGGTACATAATAAGAATCCAGAGAAAGAAGTTCCAAAAGCAAGGGTAGAAGGCTAGAATGAATGTGGTGCTGGATCAGTCAGAGAATTCAGTATTAACTCCTACAGGTTTATACAGATATTTATTGAAGTATATAAATATATTTATGTTTCACATATATTTTTATGTATATAGAGAGATAATAGACAAAAGATATAAACACAGGGGCACCTAGGTGGCTTAGTTGGTTGAACACTCAGCTCTTGATTTCAGCTGAGGTCATGATCTCATGGTTTGTGGGATCGAGCCCCATGTCGGGCTCTGCACTGACAGCTTGGATTCTGCTTAGAATTCTCTCTCTGCCCCTCCCCCACTCAAGAATGCAGGCTCTCTCAAAATAAATAAACATTAAAAAAAATCCTAAGTGTCTGTGTATACACATGGGTTACTATACATACATGTATTTCCTAGCTCTACCTGGTAGGAGGGCATGGAATCAGTGATACTTCAGTAGGAACAAGCACACTCAGTGCCCAGATCTGGATTTCTAAATATCATTATCCAGTCAAAGGAACTAGGGCTCCTTGGAGAAGAATGGTTGACTCTAGGCTGGAATACCCTGCAGTGCCAGAAAATAAGGAAGTATTCAAAAAACACAAGGATGTTTTTAGATCGGGGCATGTAAAGGGACACAGGAGCTGATCGGATAGAACCTAACCTGGAATAATTTGAACAACAAAATAATGTAGTAATAGATTATATAACTTAAGGTATAAAATATATGCATCCATATGGATATAAAAAATAGCTGAATAATAAACAAGGGAGAAGGGACAAATCTTCCTTACAGAAAAATCCCAAATACATGTAGATATTCTTCCCTCTGGGATTCCTTTCTCCTTGTGGAAAAGTGTGAGTTGGACTTGGTGACTTGTTTCCAAAGAACAGAGAATGGGAAGGGAAAAACAGTAACTTTACAAGGAAGAAACAAACTGGTCAAGGTTAAAATCGTAAATCATGTGGGTATCGTCTAATATGATGTAACAAAAAGGGCACTTGACCTCTGCTAGTTATTCTTTCCTCAAACCCATAACCCTACTCTCACCCTAAGTGAGCATCAAACAAACCCAAATTGAGACATATTCTACGAAATACCTGACCAGTCTTCTTCAAAACTATCAAGATCATGAAAACCAAAGAATGTGAAACTGTCACAGTCCAGAAGAGACTAAGGAGACATTGACAAGTATGTCATGTTGTGGCATCCTGGAACAGAAAATGGGACATCAATAGAATAGCTGGTGAGACCCGAATAAAGTCTGTCCTTTAGTTGATAGTAATATACCAATGCTAATTTCTCAGTTTTGACATATGTAGTATAGTTATGGAAGATGTTAAAATTAGGGGCAACTGGGTGAGAGGTATACAGAACTATCTCTGCAACTTTTCTGTAAATTAAAATTATTCCAAAATAAAAATGTTTCTTAAAACATGGGTACTTGGGTATTAATTATATCTTGTTTTTACTCTATATGGGTTTTATGAATATTTTATATTTACTTGATATTTAATATTTTTAAAAGTAGCAAAAATTTGATGTTATCTCTATAAAAATGTCATTCTCACTTGCACTCCAATATGCTTTTGGAATGGGACAGAGAAAGAAAGGAATGGAGTAGGAAATGTGCCCAATTCAGGATAGACTTAAAATGTGTAGATGAAGGTCATGTGACTAATGTACGCTGATGGGAATGAGATGAGAAAATTATACATGTTGGTATATATCCTGTCACACCTTGCTATTTTCAAGAATAGTTGACATCGCCTGGGAACCTGTTAGAATAAATGCAAATTCTCAGCTCCTACCCAGACTTACAGAATCTGAGTCAGTATTTTTTTTTTTTTTAAGAGAGAGAGAGAGAGAGAGAGAGAGAGAGAGCGTGCTTGCGTGCAGGCAGGGTAGAGGAGCAGAGACAGAAAGAGAGAAAATCAAGAGTCAGACGCTCAACTGTCTGAACCACCCAGGTGCCCGTGGGAGCCTGCATTTTTTTTAATTTCTTTTTAATTTTTTTTTTTAATGTTTATTTATTTTTGAGACAGAGAGACAGAGCATGAACAGGGGAGGGTCAGAGAGAGAGGGAGACACAGAATCTGAAACAGGCTCCAGGCTCTGAGCAGTCAGCACAGAGCCCGACGCGGGGCTCGAACTCACGGACCGCGAGATCATGACCTGAGCGAAGTCGGACGCTTAACCGATTGAGCCACCCAGGCGCCCCAGGGAGCCTGCATTTTTAATGAGATATTCCAAGCGATTCATATGAACATTAAATTTCAAGAAGCAAACAGATACCCACATTCATTCAACAGTTGATGAGTACTTACTGTGTGCCAAACACATGGAAATGAATACCACATATTCTAAAGTATAAAACAGTACTATTTACTCAGCCTCAGCTAGGAGCTTCATAGTAGAACAAATTCGCAGACCTCACCCCAAACCTTCAGAATCTCCTGGAGTATGGCCTAGAAAAATGTTTTAATAAGCCCTCTAAGTCATGCTTATGCATACTGAAGTTTAAGAAGCCATGCTCTACAAAAGTGAATTTCAAATTTTGCATTCAACAATCACCAGAGTAGCTTTAAAAAAAAATGCAGAGCCATCCAATGAAATCCCAGTGTCTGGGAGCAGGACTCTGGCATCAATATTTTTTTAAATTCTCTATGTGATTCTAATGTGCTACCACGTTTGAGAATCGCTGTTCTTCAACACAATCAGCCAGAGTCCCTGTCGAACACAGGTTACATGGATGACCAGGGCACCTCCAGAGCTTAATACCTAACTCTGGCAGAGTTCAAAATTCCTCTTTTCAACAGCTAATTTGCTGAAAAGAAGCTCTGATTTACTTCTGACTTCTGCACATCAGTAATATGTAACTCATTACATCAGAAGTCTGGAATCCCTGTAGAGTTATATGCCCAGCTTTCAGATTTTACAAAAGTATGCGACATAGACTTCGGAATCTCCCTTCCAGGCTCCCATCGCTCGCAAACCTACCTGCCTTCTTAATGAGGTCCATGCTGATGTTCTAGGGCTTGGAATTTAAGTGATGTCACGGGCTTAACTCATTCTGGCTCTGGATACTGTGCCTATCCATGCTCCCCCACAGTGAGAGTCCTTTTGTTTGCCAAACGCCCAAAAGGATTTGGGAAATAGGCAGAAAAGCTTTCAGCAGGAAAACAACAGTAACAATGGTGATTTTATACAGTAAATCTGAGTGCAGAATGCAGGACAGGCCAGGGGTGAGGAAAAAGTAGGGGCAAAGGAAGCAGGAGTAGGAAGACATACATATGGGACCTTCCTTTTAGGTTATGTCACAACACTGTAGTTCAAGTGGTTTGTGTGAAGAAATAAGACAGCTATACGTCCTAATGGAGAGTACCTAAGAGATGTGAAAAATACTAGGGAGGAAAAATGGCAAGAGAGATCGACATTATGAACTTTGGTGGGCTGACTAGAACCCTAGTCACCCTTTGTAACATTGCTTCTATGGGAAAAAAATTTTAGAGTTCAAAAACAGATTTATAAATAAGCCTTTGGAAATGGGCCAGTTTTTTTGTTTGTTTGTTTTTTGGTGTTTTTGAAACCTGGCCAGTTTTTAAGTGGGGAGGAAACTACAGGAAAAAACTCTTTACAATTCTATGTATCTGGTGGCCAAACTTTAGTGAGATGGGGCCATAATTTGGTATCCTCCCATCTACCCAATAATGGCTATTTGAAAATCTCTTGGTCTTAGCTGTTGACCTAAATCCACTTTGTGACAGAAACAGATTCCCTACTTCTCCATCTGTTTTTTTGTCCTTCTCTGCAGGCCTATAAGAACACTAGGCCTTCCTTCACTCTAAACTAGTGAAGCATTCCATCTGTGATCCCTCTTACTGAGACATGTTGTCCCAAACTTATCTCACCACCTCTAGATTCTTCCCTCTGCCCTTTTCCTGCCAAATGTCTCCCTGCTTTAAAAGAAATAAACTTTAGAGAAGTAACACTTGCTCATTATAGAAAATTTGGAAGCTTAAAAAAAAGTATGATGAAAAAATAAAAACACCTAAAATCACATCTTCCAGGGATAACAACTGGTGTATTTCTTCCCAGGCATCTTCCTATGTTTATATATAACATATACAATTTTCATAATCAAATACTATATCTTGCATATGTCAAAACACTTTTCCAAGAGATTAATTAAAAAATACCTTTGGTGGCTATATAACATCCAACCCATGGATATAACCTGAATTCAATCATTCCGTTGGCCGGATTTGTTTCCCAATTTCACTATTACAAAAATGAGCAGTTTTCTACACAAATCTTTGATGGCATTTCTGATTATTTTCTTATGTAGAATCCTGGTAGTGCAGGGTTAGAGAATAGGAACCCTTTTAAGACCAGAACAACTGCTTTCCAGAAAGGCAGAACTGATTTACACTTTACTGGTAGCTGATGAGAACTCTGGTCTCATTATACCACAGTGGCACTGAGGGTACACTATCTTAGACAAAACAATCACTTGTTCTCAACAGTTCCTATAAATAAAAAACTAATCTCCTTCCTTTCATAGTTCAAATGACTGAATAACTGGCATATTTAATTTACCACCTTGGTCTCACCACCCACACATTTTACTATAATGTTTCTTCCCCTGCTCATTTTACTAAAATTGCTCTAACATTAGTGATTTCCCTCTGGTCCCATGAATGTTTTTAGAATCTCACCATTAGCTCATTTGATTCTATTCTTCCCATCTTTGTGGCCATTTGACTCTACTAATCTCAGCCTTCTACAAGACCTCTGACCCTTCTTACCTTATATATACTGTTATATTCTCTCCCTTCATCTCTGACCTCTATGATGTACCTTCTTTAATGTCCTCTTTACCACTTCCTATTACTTATACTATGTCAGGCCTCCAAGATTCGGTCTTTGCCTCTCTCCTGCATTTGTCTGTCTCAGGGAGGCCTCCCTCCTTTGTCCCCTAGTCTTTGACTGGGAGATCCCACATTTACCTATAACTCAATGTCACCTACCACTCAATAATTCATGACCCTCTCTGCCACAGGAGTATCCCTTCTTAACTTTATTTCTGACAATGGCGCAACACTCCTACAGTCCTCCACACTCAAAAACTTCAGTTTTGGGGCGCCTGCGTGGCTCAGTTGATTGAGCAGACTTCAGCTTAGGTCATGATCTCACCATTTGTGAATTTGAGCCCCGCATCGGGCTTGCTGCTGTTAGCATGGAGGCTGCTTGGGATCCTCTGTCCTCCCTCCTTTCAAACAAACATTAAAAAAAAAATTATTAACCCCCCCCCCCCCGGACAAAACTTCAGTCTTCCTTAAATTATCCTGTTTCACAGAGCTATACTAATTTCTTCAAAACACTTCATATATATATATATTCACTTATTTTTTATCATTTTCATCATCACCTCACACATAGATTTCTGTAATATCTTCACAAGCAGTAGCTATTCACGTATGTAGCAGCCAATGTAATTTTCCAAAAATGCTTCTTTGGGAACTTCCGCATAAAGGCTTCCTTTCTGCCCAAATGCATGTAGTTCAAAACACTCAAAAGGCCATACCTTTCCCCATTACTTCCTGACTGAAATCCAAGGTAATCCTTTCTTCTTACTACCCTTTCTCCTCCCACAACCTCTCCAGACTCATTACTGCTCCTATCTTTGCTCTTGTCTGTCTCCCGTTCGGTTTCAATGGAGCCTTCAGTAGATAATCTTAACCTATACATCTATTCCTTTCTTAAAGCCAGTGGTATGCTGGGTCATGGGGGGAGGTCAGTGGAGAAAATCCCTGATTTGTAGTGTTTGCCAATAACCCTGACCACAGCAGATTTCAAGCTATCAATGTAACATGACTAATTGTGAAATTGGGAAGCAATGTGCACAAAACCAATAGGAACTGGCTCCATGACACCATGGCAGCACTTAAAATCTTTTCTGCAGTCTAGAACTTAATATATACCGTACTACATAAGCTCTCCAGATGTATTATATAGGTGTATTTGTTCATTGTAATAAACTGCAGCCCTACCAAGAGAGGGAGTCCACTCACTTTAGAGTTTTCAGAGTGTACAGGGCATATAATGTGTGCTCAATAAAAACCTGTTGGCAACACCTGGAGTGTGTGATAAGCAAAGCCAAAGAGCACTAAAAATGGGCATGTATTCATTTAGGGTTGGTTAGCAAGAACAAACAAAACGAACAATGAAGGCGCAGAATGTACTGGAAATGAAATCGGAATGGGAGCCAGGAGATATTGGTTATGTCCCAGCTTTGCACCTGTATGACTTTTCTGGGGTCAACTCAGTTTCCTTCTGAGGCCTTAACTTTCCTCATCTGTAAAATTAGGGGGCTACACTTCATGACCTCTAAGTTATCTCTTGATTCTAATGCTGCAGAATGTCAGTTAAACTGACAAGGAGGCTCCATGGTCCACTGTATTGGTATAACAATGATAATGATAAAATCATTTTAAAATCTGTTGAAAAGTCAAAGAAGTGTAGGACAACAAAATTTTTCTGAAGGTGTGAAGAAACATTCTTGTAAGGCCATTCCATTCCTTTGACCTAATAATTATTCTGCAGAAATTAATAATTGTTAATTTTAAGTTTTTAATTTTTAAAAAAGCTAAAAATAATTATTCAAAGAATATCAACTGCCTGTCTACTATGAGCTGGACATTGATAAATGCTGAGGATTAGTAAACACAATTTAGTCTTTACCGCCATGGAACCTACAGGAGTATAGTTCAGTAGTCATTTAGTTCCAAATCATTTTATCAGTGCCTTTTAACTTAAAGAGCACAGATTGCTCTAAGGAATGGATGCGAGATACAGATCCTCTCTTCCCCAAACAGGTATATAGTCATAAAAACATGAATATAATTTCAGAGGTTCACAGGACCTCTCATCTGAGAAGGGGTCCAAGAACCACAAGTTAACAACTCTGACCTATATCTACAGCTACACCCACAAAATGACAAATTCAAGCTCATAAAAACCTATATTCTGTTTGCTAAGAAAGTACAGCAAAGATTTCCAACAAAAACATTTAAAAACAAAGGTCCATCGTTTAAAGGATTAAGCTTTGGTTATTTGAAATTTCACTCACCTAGAGTATCTTATTCCAAATAATATTCTGGGTAAGTGAAGCATGCCTAGATTATGTTTCTATATGATCTGCCATTCCTTTGGTTAAGGCTGCCTGATAAATCAGTCTTCTTACTGAAAATCCATTTGCACATGAATGTGTGCTTCCATTTCCCAAGTAAATCTGCATTTCATGACACTTCCATTTCACGTTAAAGAGACCCAATTAGGGGCGCCTAGGTGGCTCAGTCTGACTCTTGATTTCAGTTCAGGTCATGATCTCCTGGTCATAAGATCAAGCCCCACGTTAGGGCCCCTGTGCTGAATGCAGAGCCAGCTTGGGATTCTCTCTCCCCCTCTCTCTGACCCTGCCCTGCTTGCGCTCTCTCAAAATAAATGAACAAACATTTAAAAAAAAGAGAGAGAGATGGGGCACCTGGGTGGCTCAGTGGGTTGAGTGTATGACTTCAGCTCAGGTCATGATCTCATAGTTCATGAGTTCGAGTCCTGTGTCGGTCTCTGTGCTGACAGCTCAGAGCCTGGATCTTGTTTCAGATCCTGTGTCTCCCTCTCTCTCTGCCCCACCCCTGCTTGCACTCTGTCTCTCTGTCTCTCAAAAATGAATAAACGTTAAAAAAAAAAAAAAAGAGAGAGAGGCCCAGTTAGTCATGACAAACACATATACAGCACACACATATCCTATATAAGCAGCTTGAATGAAGCAAAGAGCACAAGTTCCTGAATTAGAAGGCACTTACTCATCTCCCAGTTCTAACGTTTTATGGCTAAATGATCTTGGACAACTCATTTAACCATCTGACCTATGTTTATTCACTTGTACATTGGAGAATGAATGATAAGACTTACCTAAGAAGGATACTATAAGAAATCAATCAAGTAAAATAATGTATGTCAGAGTATTTAGCTATAAAATGGGCACAAGTGGGTGAAAAGGCAGATCACTTAGAGTTGCTCACAAAACATCAGACATTCAAAGACCCTTTGGAAAGAGTTCTTCATGTAACATTCTTAGTGGATCTATCTGGAATAAAGTAAGTTGTTCTTTTTAGCTCAAGGAATTTTGTTTTGATTGATTGCCCAATACTGAAGATCTTGAATATCAAAAGTCTGCAGAGAGGCTTTTGAATCTTTATAATGCATAAATATATCTTCAAGACAGGAAGATAAACTACTTATAAACCTTTAGTCTTCGTTCCTATGTAGTCAAAGTCTCTTTAACTCAGCTATTTTAGTTTTTTTACAGAGTAATTATTCTTTCACTTACCTTGTAACAGCTAACAGGTCAACAGGGTGTACACAAAAGATTTTAGGTAAATTAGTTCAACGAAGCTGAACAAATTAAGGCAATCAATCTCTTTTAGTGGAGGGAGTGTTTATTTTATTAAAAAAATTTTTTTTTCAACGTTTTAATTTATTTTTGGGACAGAGAGAGACAGAGCATGAACGGGGGAGGGGCAGAAAGAGAGGGAGACACAGAATCGGAAACAGGCTCCAGGCTCCGAGCCATCAGCCCAGAGCCTGACGCGGGGCTCGAACTCATGGACCGCGAGATCGTGACCTGGCTGAAGTCGGACGCTTAACCGACTGCGCCACCCAGGCGCCCCTAGGGAGTGCTTATTTTAAAAGAAGTGTATAATATTCTCTAGCTTGAGACATGTTTTCCAGTCCATTCTCCATTGGAACACAAAATAAGCCATAGAAAGGGTTTTTTTTTTGTTTTTTTCTTTTTTTACATTTCTTCATTTACATTTGTAATGTACATTATTTCAATAGGCAAGTTTGGGGTGATTCTTCCTTTAAAATTTGAAATAGACAGCTTTTTAGTAATTTGCCACCAAGGAAAAAAAAAATCAATCATCACATCTTACCAAAGCTCATAAAGGTGAACAAAAGTGGTTTGCCCTGGTGCCTGGAAAAGTGTCAAGAGGCAAACTTTCTGATTTCTCGGCTACTACTAAGCAAAGTAGTTCCCCAGGCTCTGGTAGTTCCCCAAGGAGACAAATTAAGCTCTGACTCCAAATACCCATTACACAAATGTCTACTAGAAAAATAAACTGCAGATTCTGCATAACACTTTCCCCCAAGAAATCCAAAGTACTTCACTGTAGAACTGTTTAAAAGAAACGCATCTCCCATTTTAGAAAAACAATTACTATTACTCTGTGAAACCTTAAATCCCCTTTCTCATCAGACACTAAGTGGGTAGGAAACCGAGACTCGAGGTTTTCCCTGAGAGCAGAGATAAACTCTTGAGATGGTGAGAGACTCAAGTAGAGTTATGGACGGGAGAGGTTAGGGTGGAAACCTGAATCAATAAAGCAAATGGGGGGGGGGGGGTCTCTAGGGATGGCAGGTGCCTTAAGAACTGAGCTCAGAGGAGACAGGGGATGGGGCGGGGCGATAAAAGAACGGGGAGCAAGGGCTCTTTAAGTTAGTGGGAGCCGGGTGGACGGATGGCCAGGCACCAGGGTCACTCCTGGCCAACTCCAACTATCTGCTTAACAGTTGCTCTCTCAGCTTTTGCTCTCTCCCATCACTTTGGGTAGGATTCTGAGGAACTTGGGAGTACGTGATGAAGTCAAGCAGTTACCAGGCCTGGGGGAAGCTGCAGGATTCCTCAATCTCCAGCAGCCACGCTATTTTCCCAATCTCCCCAAGCCCGACCCGCGTCTCACCCGCCGCCCAGCGCAGGCTGCGCAGGCTCCCCATGGCCGCCTACTCCGCCGACCGGACTGCGCCTCGCAGGCGGTGACAGCGCGCGGGCCCGTTCAATGCCACCAAACTCCGCAACAGGAAAGGGGTGGGCGGTACTGGCGGACGCGACAGGCGGGGCTGGAGGGAGGACCCAGCAGGCCGTGCGTGACGCGCGGGGCGTGTGGGCAGGGCTTGCGTGACGCACGGAGCGTGTGGGACGTGCGTGACGCGCGGAATGTGCGGGCTAAGCTTCCGGTTCTCCCTCAAGCGGTGCCGCCTCCGCGACGCGACTTTAAGAAAGCTTTTGTAAAGGAGTCTGGGTGTCAGAGGCCTTTGCATTATCATTCTCTGTGTCTGAGAAAGTATCCGTTTGAGATAGAAGAAATGTGATCCCTGCAGAACTGTGAACTGTAGACTCCGAAATCACACTGCCTAGATAAACCCAGTATTTCAATACTGTTTTTCCAGCGTTTTCAATGAATATATTGCTTTTATCAAAAACATGCAATTAAAATTAAGCTCCTAGTGATCAATGGACACTATGTCTTAGTGACTGTGAGCATATTTCTCAGTCTACGTGAGGAATTCACATGTATGCTTACTATTTCTTCAATTTGCCTATTTTTATAAAACCAAGCATTTCCACACCTGAACGCTTTATACAGCCCTTACCCCCACACTACCAGTAATGTTTTTTGTTTTGTTTTTTACCTTTATTTTTGAGAGAGAGTGAGGGAGGCTCTGATGCGGGGCCTGAGTTGACCTGGGCCAAAATCGGATGCTCAACCCACTGAGCCACCCAGGATTCCACAGTAATGTCTTTTTTAGAAACGTCTCTTAGCAGTCCCAAATTCTTAACGAACAAAGGCCTTTGTGCTGAAGGGACAAGAGGTAAATAATGAAGTGGGAGGGTTAAGAAAAGCCTCACTTCTACTCTAGATTTCCTCTTCAAAAGATCGGGTTGGTGCCACCAAGGGGAAAAAAAAATGGGATTGGAGTAAAACTATCCCTTCAAGTTCTGATACTCTCTGATACCTCTAGGCCAGTTCCAGAGGCCGTGTTAAAAGGGGTGGGAACAAAAAGAAGGATACCACGGGTACAAGTTTCGGTGCAGACGAGCACCAGGGAAAAGACAAATCTTGCCTTAGGTTTCTCGCTTTCTTCGGAATAAATTTTGTTAGGCGGCGACGCGGACACCTTTGCTCCGTGGTGATTGGCTCCCGGCGGGGGCCTCGCGTTTGTCCAATATGGCGGCGCCCAGTGGCGGTGTGAACTGTGAGGAGTTCGCCGAGTTCCAGGTGATGGGGTTTTCCTCATGTGGCAGGTGTTACCCCCCAATTGTCCCTGGATCCTGTTCGCTGCTGTGGCCTGGGAGGGAGTGCGGATCAGTTGTGGAAGAAGCGGGCAGTTCAAGGCTCCTTTTCCCAGCCATTGGAGGTCATGGGGGCGCGGGCTTGGCCATAGCGAGGCAGCTCCGTGGGGGTCATGGTTCTCCTTGCGACGCCCAGGCCTTGAGTAACCGTCCCGGGAAACTTCGAGTGGTTCCGAGGTGGTAAAACCAAGCTTGGGCCGGGTGGTAGAGATTGTAACAACCTTTGAAGCCATCCCCTGAACTCAGTTCCTAGCCTCTGCCATCCCCCTCCTGCTTTAAGTTGACCACTCGTAGGAGAGAAGAAAGTGAAGGAGAACTTATTTACTTGACAAAACAAAATAAAAACTTGGTACAAGTCTTCCTGTTTTGATAGGGCAGAACGTTTGGAGTTCTTGAAGGGGCGATTAATTTTAGTACCTGCTGTGGTGCTTCTGCCTTCCTATCCATTAGAGGAAATGTAACACTTAAGGAAAATGTATTTTAGGACTAATACCGACCCATGAATTAAAGAAAGGGGTCTGGATTTTAACTAAGTTGCTATGAAAGTTATTTTAATGTAGGTATAAACGTGCTGATGTCTAGATAAAGAGTTGAACTCAAAAACTCATGACCTTACAAATGTATCTTTAAAGATAATGAAAAATAATTTCACGTATCACTGACCTGCCTGTAGGAAGTTTTGTTCTATGAGCCATTTTGTAGGGAGTGGTATTCTTGAAGATAACCTCAACAGACTGAATTATTTGACAAACAGTTATTTGGCCAAAGAAGTTTATGTGGGGTCTTTCCACTTTTTTCGTGCCCTCTTCACCACTTCAGCTCCTCCTCACAACAGATGAGCACAACAGCAGCCAACTTCAAATGCGATCAAAGTGCTGGACAAATACTGATACTTGTAAAAATCTTAAATAAGATAGAAAAAGGTCGTTAGATTATGAAGTATGTGGAATATTTAAGATTAACAGGCCTGTTTATGGCCTTGATCTTTCACATTAATTAGTACTATGAATTAATGAGCTCAGATAACTGAGCAATGATAGCCTTAGGTTTACGAGAATGAGCACTGGTTAGGGAGTTAGATGTTCTGGGTTCTAATACAGCTTCTGCCGTTAACAGTTTTTGGACCTTGAGCTAATTGCTTAACCACTTAGGAATTAATTTTTGAATCTGCAAAATAAGATTTTGTTAAGTGACATTTAAAACTGCTTCCATCTTTATAATTATTTGAATCTCTAAAACTAAATTTCTTTTTTTAAAATATAATTTATTAAGTTAGCAAATATACAGGGTATACAGTGTTTTCTTGGCTTCGGGACTAGATTTCTATGATTCATCGCTTATATACAAAACCCAGTGTTCATCCCAACAAGTGCCCTCCTCAGTGCCCATCACCCATTTTCCCCTCTCCCTGCCTACCCCACCCCCATCAGCCCTCAGTTTATTCTCTGTATTTAAGAGTCTCTTATGGTTTGCCTTCCTCTCTGTTTGAAACTATTTTTTTCCCTTCCCTTCCCCCATGGTCTTCTGTTAAGTTTCTCATATGAGTGAATTCTACATATGAGTGAAAACATGTGATATCTGTCTTTGACTGACTTATTTCACTTAGCATTATACCCTCCAGTTCCATCCACATTGCTGTAAATGTCAGGATTCCATTCTTTCTCATTGCCAAGTAGTATTCCATTGTATATATAAACCACATCTTCTTTATCCATTCATCAGTTGATGGACATTTGGGCTCTTTCCATAATTTGGCTATTGTTGATAATACTGCCATAAACATTGGGGTACATGTGCCCTATGAATCAGCACTGCTGTATCCTTTGGATACATTCCTAAGAGTGCTGTTGCTGGGTCATAGGATAATTCTAATTCTAATTCTAATTCCACACTGTTTTCCAGAGAGGCTACAGCAGTTTGCGTTCCTACCAACAATACAAGAGGGTTCCCCATTTCTCCATATCCTCACCAACATCTGCTGTTTCCTGAGTTGTTAATTTTAATGTTTATTTATTTTTGAGAGAGAGACAAAGTGTGAGTGGGGGAGGGGCAGAGAGAGAGGGAGACACAGAATCAGAAGCAGGCTCCAGGCTCTGAACTGACGCGGAACTCGAACTCATGAACCATGAGATCATGACCTGAGCCGAAGTTAGATGCTTTACTGACTGAGCCACCCAGGTGCTCCCTGGGTTGTTCATTTTAGCCACTCTGACTGGTGTGAAGTGGATCTCAATGTGGTTTTGATTTGCATTTGATTTGATTTGTGGTTTTGATGTGTGTGTTGGCCATCTGGATGTCTTTGGAAAAGTGTCTGTTCATGTCTTCTGCACATTTCTTCACTGGATTGTTTTTCAGGTGTTGAGTTTGTTAAGTTCTTTATAGATTTTGGATACTAACCCTTTATCCGATATGTCATTTGCAAATAACTTCTCCCATTCTGTCTGTTGCCTTTTAGTTTTGTTGATTGTTTCCTTTGCAGTGCAGGAGCTTTATATCTTTATGAGGTCCCAGTAGTTCATTTTTGCTTTTATTTCCCTTGCTTTTGGAGACGTGTGGAACAAGTTGCTGCAGCTGAGGTCAAAGAGGTTGTTGCCTGTTTTCTCCTTTAGGGTTTTTATGGTTTCCTGTCTCACATTTAGGTCTTTCATTATTTTTATGTATGGTGTAAGAAAGTGGTCCAGTTTCATTTTTCTGCATGTTACTGTCCAGTTCTCCCAGCACCATTTTCTAAAGAGACTGTCATTTTTTCCATTGGATACTCTTTCTTGTTTTGTCAAAGACTAGTTGGCCAGACGTTTGTGGGTCCAATTCTCTGTTCTATTCCATTGGTCTATGTGTCTGTCTAAAACTAAATTTCAAAGGTAGCTGTTAAAAGACCCAATAGTGCTTAGAAAACACCTTTATTTTTTCTTTTGGAAGGGCAGATAAAATGTAAGGGGAACAAAAGCTAAATTCTCTTGTAGAACCATTCCATTCACAGAAATAATGTAAATAAAAAGATCATAAAATGAATGTCATTAGTGAAACCTGGGGTAACTTTTTAAATAGTCTTTCTAGGGCTTTTCCAAATGTGTGGTTTATAATGGGGAATACCCTGGGTTAAAAGTCAGAAGATCTGATTTTCCAGAGCTGGCCTTGGGATATCACTTAACTTCATTGTAAATAAATATAAGAACATTTGCCACAACCCTCATAGGCACGCATGAACATAAGTGAAGGTAATGTAAAATGTAAAAATTTAGTATAACATTTAGGTTTAGATGAGTTAGGTAAAATTATAAGCTGTGGTTAGCTGGCACACTCACAAATTCTTAATCAAAGATAATATTTTTAAAGCTGTGAAACCATTATATTTTGTATAGAAGTACCCTAAATGTGAAAAGCACTGCACTGAGTACTGTGGAAGAGAAACAAGAAATCATGTATTTTTATTATAAAGATTTAGGTACTTTTTCCTTAAAATTTTATTATGAAAATGTTCAAATGCTACAGAAAAGTTGAAAGAATTTTACAGTGAATTCTTATGTACATCTAGATTCTATAATCAGTGATTTGCTGTATTTTCTCTATCACATACTCATCTCAATATACCCATCAATTCACCTCTTTATTTTTTTGATGCTTGTCAGTGGCAGTTGCAAACATCCATATTCTTCACTCCTAAATGTGTCACTGTTCATATCATTAACTAGTATTCAATATTTGTTCACTTTCATTTTGTAAAATTTACATGCAGTGAAATGCACTGATGTTAAGCATACCAGTCTTTTGATATTTACATATACCTGTAGTACAAACTTCCATCAACATAGAGAATAATACCGTCACCTCCAAAAGTTTCTCATGCCCTTTCCAGTCAATCCCGGTCCATACATCCCTCCTCCTCCCCTCTTACAGTGTACTGCTACTATCCTGATTTTTTCCATGTAGGTGCATGTTTTAAAGTTTGAGTCTTTGAAGTATTTTGAGTTTTTGCAGTTCTTACTTTTCTATTATAAAAATTGGACTTAGCCCTCCTGAAAAATATACTGTTTCCAAAATGAAATAAAGTCCAGAAAAGAATGTTTAAAATTGAGTGTCTAGAACTCCATTTGAACACTCATTTAGCAAGAATTTATTGGATGTCGTATTAGTCTGCTAGGGCTCCCGTAACAAATTCCACAGACGGGGTGGCGTAAACAACAGAAATTAATTTTTTCACAGTTCTGGAGACTCAGAGTCCAAGATCAAAGTCCTGTTAGGGTTGTTTTCTGATTCATCATCTCTTCCTGGCTTGCATGTTGCAGCCTCATTGCTGTGTTCTCACATGGCCTCTTTGTGCTCAAAGAGAGAGAGATCTCTGGTGTCTCTTCCTTGTATAAGGATATAAGTTCTATAGGATTAGGGCCCCACGCTTATGACCTCATTTAACTTTACCTCCCTATAGACTCTGTCTCCAAATTCAGTGACACTGGGGATTAGGACTTCAACATATGAATTTGGTGTGGTGGAAGACACAATTCAGTGTATAACAGATACCTGTTAGGTACCAGGCACTTGGGGAGACTCAGTGTACAGAAATAAAACAAGGAACATAATGCAAGCAGGGATATAAAACATGTAGAAGATATTTAGAATATGAATAAAATGCTATAAAGGTCAGAGAGATCAAGAGATGGTAAGTGAGTTGGGCCTTAGGCAGGACCAGGGGAATTCTAAGTAGAAGGAACAGTTATAGACAGAAAATTTTATGTATCTGGGGGAAATAGCCAATCATTATTGCTGGAATTCAGGATTTACACGGACACAGGAATTATGAAAAAGATAGGAACCAGATTATGGAAAGGCTTGAATGCCAAGTGTGAGATTTGGGAGTCATTTTTGAACAGGGGCGAAATGGTCAAAGAGATGCTTTAGGAACATTCATCAGTACTGCCACAATCTTTGTTCACACCCTATCATGTCTGCAATTAGCTTTGCAGTCCATCCTTATCTTTAGTCATTTCTTTCTCCAGTATATCCCCCTTCAATCTAATCTCCATGACTTTATACTGTTGTCTTCTAAGTTTTAGAATCTGAACCATGCATCTAATTTCAGGCATCTGTGACCAGGTCTAAACTACTTAACATGACATACAAGACCTTTTAAAACCCAGTCCCAATGTCTTCTCCCTAGTTATATCTCTACCCTCTCTTATTCTTGTTTCTCTCTCCCCAACCACTGCCATCTCCAGCATACATTTGAACTCTTCTGTCCAGCCACAGAGGCCTACTTTTCCCTGAATGCATCAAGCTCTTTATCATTTCTGATTTTTTTCCACTGGTTGCCACCCTGAAATCCCTTCTTCCTGACCCTATCTCTGACCCAGTTCATATATCAGCTGAACAAAATAAACTAAGTATTTTTTTCCCAGAATGTTTAAGTTTTTGTATTTCTGTTGGGAATATTTATTCATTTATACAGCATTGATTTTGCTAATTAGGTTCGGACAAAATAGACTGTTTTCTAGCATCCATGATGATTCCTTTTGTAACATGTCCAGCTGCTCTCTGGGCCTGGAGGTGCTGGGTGTCAAGAGGGCAAGTCTGTTTCTAGCGTGGTGGGGGCGGGGGGGGGGAGCATAGTGTGAGCATTGCTGTAAAAATGTGGTTTGAGGAGCAGAATCTGAAAAGAGCAGCATGTGAATGGAATCTACTTCTTGGTACCTTCAGGCAGAGGGTGAGGAGGGGAAGGTTAATAAATTCCAGATCATTCTTTGGAGTATATTTTTATTTTACTGTCATGTAATCGACCTTTTACCACTCCCCATATACCCTGCCCAAAATAATTAAAGGAATTTACCTGAGGATCAACCTTAGGAATAGAGTGTAGTATAATTATAGGGGCAATAGAAAGTTTTCTCTACCCCTCCCTACTAAATCTGGGCACTCCTTAAATACCAAAATTGGCCTGTGAGAGGATGAGATTTTCACCGCACAATTACAGATAAGACATAAAATGCAATTCTAAGATAAGTGTCTGAATAATTTTAAATGGCCAGCCTAAAATTAGAGATTCATGATATATCAGAATCTCTTCTTGTTTTGAGGAGGATTAAAGATTGGAGAAGCTGGAGACATTACAAAATTTGGAGAGTTACCTTTTCTAATGCTTTGACATTTAGAAGTTAATTAGGGTTCCAGGTCTTATACAAAGATATAGTCTTGAGAGAGCCACTGAACTGTGTGTGTTTCTGTATTATCTCTGTGGACTTGTGTTTTATTGTGTATGATGTCTGCTCAGGGATGTCTTCTATATATTTTCTTAGTGAATTTGTGAGAGAGAAAGGGAGGGAATGAGGGAGGATGCCACTGGAGCCAGGCATCAGGTATTAGTCTGTAATTCCTTATGAATAATACACATGATTTATTGGGAGCACTTGTGTGTCTGTGTTGACCTTCATTTGCTCTCAGTCTATGAGGGCCAACCAAGCTTTTCTCTAGACCCTTTTGGAGTTGACTTAAGAACTCTGGCCTTTTTTTGCACTGTAAAGAAATGTGTGCCTAGTGAGGTGTTTTATATTTCTTTTCCTTCTCCCTTTGCAAGTTTGGAAGAAATTCCTTTCTGAATCCTACCCCCCCTTGCCCTTTTAGTTTTTTTAGTATCTTTTTTGTGATATTTAAGAATAGCTTATAGTTCTTTTTATCAGTTTAGAAATTGTCATTATATTTTCTCGAATTCAGTACTATCCAGTAGAACTCTTTGTAATGGTGGAAATTTGCACCATCCACTAGCAACATGTGGCTCTTGAGCACTTGAAATGTGGCTAGTGCAACTGAGGTACTAAATTTTAAATTATTTAATTTTAATTAAAATAACCTCATATAACTAGTGTCTACCCTATTAAAACTCAAGTTTTAGGTCATATGTTGATGATTCTCTAGCACACAGAAGATTGATGTATTTGAAAATCCACAGTTGTAGGTTCCATTGGTAAGACTGTGAAATTGACTGATTCATTACCTAGTTAATGCAGATAAATTCCCACTGCTTTATAAAACTTAACTGTTTTAATGGAGAGGAATTTGGCTATATAGCTAGTGATAAAACTCAAAACTGGTTAAAGTTCACAGTAAATAAAAATTCCAGGGAATGTCAAGCTATGTAATCTTTTACCTGGATTGCTGTGTCAAATCTCCTAACTGATCCTTTTGCATCTACTCCTGTTCCTATCTAATTCATTTTCCACATTTTAATACTTTAACCTAAGCAGTCATTTCAGAATACAGATTTGATCATGTAACCCCACCATACCTAAACATTTCATTGGTTTTCCATTCTCAGGAAAAAGACTAAAATCCTATAATCTGACCTATAGTGGTGGGCCTCAGTTTATACTATGTTTTCTCTTACTGTGTACAGAAGCCACATTAACTTTTTAGTCCATTAAACATTCTATTCAGATGACTTATTAAGATCACCCAGGATTTCCATCTTGCTAAATCTGAAAGTTAATTTCTGTTCACATTTTTCTTGACTTCTAGGAACATTTAACACAGGTGACCTTCCCCCCCCTGAAACCTTTCTTCTGACTTCTGTGATAATTAGTTTTTTTCCTGTACTTTAAATGCGAGAGTTCTTTCTTGAGACCCTTCATTCCCAACAGTCTCCCTCAGTGATCTCTTCTCGTCTCATGACTTTTAATAACATCAACTTGTTAATATAACTCTAGCCTTGTTCAGTGTCAGACTGGTGTTTTCAACTTTCTATCCAACTTGTCTATGCAGATATTTAAGAAGCATCTGAAACTTAACATGTCCAGAGCAGAACCTTAAAAAAAAAAGAATCAAACCTTTTTTGTGTGCAAAAATGCAGTCCTGATTCAAAAGGAGAGTTAGTACTATGGATCCCTATATACCCAACCCTTAACTTCAACAATCAATTCATGGCCACTCTTTTATTTATATTCTGCCACTCACCCCATCCTAATCAGATTATTTTGCAGCACATCCCAGATACCATGTCTTTTTTTGTAAGTTTTCAGTCTCTATTTCTAATAGATGATAATTTAAACACACTACCAATATCACATACAATTAACAATAACCCTAAGTATTATCAAATGTCCTTTGAGTCGTAATAGAACTTTGATCTCATTCCTTCCAAATCTTTTCTTCCCTCAGTCTCTCCCCATCATCAGTTTAACGGCACTACCATGGATTTGGTTGTTCAGGCCTCAAACCTAACAGTCATCTTGTTTTCTCATTCCTCACCACCAATTCATCAGTTTAGCCTATCTGCTCTATTTTCAAAATATATCCTGAATCCAGCTTCTTCCTAATTCTATTGCTACCTCTCAATCAAACTATCTATCTCTTGCCTAGACTACCATAGTAGTCTGCTAAAGAGTCACCCTGTTTCCATTCTCTTCTCTATAATCCATTCTTCATCTACAGGCGAAGTTATCTTTTAAAAAAATTAATCATGTTATAGCATTCCCTTGCCTTTAACCCTGTTGCCTTTAGAACAGAGTCCTTAATTGTTTCCATGGTCTCTGTTGTCCTTCATTTTCTGGTCTCCTCTGACCTCACTTAATACCACTTTTCCCCTTATTCACTCCCAGCCCACTTGTCTTCTTTTAGTTCTTCAAATACCCCAAAGTTTGTTCTTGCCTCATCATTTTTGACTTATTCCCCCACATGTTCTTTTAGTTGGCTTATTCATGTCATTCAGTTCTCAGTTCAAATGCTGTATCCTCAGAGAGGCCTTTCTGGATCTCCTTATCCAAAGTGTTAGCCCCTCAGCCCCACTGTCATTCTTCATCCCATTACCTCAGTTTGTTTTCTTTTTCACAGTATTGTTCAATACTGAAATTATCTTGTTTGTTGAGGCACTTGCTTATTAACTGTCTCTCCCTATGAGAATTTTGCTCTTTGAGGGTCAGAACCTTTAGAATGTTTAGAATAGTGTTTAGAAGGTGCCTGACACACACTAGACATTACTAAATATTTTTTGAATGAAGAGTGAGTTAATAAATGAACTGTGCTGGGTTCTGAATGCTTCATATGTTTAAAGAAGAAAGATTGCTGAGGACTCTCAGCCAAGGAAAGAGTTTTATCCAAAAGGTATAACTTAAATCTTGGCCTCAGAAGATCATTTTGATATAGATGGGAGAAAAGAGAGATTTTTAAAAGAGGTTTCTTTCTTTCTTTCTTTCTTTTTGAATAGTCAAGTTATAGGTGTGCTGAAGTTGGAAAGGAAGGTTCCTGTCTACTACTTCTGCTAATTATGTACTTTTTGACACTAAATGGTGCTTCTGCCTTTTGTTTGGAATTTGCCATTCACACATATATCCTCTATTGTACACAAAACACTCAAAGTGGTGGTTGCTTAGTGAATATGTTGATATTATCCCTTAAGAATTCCAATTTATAGAGAATAATAGTACTATTGACAAAAATAGAAAGATACTGGAAGAGGGGATAAGATAGTGAAGCTGGTTTTAAACCTGACATTTGCCTGTGTTTTATTAGTCTAAATTATGAGCCTTCTACAAGCTATTTAACTTCTAGATTGAGATCTAGAAAAGGCTATTAAAATACTGATTGAAGATTAATAGACTGATAGGAACAGAATCTAAACTGCAGACTTAGACTGAATGGCTTAAATGGTTATTATAATTGGAAACACCTAAATGTTCATTATTGGGGAAGTAGTCTTACAGACTGTGACACTTCCACAGGATATTTATGCCATGATTAAAAATATCTTCAAGGCACTTTGAGTAACAAGGGCAAAATGCTCATGGTATAATGTTATATGATATATATATAATGATATAATGATATCATGTTATGTGATATGTATAATGATATAATGTTTTATGATAATGTCATAAAAGCAGGACTTTAAAGTGTTACAAAGGACCTCCAGTTGATAAAAATATTCATAGATGTGTACAGAAAAAACTAAAAACATCTTATAACATTAATAATAGTTAACTGTGGATGACTTTTATTTTTTTAAACTTTTTTGCTAGTTTTTCTAAAATGACTTGTAATACTTTAATCATAATAGAAGTTTTTATTTTAACAAATGGATGAAGAAAGAAATGAAGTTGGTTTCAGTCATGGATTTCAGTTTGGCATAGGAAAGATAGGCTGGTATGTTGAAGGAGACAGAGAATCAAACAAAGTTGCTTTTAATACACTTTAATATTGAATGTTAACTTGTTGGGTGTTTTTAATATATATATTTCTAGCATTATATACTTCTATTTCCCTGATGATTTTTCAGCCATCATGTTTTGCTGGGCTGGGGGGCGGGGAAGAGAATTTAAGAAACAATTAAAAAAGAAAGAGAAGAGTATAGTGCTGGAAACAGTTTGTGTTTTCTGGAGACAGAGTGTACCTGATGTACAGCCTTTCTCTAGTGACAAGTGAAAAGAAGTACCCTAATCAAAATGTAGAGAGAAGGGACTGTCCTATGTAGGTATTCTCACCAGAGTCTTTTTAAGTCCCCTGCCCTTTTAGTATTATTTTTTTTTTGGTTGGTTTTTTGAGAGTTGGAGCCTTTTCAGGAGGAAGAGATCGTGGGAAATGTGAGTAGGGTCACTAAGAAAAGGTAAAACTAATTTCTGTTTTGTTCTATGAATAAGAAAGCCATGAAAAGACTTGATTCCTTCTATAAAAGCATGCTTTCTCCTGTACTTCTCCTGTATTTTTGTTACAAAAATAATAAAACAATCATAGTAAAAAGCTAAAAAAAGCAAAAAGCCTAAAAGGTCATAGGTTAATTTCTAAGTGAACCACTACTGAGTATTTCTTATATAGCTTTACAGAATTTTTCCATCTAGTACCACATTTTAGAATGATAGACATAGAGGCAATAGAGCAAGCAATTATGCTGGATGTCTGGGACAATTTGAGGTAATTGCGTTTAGTAGAAACTTGTTGGCTGTATGCTTGGATGGAAAGAGCATACACTGTTTGCTAAGCATGTGCCACCAGGTGGGGTTTAAAAATGAATTAAAGCAGTCATGACCCTTGAGATGGTCACATTTGAGCCAAGAAAACAGGGTTGGTGCCCATTCTTAGAATTACGATTACATAACCTATTATTCTCGTAATAAAGATTTTCCTGTGGTTGCACTAAATTATAGCATGGTTTCTCTACTCCTAACTTACAGGATTGTAAAATATCCAAGAGCTTTATGGATTTTTTTTTTGTTTGTTTGTTTAAATGTTTCTTTTTTAACACTTAACTTTCAATTCAGGTTATTATTCTTTTATTTTAAATATATATAGGAATTACTCAAGGTGATGAGGACGATTGATGACAGAATAGTACATGAATTAAACACTACGGTTCCAACAGCTTCCTTTGCAGGGAAAATTGATGCAAGCCAAACCTGTAAACAACTTTATGAGTCTGTAAGTGTATCTTTTGAGTCTTTTGTGCTTCCTTTATGCCTTTCTTTGCAGGCAAAATAAGAAACCAACTGACATATAATTAAACTGGATAAAAGTATGACATCTTCATGTTTTCTTGCCTACATCTGAGAGTGTGTGTAAGTTTTGATCTGGTTGCTACAAACTAAGGAAAACATGTGATCTTATGCACAAGTCTGTGGAGAGATGGTTCTAAGGAATGAGAGCATTTTTTGGCCCCTTCATGGGCAGCCTTTAACTTTAGAAACCTTATGCACCAGGGAACAAAGGAGGAAGTGAAACAGTCAAGTAAAACAGTGAAACAAGAGCAAGGGTTTTGAATGAGTCAGTCCTAAGAAGCCAGATACCTGATACAATGAATTAAAACCTTTTATACTTTCTGTATCTTTTTTCTTTCCTCAATCATCAGGGAGGGGAATAGAAGCATTTGGTAGTTGGGAGAGAAGCCACAGATCTTGTCCTCGTATGAGGCTTTGGGTTCTCAAATATATATTTTTTCATAGACTCTTAAAGAGTTCTTTTGTGTCGCTTTATAATTTCTAAAAACAAAAGGAAATAGTAATGTGGCCAAGTATTTTTTTATAATTTACTTATATCTTTTCATTAACTTGGAAGCTAATGTTCAAATGGCATTTGCTTTTCTATGATCTCCCACATCTTATAAAGAAGATATTACTTAAAACCTAAAATTCTATTTCTCAGTTATGAAAAAAAAGTCAGTTTTATTCATATCAATTAAATTCAAAGCATTAATAATTGCTGATGTTTTTGTCCTGCTTTTATATGAAAGTGTGTTGTTTTATTGAGTGGTTAGGTGATTCTTGTGGCTTGAGAAATTGCAAATCTGTGAACTTTAATGAGTAGAATCCAGTATTGGAAGTAGGGAGCATGAGTCCAAGCCCTATTTTATTTTGAGGTTGTTCACTTAGTTTCTTTGGGTAGCTCTGTCTGAAGAACTAGAAATTTATGATCACTTTAGTGATGCCCCCCCTCACTACCCATATAATCTCTAGAAAAGAATCTCACTTGTTTTCATTTATAATCTTTTTTTAACCTAAAGATTTATAGTGTAGGGATTAGCAACATAGATTCCAGATGTAGATTAAGTCCTACCTCTGCTTCTTCCTAGCTGGTAGCCTTGAACATGTCACATAACTTTTTGCCTCAGCTTATTATTTGCAAAATAATAACATAATAGTACCTAGTTCATGGGGTTGTTAGAGGATTAACTGAGGTAATATAAAGTGCTAACTGTACTAAATGTTTTATATATAAATGCTTGCTGCTTCTATTATTATTGTTGTTATTATTATCCCTTTGTTGCACTAAGATAATCTTGCATATTGGAACCTTTTGTTTTGGATATTTGAGACCTTTCTGTTTTGGATATTCTCGTGTTTGTGTTTGGGTTTTTCTCTGTCTGTATCCTAAAGGGATCCAACAACATGAACATTAGAGGAAGGATTGTTTATCTAGTAATTTTGTGCCAGGGATCAGGCCTGCGGCAGAGTGCCTATGCTAATGAGTACCACTGAGTTCCCTTAGATATTATCTCAGTTAAGAGTGGAGCTCTGTGAAACATCCAAATTGCTTAAGGTTACTCTGACTTCTTTTAGCCCCTGATGCTTTCCTTCTATAGCTGATGAAGAAATGTTTGCACTCTCTAATAATAATACTTCTTCATAGCAGATGATCAGCAAAGTTATTATGAAGTACTAATTGTAGAAATTCCAAATCTTAGAAGAATAGTCTTAATGAAAATAATTTCAGTGAGATCCCCTTATTAAAGGGTATCCCTTGAATCTATGATTTTTTTCTAGCTGTACATTGTTTATTGTTTATTCTCAAGATAAATGTGAAAATCAATGCTGAACATTAAAAAGTCTGTGAATTTGGAACAGTGTTTTACAAATGCAAAACAATTACTAGTGTCACAGTGATTGATTTAGGGTAATTTTTAAGGATGTCTCTTTAATATAATGAATCTTTGGAATATATGTTTCAATGATATGCTTCCCCTTGCATCTTTTTGTCAGAAATTCTGGAGAAAGATTTAAAAAACACAAAAGGCCAAGACAAAAACTTACTAACTTTTATTTTATTTTTTTAATTATTTTTGTAAATTTTTAATAGTTTATTTATTTTTGAGAGAGAGAGAACACACATAAGCAAGGGAGGGGCAGAGAAAGAGGGAGACACGGAACACAAAACAGGCTCCAGGCTCTGAGCTATTAGCACAGAGCCCTATGCAGTGCTCAAACCCACGAACTGTGAGATCATGACCTGAGCCGAAGTCGGCCACTTAACCGTACTGAGTCACCCAGGCATCCCATGTTGTGTTTAAAAAAAAATTTTTTTTAACATTTATTTGTTTTGAGAGACAGAGGGACAGAGCATGAGTGGGAAGGGGCAGAGAGAGAGAGAGGGAAACACAGAATCCAAAGCAGGCTCCAGGCTCTGAGCTGTCAGCACAGAGCCCGATGTGGGGCTTGAACGCAGGAACTGTCAGATGATGACCTGAGCCAAAGTTGGCCGCTTAACCAACTGAGCTACCCAGGAGCCCCCTGTGTTTTGTTTTTAAATGATGGTTAAACCAAGGGTCGGTGTCAGGGTTCTGACAAATGATGTTTCAGAAATTAGAATTTAGTGTAGAGTTAATTTAGAATCAACCTTTGTTCAGGAAAGAAAACACCCAAAAACTATGATCGCGAAAAGTGTTAGCATTGTTTCCCTTAAAGGCAAAAAGGATTGTTTTTAAATAATGGTTAAAAGATAGTAGGTGAGGGGCGCCTGAGTGGCTCAGTGGGTTAAGCGGCTGACTTCGGCTCAGGTCAGGATCTCACAGCTCGTGGGTTCCTCGAGTGTGCTTTGGATTCTGTGTCTCCCTCTTTCTCTGCCCCTCACCTGCTTGTGCTCTATCTTTCTCTCTCTCTCAAAAAAATAAATAAACGTTGAAAAAGAAAAAGATAGTAGGTGAAAATTTGACTAAAAGAAGTTCTTAGAGTTTTGGTAAAGTATAATAAAACTGGGAAGTCCTAGATAGACCCCTGTTAGACTAGCTTTGAATCACTCTCTTGCCCCATCCTAAATGCCTTCATTCTGAAATTGCATACCCCAAATCAAAGGAAGTATGGTTATGATATGGTTATTTCTCAGGGATTTTCTCCTCTAACCAAAGGAGCTGCTAGTTATCAAGCGTCCTCATTTCTTTGACATGTGTACAGAAAGAAGTCTATGCATATTCCTCTTGCATATGGCTCTTAATTCTGAATTTTCTTGAAGGTTGATCATGAAAGCTAGACTAAAATAATTGGTAGTACAGAATAAAAGATGATTTGCTCAGTACTTTCTGTCCATAGGGGAGTGAGTTCACAGTGGGGCTAATCTGAAGGAAAAGTATGCAGGTGAAGGTAGGAGGGTGGTCTTCAGTGAGAAGTGTATCTGCAGGAAAGGGGCCAAGTTAATGAGGGGAACAGTGGAGGAGAGCCTAACCAAGGAAGGAACCTGTGTGGTGAGAGAGGCTGAAAGGAAAATATTGAACATTTTAATAAAATGTATACAATTGGAATTTGATTTTAAAATTCAGATAGAAAAAGTGAAAATACTGTGACAGACTCCTACTTAGTGCTAATGTTATTCCACCAATTATTGGAGCTTTAGACAAAATATTAAAGTGATTAAATCGCGTCTGATATCTGAGCAGTGTATTGAGTTATGTTATCCTTAGATTTTAGAGGTAGAAAGGATATTAGCGATTATTTACTCATAATCCATAATTTTGCAAAAGAGGAAACTGAAGCCTGGAAATGTTAATTATTTAGCCAGTCTCATACAGGGAGAGCTTCTTAACTCTAAGTTAGGATGGTTCATTTCTTCTGTTTTGGGAATTTCCCTACCCTCAATGGCTCCTTTCATTTTCTGGAATTATATCTGAAGGAGGAAACAAGTAACAGAAGCAGCGTATTAGCCAATGAAATATAGGCCTTGGACTGTCCTTGTGAATCCTAAACCTTACAATGAAAAAAATTAGCATATTAGAGTAATTTAGTATAGGTGGGGTTAATGCCTCTTAGTTTGATTTTCTTCTCTTCACATAGGTATGATTTATAATCAATGCACTTTTAGTATTGTCGCACTCTAGAAATGCAAAGGAATTTTTCCTGGTGCATATTAGATCAGTAGTTCTTAACTTCAGGGTCCTGAGATGATCATTTAAGAGATATATTTCAAATAACTTAGAAAGAATGCTTATAGGATGGTTTAGTCCTGTGTTTTATATACAAATGTGTATAATAGGTTATTCCTAGTATAACTCATTAGCATAGCATTAACATACTCTCTTCAGAGGGAAGAAGGAATGATATAACATGATTAATTAGATGGAGGAAGTTAACACCTAAATTTTAGTTGGAAGTGAACCACCTTTGTTTGTGTTCCACTAATTATAATGGCGATTGCATAGTGCTTGCTTCAGCAGCACATATACTATAATGGCGATTACATATTATTTTAGTACTTTGCTTTTACTCTCCCCCAGGTTTATGGGGCATCATCAGAATTTGGTATGATCATGGGAGTGTGTTCGAATAATGATCATCAAACTTCGTAAATGAAAGAAGAAAATAAATGCAAATTGTTGTATTGGATTTGTTATATAAAGATGAAACTTAGTAAAGAATTGCCCTGCCAGATGTCCTTTCAGTTGGCACACACAGTTGATGGAGCCAATAATCTGTACTTCATATACAATTTTCCCATATTAATACTTTAAAGTCTTGAAAAGGGCTCTGTCTTGCATAGGTAAACATTCTTTGTTTTTCTTTAGTGTAACGAATTCCTTCTCTACATCACTTACTTCACAATTTCTTGCACTTAGTGACAACACAAGGCTGAAAAAACCAATGAAAGGACAAAAAAAAAAGAGGAAGAATAGCAGCAGTGGCCCCGAAGGTGTGTGAGGGTGGGTAGAGGGTAGAACACAAGGGATGGAATACTGGGGACAGGAATGTAGGGAGAAGGGACTGAAATGAAAAGTCCTGTGTGGGGAATGCAGGAAGAGGAGTGGGAAATCCCAGAAGCATATGGAAGGAGGAAGACAACCGACCTCATACTTTACACCATGAGAGGTATTTCCTTTGATCTGTTTTTTGGTGATTTAACTGGTTCAGCACAATCTTCTCTTCCATAGATTCAGTTTTTAAAAATTGTTTTAGAACTATTATATTTCTGTAGCCTAAAAATACGGATTTTTTAAAAACCACTACAATGTAAAAAATTGGTATGATTTTTCTCTATTGTTCCTTTGTTCCTTTAGTTGATGGAAGCTCATGCCAGCAGGGACAGAGTCATAAAAAATTGTATAGCCCAGACCTCAGCAGTAGTAAAACACCTCCGAGAAGAGAGAGAAAAGAATTTGGATGATTTAACGTTATTAAAGCAACTTAGGAAAGAACAGACAAAGGTAAGTTGAATAAGCTTTAAATTTCTGAGCAAAAGATATTCAAAATAGCTGTCAAAATAAATTTAGCTATCAAAATAAAGACAATTTTTTAACACCTTATTTATTTGTTGAGAGAGAGAAAGCATAAGCAGGGGAGGGGCAGAGAGAGAGAGAGTGACAGGATCTGAAGCAGACTCTGTACTGACAGCTCAGAACCTGGAGCCTACATCATACTCTGTGTGTCCCTCTCTCTGCCCCTCCCCTACTCACTCTCTGTCTCGTTCTCTCTCTCAAAAACAAATAAATGTTATAAAAAGAAAAAGAAAAAAGAAAAAGAAATGGTCATTACTTTAAAAAAAAAAAGGACCAGGGACGCCTGGGTGGCTCAGTCGGTTGAGTGTCCGACTTCAGCTCAGGTCATGATCTCACAGCTCATGAGTTCGAGCCCCGCATCAGGCTCTGTGCTGACAGCGTGGAGCCTGGAGCTTGCTTCGGATTCTGTGTCTCCCTCTCTCTCTGCCCCTAACCATCTCGCATCCTGTCTCTGTCTCTCAAAAATAAATAAACATTAAAAAAAAAAAAAAAAGGGACCAGATTAATACTTCATTTTTAGTGGGCTTAATTTTATTACATTTAGAAATTAGTTGGTATGTTAATTTGCATTTCATGAATATATGCAGTGTAGTAGCTTTAGCTTAAAGAAACGTAATCATATTTTCTTTCCATTTTTTTATATAGTATACTGTTAAATATAACACAGGATATCCTTATATATAAAAGGATTAACACAGACCAACACCACATCAGAAAATCTAGGGAAATCATATCTGTATCTATGTTTAAAGGCTTGACTTAAGAATAAACTTTTTTAGGGGCACCTGGGTGGCTTAGTCGGTTGGGCGTCCAACTTTGGCTCAGGTCATGATCTTGTGGTTGGTGGGTTCGGCCCCATGTCGGGCTCTGTGCTGACGGTTTAGAGCCTGAAGCCTGCTTCAAATTCTGTGTCTCCTCCTCTCTTTGCCCCCCCATGTTCATGCTCTGTCTCGCTCTGTCTCTCAATAATAAATACACGTAAAAAAAAAAAAAAGAATAAACTTTTTTAATGTATTTACATTTTGAGAATATTTACTTCTGGTTTCGTCTGTAGAAATTTGCTGAAATGCAATACAAATATTTTCAGAATATTACTCTCTTTAGCTATAAAAGTATAGTATTATTTGAATATAACCAGGTACACTAGAACCACATTATAATTTATTTCCCTACACAAAGAAGTTACTATGGATCTTTGGTTCTTTTTGGATACTTTTTTGTTTCCACTTCATTTCCCAGCCTTGCAGTTTTCACTTTTAAGAAAACCGCAAGTGTCCACTGAGTGATATGTCAGAGGAAGCCTTTTTTCCTCAAAGTCAGCTGTAATGCAGATAGGGTGTGCACCTCAGAGTATAAGAAATGGAACAGGACTGTTCCTTTATAGCCCTTAATGGTGACATGTCAAGAAAACATTTGAAATGTGTGCCATATTTTATTAAGTGCAACTCATTGCTATCTTCTTTTGTGGGGAGCTGCTTAAAGAGTGACTTTTTATTTTGATATAATTTCAAACTTATGGTAAAGTTGCAATAGTACGGGGAACTCACTTATACCCTTTACCTATGTTCACCTGTTGTTTGCATTTTGCCCCACCTGCTTTGCGATACATTCTCTCCACCCTCCCCTCCTTCTGCCTCCTCCTTCCCTCCTTTCCTGTTTCCTCCCCCTTTCTACCTCACATAGGCATTTTTATTTACTGAATCATTTGGCGAGAATGTTGGGTACAATGTTCCTTTGCTCCTTACATACGTTGGTGATTTCCTAAGAAGAAGGGCTTTTTCCTATATGACCACTGAGCAATTATCAAAATTATGTCTGTATTTCAAGGTAGCACAGTAGGTGACTTGCTGACTGGGTGACTGAAAATCCAGTATGGGACAAAATTGTGTTTTTCATTACTGAACAGTCATGAGGTCTGCCCTTTGTTTAGTAGATGTAGCCAAGCTTTGAAAAGGGGACCTTACCATCACTCTCAAGCCTATATTCTTATAGCTGCCCGCAGGTGAGTGTGTGCACTTGCTCAGTCATCCCAGGGCTGCACCATGTCTTACTGGAATCAACCACCTTCTTCATGGCTCTCTTTGTTCATGACGACTGCTTCAGTCCTGTATTCCACACCTGCTCATTCATCTGGCAGTGGTGGGGTCCTCAGAGAGTGAACTTAATGCTGTAATGATCATCTTAGTCATTGTTTATGAAGGCTTGTAGATAATTTCTATAAAGCTGGTTAAAATCTAGTTATTTTGGATTTTGTATTTCAACAGACTCTTGAAGGTTTTGACAAAGAAAACTACAGGGCAGGGCTATTATATCAGAAACTGAAAACTCACTATTTGCAAATTACATCAGACAAACACTACAATTACTCCTGTTAGTGGAGAGCAAAGTTCAGAACCACTGAGTTCTTGGGAGTGATTTGTTACATAATTGATCCACCCTCATCTCTGCCCTTCAGCCTCTAGGGCCCAGAGAAAATCACCAGGATGACCATTGCAAGGAGTAGTTTTAGAAACCAGTCAGCAAGTTACAAAAGGTAGCTTTCTAAGTCAGATACTGTGTAGGACTAGAGGGTGACTGTGAATAGTACTTAACCAAATAAGAAAGCTTGAATTTTTTTTAATTTTCAAGCTTTCTTCATTTTCATGAAGATTATGGAATCAGAAAGAGAACTCTTAAAGATGTTCCAGGTCTACCTCTTCATTTTTTTGAATGAGAGAACTACAACTCAGGTACTAACTGATATCCCCAGCTAGTAAGTGGTAGAGCTGGGACTTTAACCCATGTCTTCTGACTCTGGATTCAGTGCTTTTACATTAAACTGTGACTGATAGTCAAATTCTGACTACTGTAGAGAACATACTTTATTCATATGCAGAGATGCCAGTCTAAAAGTCCCCAGTTCTTTCCCTGAGTCCTTAACTCAGAAAAAGCACATTCCTTGCTGGAACTGTGTAACTGCTGTCACCTGTTGTCACCTATTCAAACTTCCTTTGAAAGGAAGTGTACCTGTTTAAGACCTAGAGCCTCAAAACAACCATCTCTCAGGGAGCATTTTGTTGGTGGCACTGAAATTGTATTAGAAGTTGGTTGTAATATCTGAAGCATTCAAGAATAGAGAAAACATGGGTTATAAAGGCAGGTGGCCCTAATGAAATGAATCTCTTCTACCACTTGGTGGCTTTTTAAACTTGTAAATTAATTGCTCTGAAATAATCTGATTTTTGGTTTGTAAAATGTAGTTGAGATTTCTTTATTTTTAGAGATGAGGATTAAATGATATCGTGTGTGTAAGAGCCAGCATATTACCTAATATACTTAGTAGTTGTTTTCCTTTCCTTTTTGAGACTCTGGGACCCCATATTTTTTTACATTAATCCTCCTTACGATATCTTGGAACCATTGGTTTCTACTTTTTGTTTAATCACTACTTACGGGGGTAGGGGAGGAGGAGTATGCAAATCCTCTGTAGCAGTGGCATTCTCTTTTTGGAAGTTGTAATTATTCAGAGATTTTTCTTATATATTGTGAAAATCTGCCTCCCTGTAGCATGTGATTATTGCTCCTTAATCTTCACTCTGCAAGTATGTAGGAGAAGTCTAAACCCATTTCTCCGTGACCTGCCTGTAAATATTTGCGAGCAGTTATGAAGACTGTCCTAGTGGCATGTCGTGACCCTGTTTTTTGATTGAGTTTACTTCTTTGGCACTCAGTCCAGGCTTTGACAGAGCAGTGAACCTTCAATAATTTCTGGTCCATGTAGCTGATTAAAATCTGAGGTTGCTTTGATGTCAGCAGATGGGCTTCTTCAGGCTCGTTACTACTTTACAGAACAAGACTGGTTGTCAGAAATGCAGTCCTTCCTCTCATTCTAGTTTCAGTCCTATGTACCTGACTATACTCTGACACCAGTTCTGAGTCTAGCAGAGGACTTTACAAGGAGCCATTGGATCAGTACTAAGTTCCTATCTTACTAGTGTTACATGCACATTGCTTAAACATCCTGCCTGAACTCTGCTCCTAACTGGTCAGGTTCATTGGCTTGGGTCCCTGACTCATGGTTGCCTAGATCTTGTCTGGCTCTCTGGTATTTTGTTCCCAAATCTCCTGGCTTGAGTCTTAACTTTGGCCTGAGGAAATCATCCTGGTTTTAACCTCTTGGCTGCTTCAATCTGTAGTTCATGCTTTTTGTCCTAATTTTCCTGAATAGTTTCAAGCCTTCTTCCTGGAACTAGCAAGCTTCTTTCAAGTTTCTCCCACTAGAAGTGACTAGGAGTATGATGCCCACCCCCCCCACCCCCCGCCTCCATCTGGGCCTGGCAATGGAATTGGCTACTTTTCTGATAGAGTAATTAGGTTGGCAGTTACCAGGAAAGTTAGAAAGATGTAGCATTAGTATCAGACCTCTGGCTGTATGCTCAAGGTGTGGAAAACTCATGCCTTTCTAGATCATTTGGGCCTTAGATATTCCCCTTCTTTCTCTGTTTTTCTTCTTGATTCTTTTTTCTTTATCCAAATCAGGTTGCCACCTCCTTCTTTTTATTCCTCTGTGCTGTCTTTGTAAATCTGTATTATAGGATCAATAACTAGAACTAGAATTATTGAGTTCAAGGACATGTGAATTTATGTTTTTATAAATCTTACCAAATTGCCCTCCATAGAGGTTGCAACAATATATACTCCTACTAAAAACGTGTATGAGTGTATCTTTTCCCATACTCTCACTAGTAGTAGGTTTTATCAGAGGTACTCATTTTTGAAAATTTTTGTCATATATGGCTTGATTTGCATTTTTTTATACATTACTAACATTCTATATTTAAAAAATGTTTATTGGCCATTTGTGTTCCTATTGTGAACTACCTGGACATTTGATTTTTTTTTTTTTTTTTTGGAGCTCTCAAGGTGAGGGGCACCTGGGTGGCTCAGTCTGTTAAGCGCCCAACTCTTGATTTCCACTCAGGTCATGATCTCACGATTTGTGAGTTTGAGCTCCACATTCAGCTCTGTGCTGACAGCATGGAGTCTGCTTGGGATTCTCTCTCTGCCCCTTCCCTGCTCGAACTTTCTCTCTCTCTCTCTCAAAATAAATAAATAAACTTAAAATAAAGCTCTCAAGGTGATTGTAATATGCTTGAGAACCACGACTTAACAAGATTTAATAGCAGATTAGATACCAGAAGAATGGGCTGTGTCCAAGATCTAGCCCAGGTGATACCATTAACGAAGAATGGAGGAGCTACTAGTAGCTGCTTTTATTAGGAAACTATAAATAGAATTTGGTTTTAGTTCTTCAATTTGAATTTTTATAACTCCAACTTTTTTTTTTCTTTTTTACAGTTGAAATGGATGCAGTCAGAACTGAATGTTGAAGAAGTTGTAAATGACAGGAGCTGGAAGGTATTAAATAATGCTGTCTTGGAGGGAACTATGAGGGAAACTGAACTAGCAAAGGGAAACCAAGGGAGGGGGTCAAGGAGAAGGAGTCCCTTAGGGCTCTCAAGAAGAATAGACATCCTTTATTTATAAGCACCTGAAAGTTTTAACTTTGAGAAGGGTGCAGTTGGCATCCAAAAATAGCCACCGTATAAAAATCAACTTTATAGTCGTATGGTAGTTTTTATGACATGTCATGGTAACAGAATTGGAGACATTTTGTATGTTTCCTAATACTAATAATGGGCATATTTGTTACTTAGGGTTATTACTAGTTAACTCAGAACCTTCAATGGCCTTATTTGTTATCAGCCTTTTTGAGGCCCATTGGTTTGCATAAATGTTTATATCATTAGCTACCCTTCACAGTGACTTGCTTTCTGACATACCTGATCATGAAACTTATTTGTACATAACTTTACTGATACCTGATAATAGAGCTTTTTATGGCTGCTAGGTTCACATGTTCCTTATTGCTGCCTGCACAGTTCTGAATAGGAATGAGATTGGAGAACCAGGATTCGAGGACTTTACTTGTAATCAAAAAATCACAAAATGCTGACTTCAGTTGTATGAAATGGTATATCTATATACCCTTCTCTAAAATTTTAAAGATTTCCAAAGGGAAAAATCTATGAAATCTGAAAGAATGAGCTGAAAATTCTGTTTTATCCTTTGAAATTAAGCAATGGAATGAGGTTAAACACAGAGAGACATTAACTGAACCCAAACTAGAATGTACCAACTTGTAGAGCTGTGAATAAATTGCAAAATACAAATTGATTTTCTTTGCTATATCATTTTTCTTTATTTTGTCCTCTTTGACAAGATTTCCTATTCCTGCTCTTTCTACTAACATAAGAAGGTGTTTGCTACTTGAAAGATTTTGGCGATATTTGTCCATTTATGTTCTACAGAGAGATAATATTTAGTCTTGGGATGGGATAGGGGAGGGGTACAATGAATATCTGATTTGAAAAACTCAGTGGAGAGGTTGGTATATGTCAAATGTAGTGGGAAGAGTGAAGCATTTTTAGATTTGATACTAGTTTTAAAGAAAATATATTCCATCCAGTCTACAAAAACCCAAGTTGTCTACTTGATTTTAAAAAAAAGAAAATGTAAGCTGTGGTTCAGTAAGCCAGCAAAAGTTACGAAGGCATTTAGGAAAAAGATTTGGAGAAGCTTGGCCAAGTCATACATGTCCCAAATATTGTCCCAAGGCCACTAATCTAAAGCCTCGCCTGGTTTGAGCATTGAGAACTTGAGGGAAATGTCAGGACTGGTAACTGACAAGAGACGAACTGTAAGACGAAAGGGCCAGAGAGAGCATATTTAATTTCTGCATTTTTTTTTCTTTTATTTGTGAGTTAACACATATCAAAGAGGATATAACATGTAGAATGTAAGGAATATTAATAAAATGAACACTCGTGTATCTTCCACCCAGCTTAAGAGATTGAATAATACCAGTACCATGAAATCTCCCTATGTAGACTTTTCTTTTATTTTTATGGTAGTCCACAGTGGCCAATATAGGTTGTTTTGTGTGTGTGTGTGTGTGTGTGTGTGTGTGTGTGTGTGTGTGTATGTATGTATGTGTTTTAACCTTAAAAATGATTTGTTCCTTGGGGCGCCTGGGTGGCTCATTCGGTTAAGCAGCCGACTTCGGCTCAGGTCATGATCTCTCGGTCCGTGAGTTCGAGCCCCGCTTCGGGCTCTGTGCTGACAGCTCAGAGCCTGGAGCCTGTTTCAGATTCTGTGTCTCCCTCTCTCTGACCCTCCCCCGTTCATGCTCTGTCTCTCTCTGTCTCAAAAATAAATAAAAGTTAAAAAAAAAATTAAAAAAAATGATTTGTTCCTTATGTCATTGAAGTATGAAGGTAAATTCTAAGAAGAAATTCTTTTAGATTTTTGTAATTTTTTATTTGGACACAAAATTTTTAGACATGATTAAATATTTTTAAATATTAAAGGATATATGGTAAAAATTCTACCTCTCATTCCTCCCTTTCAGCTACCTCCTTTCCTTTCCTTCTAAAAGGATGGTATTTACTTTTAGATATTTGCACAATTCTAAATTTATGTATGTATATACACACACACACATTTTCCTGTTTGTTGCATATATAGAGGTGTTACTGTCCATACTTTTTTTTTCCTTAATATATCTTGGAGATCTTTTCAAATCAGAACATACAGAGCTTCCTTATTCTTTTTATATTTGCATTATATTCCATTGAATGGCTATATTAAAATTTTTATTTAACACAGCCCCATATTGATAGGCACTGAATATAGAATCTTCTCTTAACATTTATGATACATAATTTGTTTAGGTTTTTAGAAAGAAAGTTAAATAGGGGCGCCTGGGTGGCTCAGTCGGTTAAGAGTCCGACTTTGGCCTAGGTTATGATCTCGCGATTCGTGAGTTTGAGCCTCACATCAAGCTCTGTGCTGACAGCTCAGAGCCTGGAGCCTGCTTCAGATTCTGTGTCTCCCTCTCTCTCTGCCCCTCCCCTGCTCATGCTCTGTCTCTCTCTGTCATTCAAAAGTAAATAAATGTTAAAAAAAAAGTTTTTAAAAAAGAAAGCGAGTTAAATAGATCAAACATTTTATAAATTTACATAGTTTAGCAAAAGATTGATTTCCCTTTAAGTATACCTACTTGTGAGAAGGATCTGGTACTCTTTTAGAAAATCACAGCAGATATCTAAATAAAATCTACATTATAAAAAGGAAAAAAGCTTTATCGTAAACTTATTTTTAGATATTTTTGTTTAACTGCACAAAATATGTCCAGCATATGGTATGAAAATGTTTGCTAGTTACTATTACTCAATAAGCTAGCTTGTGATGATTTTTTCCTTGAATAATAGGAATTTTATTAAAAAGCTAAAATTGTCTTATAAATGGACATCAAAACCTTCTGTATTTTTAGCACCTATAAGTTAGTTTGAACTGCTGAGGAAACTTCTCTGTTCCCTAAATCTGTTGACCTGGGATAAAAATGGTTTTGTCCTCCTGAGACATGCTAAATTTAATTTAGTTCCAGGCTTGATTTATACAAGATGGCTCAATGACCTTTGTTTCTGTTTAAATATTTTAGGTGTTTAATGAACGCTGCCGAATTCACTTCAAGCCTCCAAAGAATGAATAAAAAGATACTTTTTTATAAAAGGACCGGGACATCTCATAAGAGCTAAGCATGACAGATATCAACAAGGTGGGCTTCCTAGGATGATTTCTGAGCCAACAGTCCAAGACCTTTTGTTGATTTCAGCCCCACTTAGCCAAGACCTTAAGTACAAATAATTCTGATAATTATGGAAAAATCAACTGCTATTTTATACTGATTCTGTAAAAAAAAAAAAATGTTTTGTAACTATTAAAATAATTTTCTGACTCAGTGTACATATTTATTTGATTGTTTTCCAAGTTGAGATCATAAGTTCTTAGAATTTAAATACGGTTTCAGTGTCTAATTTTATTTGTATTATACCTTTTTGATTTTTATAAATTTATTGGCAAGAATATGGACCTTTTTTGGTCACTGATAATTTTATCCTTTTATTTATGTTTGTGGGGTTTATTGCTCCCATTAAGTAAGAGGGCAATATTATAAGCTGGAAACTGTCCAAAGAAACTTTCTTTTGATACCTTAACTTGTTTTCATATGCAAAAACTAATTTTGGGTGGAATTTTCCTGGAGACAATATTTCTATGGATAATGAAAACCGTAAAATAAATCTGGGAAAGGCAGAGGAGGTCTTGCATGATAGTATTCAAATAAGTCAGTAAACCTATCATTGTAGAATTCAGTCATTGCAGGAAAAGCACTTTCTAGTACAGGATGACTTTATTAGTTTTCTGTTGCTGCTTAACAAATTACCACAGTTTAGCAGTGTAAAATCACATACTGTTTATCTGTTTACAGTTCTGTAGGTCACAAGTCCAGGACTGGGTTCTCTGCTTGGGGTCACATAGGCTGAAATCAAGTCAGGTAGGCTGGGCTCTTGTTTGGCGCCTCTACAGAGAGAATGTGTTTCTAGGCGTATTCAGTTTATTGGCAGAATTCAGATCCTTGTGGGTATAGGACTCAGGTCCCCATTTCCTTGCTATTATCATAGGCCACTCTAAGTTCCTAGAAACTACCCACATTTTTTGGCACATGGTCCACTCCTTCTAGCTAGCAATAGTGCATTGAATTCTTCTCATTCTTGGAATCTGACTTCCTGTTTTGCTATAAACCAGACAAATTCTGCTTTCAAAAGGTCTATGTGATTAGATTAGGCTTTCTCTGACAATCTTTTGACCCAAAGTCAAATGATTATAGCCTTAATCATACCTGCAAATCCTTTTTGCCAAGTCAGGTAACATCACAGATGTAATATCTGATGTTCACAGTCTTAAAGGATTAGAGTGGGACATCTTGGAGAACTATTTTAGGATTCTGCCTACCATCATGATTTAAACAAGCCATCTGGCTCTGGTACAGTTAGATTGACCAACTGGGTTGTAGGTAGGCATGTGTGTTGTGTGTGTGGACCCTCATCAGATTATGCATTTAGAAGTGAGCAATAAAGGCATAGAGTGCTCACCGTTCTTTTAACAGATCTTTTGAGCACTTACTGTGTGGGTCAGATACCATCTTAAGTGTTGGGGATATTAATAAAATCCACTTTTGTGGAGATTATAATCTAGTCTCCTTAATAAGGAAAAGTGTCTTAGGACCAGCAGTATAAAAGATTTTCTATAGGACTTAAAGTGAATGGTGCCTGACAGAAAGCTGATGTTTAATTTTTTTTTCGTGCATTTATATCTTTCAATTGAAAGGACACATGCCAGAAAAAAAAGTAAGGTTCAATAAAGATCTTCCTGATGCTCAGGAGGGAATTGAAAAACAATCCCTGGAAAGGATTCATAACAGCTTTTTCAGAAGTTCAGGTCTGCTAAAATACTATGTAGCTAATCCAATTATGTTACTAGGATGCCTGAATAATTCCAATGTAACATGAAAAATGTGCAGTTATGGCAATGAGTGACTTTTAGTATAATGAATATTAATATATTTAGTTTGTGATGAATGGGATGTAAAGCCTCAAATATAAAGAGAAAGGGATAGCACACTGTTCTTGAAAGTTGATTTGCCTGCTGAAACAGTGTCTTGCATATAATTGCTGCCTTAACAATAATAGTTGATTTTGTTGGCTTGAAGGGTAGATAGGATTTAGCTAGAGGGAGAGGGAGAAGAAATGGAGTGCAAACGTTCAGAGATGAGTTTGACTCTTTCTTGGCAGGACTAGCCATAGAAGAAACACCAATGGTAATCTACTTTAACAAGTATTTGAGTGTCTCACATATTCTAGGCACTGTTAGCCAGTACTAATACATCACTAGAAAAAACATAAAAAATGCCCGCTCTTAAGGAACTTACATGTGTTGAAGGGAGACAGACAATAGTAAAGAAGTAAATTATATAGTTTGCTAAAAGGTGATAAAGCTACATACCAAAAAAAGAGAATCTGGAAGGGGGAGGGGAGAGTGGGTGGCAAATGACTGATTTCAGCTGATTAGAGAATATTATAATGCCTTTGTCTTTGAAAAGCTGATTTAAATAGAGACTGAAACATACCAAGTAAGTGCGGTAATAAAAAGGAAGTTTTCTAATAAGTTATTCTCTCTCTCTTTTTTAAGTAAGCTCTGTACCGAGCGTGGGGCTCAGACTCATAATACCAAGATCAAGAGCCATATGCTCTACCAACTGAGGCAGTCAGGTGCTCTGCTCATTCTCTCTTTTAAGTTGTGCTTCAAAGATAACTGGTTTAGGAAATGGTATGATAATGTACCCAGTGCTACTGCAGTAGTCTCTGCTTGTGTGCCGTCCTACCTATTTAAGACCATGCAGGGATAAACAGGGATAAAACATTAGTTCAACATGTGGTCTCATTTCAAATCAAGAAAAATGAATATTCTGCCTAGAGTTATGTGAGCATCAAATGTTAGCGATTACTTAGGTTACTCCTAATTTCTGTGTGGACTTAGCCTACTAGTTAAGCCTTGATTGTCTCTTAAAAAAAAAAAAAAAACAAAGAACAAAACACTGCTTATATACTTGAGCGTGAATATTGAAGAATAAAGAAAATAGTCAAAAAGTGACTACCGATAGCGACAGCGTTTCTAGAAGAAGCCTAATTTACCCAACAGCATTATTTTGGGGGAGGAAACACAACATGTTAATGAGGTTTAAGCCAAGGTAGCTCCCAGCTTCTGAATGCAGTGGCCAGCTGAGAGTAATCCCTGTAAAAAGGAAGAGGACTTAGCCTAGGTGAATTTGTGGATCTCCTGATGCATTAAGAAAGGGCAGCAAATCCACTGGCACTTAAAGATAGTTGCTGTAGATGGAGTGGTTTTTCCACTCCAATTTTAAAAACTGGCAGGGAAAATTTGACTCCTGCTTAAAATTCTTCAGTGGCTTCTCCCCAAGGATAAGTACCAAGTTCTTAAAACGGCTTTTGAAGTCCTTTGTGCTCTGGCTCCTGCTTACTTCTAACCTCATCCCTCTCTACAATGCACTTTATTCCCCAACTACTTCTGTTTCCAGAGAAGACCTAGTGTTACCTCAGAACTTCAGCACATGCACTCTTTTCCCTGGCCAACTTCTACCCATGCTTCATGTCTCAGCTATTGCTTCTTTCAGGAAGCCTTTCTGACCTCTCAAATACAACTTAGGAGTCCTTATTATGTGCTCCCATGATAAACACCTCTATCAGGATCTTTATCATGCTCTTCAATTGCTGGTTTACCTCTACCCCACCAGTTTTTGAGGGCTGGTGCTGTGGAGTATTCAGTGCTTGGGATAGTTAGGCCTGAGACACTGCTAGTTTTCTACCCTACATCCATTTTCCTCTTCCTGATCAATAAAATCCTGATTTTGTCTGTAGCGGCAGTGTGCCCAGTTTCCCTTGCGGCCCCAGATAGCAGTGAGGTAGTTTTTGATTTATAAGCAGAAGACTGTTGGGGTATTTTTGGGAAACTTTCCTGATACAGGCATTGTCCTTTCTTCCTTTTCCCTGGAGTATGGTTAGGGTTCCTAGAAATAAGAAGGATGAGGGCTGTTTGCTCATGGTGGTGATGAACATGAAGATAAAAACCACGTGTTGAGGATGGCTGAACCGAAAGACAGAAGGAGACTGGATCCTTGATGGCATTGTGGCTTGCCATTCCAGCCCTAGGCTATCTGTCTCCAAACTTGTTATTAAGTGAGGGCAGGAATTTGTAGTTTATTCGTTCAGGGCTATATCAAGAGTGGTTAGCTTATTGGGTTAAGCCTTTATGTTTAGGATTCTGTTACATGGAGCCAAATGCAGCCCATAAGTGATATGTTCAATGAACGAACAGTATACTACTTACTAATAATAGCTCATTTGTTCATTGCTTACTACAGATTAGGCATCATTTTAAGTATTTTACATGATTGTCATATTTAGGAGATGAACTTTGGGAGATTCTAATAGGGAAAGGCTAGAGAAGACCAGGCCCTATATGAAGGAATGGCCACAAGTGTGGGAAGGAATTTTGGGGAAATTCATCTTCTTTCCATAAGAAGAGTGCCTTAACCTTAAGAGCTAATCCAACCAGGACCTATTCATTACCTCCTAATGATTTGGGTCAGATCTCATTTAAATATTGCAACACATAAATGCAGGTTTGTTTGGGTTTTTTTCCTTCCTTCCTTCCTTTTTTTTTTTTTTTGCACAATTGTTAAACCTACATTAAATCCCCCCCTCCCCCCTCCTAATCAATCATGCCTTACTTCTCTAAGGACAAAATATTCCTGTCTGTCCATCCATCCATCCATTCCTCCATCCATATGTTTGCCATGTGGATCAGATACCAGCTACACCACAGCCCATTCTAGGGAAGACTCTGGTCCACAGCTCTTACTGAAAAACCCCTCTTTGTAGCCAATTTTACACTATGCTGATTCCACCAGGGCTGCACAACTGCCCAAGAACTGCCAAGCCTTAAGTTGGGCCAGTGTCTGAGGACATGTCCTGGGTCAGGAAGGTGATCTGGACAATTAAATTCTTAAAAGGTTTGAACCAAGAAATACTGAGTAAATGATGTAGTTAGCAGTGGAAAGAAAGCTAAGCTAGAAGGAAAGTGATGAGGTGCAATAGAAGCCATGATGGTCCAGTGTTCTGAGAAAGCAGGAGCTGTGAGGATGCATGCCATGAAGCAGAGAAAATTGTACAGAAGAAAGAATGCCAATTAGAGCTGGTAGAAAAGTGGACAGAGACAGATGCAGACAGCTGCTTGGGAAATAGCTGAGCCCATTAATAATGGAACTCAAGAGTAAAAACCCATATCCATAGCTCCTCAGGTTCTTAGAGCTGCCTTGGATTCCGCTTCTTGGATCTCCAGTTGTGAGACCCAGTTCTATATGGATCCCCCTTCACAAGCCCTGGTTGTTTGGCATGTCCTAGATTCCTAAGCAGATGCATCTTTATGATAAATCCCTGCATTACATAAAATAAATTAAGTTCTCTTGAATCAAAGGAGCCTATCAAGAATGTTCCCACTGAGTCAGGTGGCCAACCAGTGTCTCCCTGTTCAAGCAATCCATTGACATTAGGACAATTTTTCCTTATCCAGTACTTCCTCATATTGTCCGTTAAAGCACAGGTATGTGCTTGGATAGTTCCTTGGGAGAAACTCCTCACTGTGCCTGAACTTCCAAGTTCCAACAAGGGAAGCCTCAGAATCTTTCAGGGTCCAGGATGAGTCTTTTGCTTTTTTCTAAAATAAGAAACCAGGCAGAAAATGATAGATTCACTCCCTCAGGTAAGTGAAGAAACCTGTTGCCCAAGACAGAAACAGCAACAGAAAGGCATTGCCTAAACCCCTGAGTAGTATCATGACAATACTGGTCATTTAAAAACACAGTCTTTGGCAGAGAATTTGGGAGGGCCTGACAGCTGCAGTTGAGTCTTTCACCGTTGCAAGGCAAGAGTACATTCAGTTTCTCTCTTTGGGGTTATATAAAATAATTTTTGCAGTAGAGTACAAATTCTTGCTCCCAGATTCCATTCCCCATTTGGTTGGGGGAAATACTTCAGAAATGCAATTTTCCCTTTGATTGCAATGGTAGTGTATAGGAAGGCAGGGTTTTTTTGGGGGGGAGAAGCTTTATTTGGATAAGCCTTAAATGGCCAATGACCTTTTGAAGACTTTCCATCAGCTGGATAACCTACAGTTATTCAGTTATAGATATATTTTCTGTTATTCTGGGAATCCCAACAGTTCTTGGGAAATCAGTCTAATTGTTCAAATACCATTTCTTTAGGTTTTTTTCTTAAGTTTATTTATTTATTTATTTTGAGAGATTATAGAGTTTGTTTGTTTATTTAGTGTGTGCATATGCAAGCAGGGTGGGGGGAAGGAGAGAGAGAATCCCAAGCAGTCTCCACACTGTCAATGCAGAGCCGGATGTGGGGCTCAAACTCACAAACCAAACTGTGAGGTCATGACCTGAGCCAAAGCTGGACACTTAATGGACTCAGGGAATTCAGGTGCCCTCCACTTACTTAGTTTTTAAAATAAGCCACTCCCTTTAAAAAATTATCTTCCATGTTAAAATTGTTTTTTAAAAAAAGTTTAGTTTTTCAACAATAGTAAAATCTTTCAACAATATTTCTAAAACGTTTCAACAACATAAATGAAAAATTATTTTCACACTGTTTTTATTTTACTTGGACTAAACAGATTTGGGTCACATTTTCTGATTTTTTTTTTTTTTCTGTTTTCATCATCTTGTTATATGTTGGTCTCAGCTTATCAATAACTAATGTTGTGACTGGACCAGCACTTGGAGTTCTTATTATAATTGCAAGATACCCTTCAGCCCTTTAGCAATAACTATCAGAAAACTTTGGGGGGGAAACTTTATTACTTATAAGACCTGGAAATTACATAGCATACCTAGGGCCACAAAGCAAAGTGACAGGGATATAGAAAGTGACATTGTACATCCTGGAGCTCTGCTTTTATTGGTGTTGAGGGTGGGGGCCTAGGGTTTTGCGGGCTCACTCTTTATTGGTGAATTTAAAATGTAAGAGTGGAAATCTAAAGCATGGGAAGAGAGAAAGAAAACAAGTGGCCCAAATTGTTCGTTATTTGAATTAACCAAGATGTCTAAAACAAGGGAGCCCACATTTGGGGGAGGCAGTTTGGTTCTTTAGCTAGTCTGTGTTTGTTCCAGATAGCCATCTTAGAAAAGGATGAGTCTTTGAAGTGGATGCCTCACCAAAGCTTATGTCAGGCACTCACATTACAAAAGCAAAACAAACAAACAAACAACTGTCAGGGTTTACCGTACACATTTATTCAGTTTCTTTTTTTTTTAATTTTTAAAAAAGTTTATTTTTTGACAGTGAGAGAGAGCAAGCAAGGGAAGCAGTAAAGGAGAGGGAGAGAGAGAATCCCAAGCAGGCTCTGCACACTCATTGCAGAGACCGATGAGGGACTTGATCTTACAAACCGAGAGATCATGACCCCAGCCATAATCAAGAGTCAGATGCCCAACTGACTGAGCCACCCAGCGGCCCTATTCTGTTTTTAACCTACTATTGGATAGAGAAGTCTTTTGTAATAAATTTTAAGCTTTGAAATATATTTTCAATTCTGTTAAGGCAAGTATTTTTCCTTTTTCCTTTATATCACTGGAGTATTCAACCCTGGCTGAAATAAGAATCATCTAAACTCTCAGATTCTTATTCAATTGGTCTGCATGGAGCCCAATTTGGGACTTTAAAAAATTTATAAATTAAGTGATTCTAATATGCAGGGATGATTGGGAGTCACTGCACACATTACTTGATCTTTTCTTCTATTTATTCCTTTTTGTTACTATGTTCTTGCTAATATGAAGTCTACTTAACCAGCAAGAGGATATGTTTATTCATTTATTCAAAACTTTTATTTCTGACAGCAAAGAGCTGTAATTGTCTTTGCATATGTTCTGTATGTCCATTATTAGAGTAATTCTTAAACATGTGGTATATTCAAATTAGTATATACCAAAATCAGGATAAAGTACAAATAAATCCAATCAATCTGATTATAGAGTTTTGTATATCCTTCACCAGTTAGCTGCTCTGAGTTTACAGCTGCAGATGTTTGTGTCCATCTTTGCATTGTTCAAAAAAGGATTCTTATTATTAGGCCAGTGGGATCATTTCTGATAGTCCTTGTTACCTAAGAACCCTATGGCATTAATATTAGCCAGCCAGTAGAGATTTTTTAGTTCACTGATTGAACTTTGTATCTATGTGCTAGGAGCTGAAGGCAGATAAATAGGATAGTTTATTATGAAATATCTAGCCGTGGTTATAAAATATATATATATATATTCACTATTTCAAGCTCCCCCTTACCTCCTACAAGGGTCAGAATAGCTGAGCAAATGCATTCTGAGCTTGTGTTAGTGGAGTGTAGGGGTTAAGGGCATTGTTCCTGGAGGCAAATAGCCTGGGATCATATCTTCACTTTATTAACTAGCCGTGAGGCATTGGGCGGTAACTTAGCCTCTGTACACTCAGTCTTCTGTAAAGAGGGTATAATAACAATATTTATCTCATGAGGTTGTTATGTGAATTAAATGAGTTATATGTGTAAAGTCTTTAGAACACTATCTGGTATATAATAAGCACTTAATATATACAATTATTATATGGGGACAGGGTTGGCAAGTGGCACTACTAGGGTGATGAACAGAGTACAGAACACAGAGGGAGACATTATTTAGGGCATCTTTAAAACAAATGTCCTCTTTTCCTTTCTCTTTCCCTCCTTTCTCCTTCCCTTTCTTCCACTTCTTCCTTTCCTCTCCTTCCTGACAAGTCAGCCCAAAATCCATTAGGTAGGCCCAAGGAAGGAATACTATGGACAATCATATGCCAATAGATTAGATAATACAGATGAAATCAACAAGCTTTTAGAAAGGCACGATATCAAAAACCAACTCAAGGAGAAAAAGCCAACTAAATAGACCTAAAACAAGAAAAGAGATTAAATTAAGTAATCAAAAACTTCCCATAAAGAAAAGCCCAGGCCCAGATAGCTTCACTGCTACATTCTACCAAACATTTAAAGAAGAATTAATACCAGTCTACAGAAACTCTTCCAAAAAGCAGAAGAGAGAGGAAAACTTAACTCATTCTATGAGACAAAGTATTATCTAGTATTACCTAGATATGAAAGCCAAACATACATCACAAAGAAACTACAGATTAATATCTCTCATAATTATGGATGCAAAAAATCCTTAGCAAGATGCTAGCAAACAAAATCTAGCACACAAAAAAGAATTATATACCATGACTACATGGGACTCATTCTAGGAATGTTAGGTTGATTTAACATTCAGAAATCAATTAGGGGTGCCTGGGTAGCTCAGTTGGTTAAGCATTTGACTTTTGACCTCAGCTTAGGTCATGATCTCATGGTAGTGAGATTGAGCCCCAAGTCAGTCTCCATCCTGGGCGTGGAGCCTGCTTAAGATTCTCTCTCCATCTCCCTGTGCCCTTCCCCTGCTTGCATGCTCTCTCTCTTAAAAAAAAAAAAAAAAAAAAAAAAAAAAAAAAAAAAATTTGCGAATGTTGAACCAGCCCTGCATCCCAGGAATGAATCCCACTTGATCATGGTGAATAATTCTTTTTATATGCCGTTGAATTCGATTTGCTAGTATCTTATTGAGAATTTTTGCATCCATATTCATCAGGGATATTGGCCTGTAGTTCTCTTTTTTTACTGGGTCTCTGTCTGGTTTAGGAATCAAAGTAATACTGGCTTCATAGAATGAGTCTGGAAGTTTTCCTTCCCTTTCTATTTCTTGGAATAGCTTGAGAAGGATAGGTATTATCTCTGCTTTAAACGTCTGGTAGAACTCCCCTGGGAAGCCATCTGGTCCTGGACTCTTATTTGTTGGGAGATTTTTGATAACCGATTCAATTTCTTCGCTGGTGATGGGTCTGTTCAAGCTTTCTATTTCCTCCTGATTGAGTTTTGGAAGAGTGTGGGTGTTCAGGAATTTGTCCATTTCTTCCAGGTTGTCCAATTTGTTGCCATATAATTTTTCATAGTATTCCCTGATAATTGTTTGTATCTCTGAGGGATTGGTTGTAATCATTCCATTTTCATTCATGATTTTATCTATTTGGGTCATCTCCCGTTTCTTTTTGAGAAGCCTGGCTAGAGGTTTGTCAATTTTGTTTATTTTTTCAAAAAACCAACTCTTGGTTTCGTTGATCTGCTCTACAGTTTTTTTAGATTCTATATTGTTTATTTCTGCTCTGATCTTTATTATTTCTCTTCTTCTGCTGGGTTTAGGCTGCCTTTGCTGTTCTGCTTCTATTTCCTTTAGGTGTGCTGTTAGATTTTGTATTTGGGATGTTTCTTGTTTCTTGAGATAGGCCTGGATTGCAATGTATTTTCCTCTCAGGACTGCCTTCGCTGCGTCCCAAAGCGTTTGGATTGTTGTATTTTCATTTTCGTTTGTTTCCATATATTTTTTAATTTCTTCTCGAATTGTCTGGTTGACAACCTCCATGCTTTTGGAGGTTTTCCAGACTTTTTTCTGTGGTTGATTTCAAGCTTCATAGCATTGTGGTCTGAAAGTATGCATGGTATGATTTCAATTCTTGTAAACTTATGAAGGGCTGTTTTGTGACCCAGTATATGATCTATCTTGGAGAATGTTCCATGTGCACTCGAGAAGAAAGTATATTCTGTTGCTTTGGGATGCAGAGTTCTAAATATATCTGTCAAGTCCATCTGATCCAATGTCTCATTCAGGGCCCTTGTTTCTTTATTGACCGTGTGTCTAGATGATCTATCCATTTCTGTAAGTGGGGTGTTAAAGTCCCCTGCAATTACCACATTCTTATCAATAAGGTTGCTTGTGTTTATGAGTAATTGTTTTATATATTTGGGCGCTCCGGTATTCGGCGCATAGACATTTATAATTGTTAGCTCTTCCTGATGGATAGACCCTGTCACTATTATATAATGTCCTTCTTCATCTCTTGTTACAGCCTTTAACTGAAAGTCTAGTTTGTCTGATATAAGTATGGCTACTCCAGCTTTCTTTTGGCTTCCAGTAGCATGATAAATAGTTCTCCATCCCCTCACTCTCAATCTAAAGGTGTCCTCAGGTCTAAAATGAGTCTCTTGTAGACAGCAAATAGATGGGTCTTGTTTTTTTTATCCATTCTGATACCCTATGTCTTTTGGTTGGCGCATTTAATCCATTTACATTCAGTGTTATTATAGAAAGATATGGGTTTAGAGTCATTGTGATGTCTGTATGTTTTATGCTTGTAGTGATGTCTCTGATACTTTGTCTCACAGGGTCCCCCTTAGGATCTCTTGTAGGGCTGGTTTAGTGGTGACAAATTCCTTCAGTTTTTATTTGTTTGGGAAGACCTTTATCTCTCCTTCTATTCTAAATGACAGGCTTGCTGGATAAAGGATTCTCGGCTGCATATTTTTTCTGTCTAGCACACTGAAAATCTCGTGCCAACTCTTTCTGGCCTGCCAAGTTTCAAAAGAGAGATCAGTCACGAGTCTTATAGGTCTCCCTTTATATGTGAGGGCACGTTTACCCCTTGCTGCTTTCAGAAAAAAAAAATTTAATTAATGTAATACACTATAGGGAAAGAATAAAAAGCAAAGCCACATGAACATCTTAATACATGCAGAAAAAAAGCATTTGACAAAATCCAATATCCTCTCATAATTAAAAAAAATACTAAAAAAACTAGAAGAAAATGTCATCATCTTGATAAAGGCATCTACTGAAAACCCCGCAGCTAACTTTGCACTAAGTAGTGAATGACTGGATGCTTTCCCACTAAGATCAGGAACAAGACAATGATACACATTCTCACCACTTCCATTTAACTTTGTACCAAAGGTTACAGTGTGATTAGGAAGAAATAAAAGATATCCAGACTGGAAAGGAAGAAGTAAAACTATCTCTCTTTGCAGATGACATGATCTTGTTGTATATGAAAATCTTAAGAGCCTGGGTGACTCAGTCCACTAAGCTTCCAACTTCAGCTCGGGTCATGATCTCATGGTTCATGAGTCCAAGCCCCACATTAGGCTCTGTACTGACGGTGTGGAGCCTGTTTCAGATTCTGTCTCTCTTTCTCTCTCTGCCCTTCCTCTGCTTGCACTCTCTCTCTCTTGCTCTCAAAAACAAACAAACAAACAAACAAAAAATCCTAAGAAATCTACCAGTAAACAAGTTCAGCAATATTGAAGAATTCAAGACCAATATACACAAAAAATTGATTGCATTTCTATACACATGCAATGAACAAGCTAAAATGAAATTAAGAAAACAATTTAATTTACAATAGCATCCATAGAATAAAATACTTAGAAATAAGTTTAACAAATAAGTGCAAAACTTATACTCTGAAAACTATAAAACATTGTTGAAAGAAATTACAGAAAATGTACATATTTGAGGAAACATCCCATGTTCATGGATTGGAAGGTTTAATATTGTTAAAATGGCACTACTCCTTAAATTGATCTACAGATTCAACTTAATTCCTATCAGAATCCGAGAAGACTTCTTTGTAAAAATTTATAACTTGATTCTAAAATTCATATAGAAATTCAAAGGATCCAGAAGAACCAAAACATTCTGGAAAGAGAAGAGCAAAATTGGAGGATTCACACTTGTTGATTTCAAAATTTACTACAAAGCAACAGTAATCAAGAAAGTGTGGTACTGGCGTAAGGAAAGACATGTAGATTAATGGAACAGAATTGAAGGTCTAGAAGTAAATTTATGTGCCTGTGATCAACTGGTTTTAACAAGGATGCCAAGACCATTCAATGTAGAAATAAACAGTATTTTCAACAAACGGTGGTGGAACAACTAGATAGCCACTTGCAGAAGAAGCAAATTGGATCCTTTCCTCATACTATTTATAAAAATTAAGGGGTGCCTGGGTGGCTCAGTTGGTTAAGCGTCTGACTCTTGGTTTTGGTGCAGATTATGATCTCACAGTTTCATGAGTTTGAGCCCCACATCTAGCTCTGCTCTGGCAATCCCAATTGCTTGGGATTCTCTCTCTCCCTCTCTCTCTCTGCCCCTCCCCCACTCATGCTGTCTCCATCTATCTCATATAAATAAATTAAAAAATTAACTCAAAAGGGATCAAACACCTAAATGTAAACATTAAAACTACACAACTTTAAGGCTCCTGGGTAGCTCAGTGGGTTAAGTATCTGACTTTGGTTTGTGAGTTTGAGCCCCGGGTCAGACTCTGTGCTGACAGCTTGGAGCCTGGAGCCTGTTTCAGATTCTGTGTTTCCCCCTCTCTCTGCCCCTCCCATGCTCATGCTCTTTCTCTGTCTCTCAATAATAAATAAACATTAAAAAATTAAAAAAAACTACACAACTTTTAATAGAAAACATGGGAGTAGATCATTATGTGCTTGGATTTGGCAAAGGACCCTTAGATTTGACACCAAAAGTACAACCACAAAAGAAAAAAAAAGATAATTTGGAGTTCATTAAAGTTAAAAACTTTGACACTTCAAAGGTCAGCATCAAAAAGTAAAAAGAACCACAGAATGGGAGAAATATTTACAAATCATATATCTGATAAGGGGCTTGTATCCAAAATGTGTGAAGAACTCTTACGACTCAATAATAAAGATAAACAGCCTGATTAAAAAAATGGGGAAAGGATCTGAATAGACATTTCTCCAAGGAAGATATGCAAATGGATAATAAGTTCATGAAAGGATACTTGACATCATTTGTCATTAGGGAAATGCAAATCAAAACCATAATACAATATCACTTCATACCCTTCAGGATGATTTGACTCAAATAGGCAGATAATAATAAGTGTCGAGAATGTGGAAAAATTCAAATCCTCCTACACTGCTGTTGGGAATGTAAAATGGTGCATCTACTTTGGAAAATGGTCTGTAAGTTCCTTGAACAACTAAACATATAGAGTTACCATATGAAACAATTTCACTCTTAGGTATATACCCAAGAGAAATGAAAATATGTATGGACAAAATGTATGTGCAAATGTTTATACATTGTTCATTACATTGTTCATAATAGTCAAAGCAACTCAAATATTTATCAACTGATAAATGATAAACAAAATGTAGTATGTCCATAAAATTGAATATTATTTGGCCATAAAATGGAATAAAACATTGGCACATGCTACAATATAGATGAATCTCAAAAACATTATGCTAAGTGAAAGAAGCCAGTTACAAAAACCCATATGTGATTTCATACATATGGAATATCTAGAATAGGCAAATTTGTAGAAACAGAAAGTAAATTCATGATTTCTTTAGGGGTGAGGATGTGGAGCAGGATGGGGGATGATAGCAAAAAGGTATGGTTTTCTTTTTGAGGTGGTGAAAATGTTCTAAAATTGGCTATGTGATGGTTGCACATATTTTTAAATGTACTAAAAACTATTGAATTGTATACTTTAATTGGATGAATTATATGGTATATAAATTATACCTTAATAGAGATGTTAGAAAATTCTGAGAAAAAAATGGCAATTAAATGGAACACTTGGTTTTAGACTGGAGCTTTTAGCAATAAAAGACATTTTGGGAATTACTGAGGGAACTGAATGTTGTCTGGGGATTAGATGTTACCAAATGTACTAACAGTACATTAACTGTTGATTTTAGTATATTAACTAAAATCAGTTAATTTCCTGATTTTGATGGTTGTATTTCAATTGTTCAGGAGAAAATGCTTCTTTGTAGGAAATGCACACTAAAGTTTTTGTTGGTGATGGGGCATCGCTGTAGGTAACTTACTCTCAAGTGTCTGGGGAAAAAAGTTTTTTTGCAACTTATCTGTAAATTTAAGGTTATTTCAAAATATAAATAAACATATATTTTTTAACTTTATTTTTATATATTTTGAGAGAGAGAGCATGCACGAGTTGGGGAGGGACAGAGAGAGAAGGAGAGAGACAATCCCAAGCAGGGTCCACACTGGCAATGCAGAGCCCAATGGAGGGCTTGAATACACGAACGGTGAGATCATCACCTGAGCCAAAGTTGGCGCTTAACCGACTGAGCCACTCTGGTGCCCCAAAATATAAATATATTTTGTAAAATACCTGATTTAATTTTAAAATGTGAGGCTAGGGATGGAATATTGGATTCTTAGCAACCATAGGGAACTGATCACCCATGATCTAGCCTGTCTATGGTGGGAAGGTGGTGGCAGTGGTGGTGGTCTTATCCTTTGACTTTGAGAAAGAAAAGATAATTAATATTAACACAGTAGAAGAGAAATAGTTGAAGAAATCAATTTATTTGAAAAGTAATGCTTCTTTATTGATAGTTACATATATTAGCAAGGATCGTTAATCAGTAGCCAGTGGAAAATACCAGACCACTTTTGGAACATGCTCTGCTAAAAGCCTGTCAGCTCATCATCCTCGCTTTTGCCAGTCTGGTAACCAGTAAGTGTCAAAGATGAATCTTGTACTGGAAGACCTTTGAATACTTTAATGTGAATATATCTATTATCACCTACTTGCACCTAAAAGATAAAAAAAGAAAAAACAATGAAAAAGAGATTCATTCAAATGGATCTCTGTCAAGTGAAAGATCTACAGACTATAAAGACTTACTGAAATAAGCTTTTTGGGAACAGCATTTCTAGACCAGCATTCTTAGATCCTTGATTTTCATAAATCTACCCTCTTATTTTATGAGAAAGGGTATGGCTAGAGGCATAGGTCCTTGTTTTATTTTATTTTATTTTATTTTATTTTATTTTATTTTATTTTATT